>NC_091474.1:229521883-229868550 GCF_036971445.1 Narcine bancroftii | reverse complement strand
ACCTGGAATTACATTTGTTTAGTTGCGAATTATGCACAGTAGTTTTTAAACCATTTGGTGTGCTGTACATGTGCAAAGTTTATCTCTTTGTGGGGGGGGGGGGGGGGGTGGGAGATGATTTGTGCAGAAATTGCTGCATATCCTATTCTTCCGTATGTTGAAGTGCATGGAATAGGCAGCCTCAAATGACCAATGCTTTCTCCCTGGGAGAATTTTTAAAAATGTTAAATAGGGTGGACAGAGTAGATGTAGAAAGGTTGATTCCCATGGTGGGAGAGGATGGTAAATCACTGGAATTTGTTGCCACAGGTGGTTGTGGAGGTCAGGTTATTGGGTGTATTTTAAAGCAGAGATTGGTTTTGATTAGCCAGAGCATCAAGGGTATCAAGGGTTTTGGGAAGAAGGCCAGGCTGTGGCGCTGTGTGGGAAAATGGATCAGCTCGTGATTAAATGATAGGGCAGACTCGATGGGCTGAGTAGCCTATTTCTTCTCCTATATCTAATGGGCATCTGATGCCAGAGAACTATGCATCAGTACATAAATCACTCTTTGGAAAATGGCACCCAGTTCCAAGTACACAGATCATGACTTTTAAGTACGCAGCTCCAAATATCCACCTGGGACAATTCATTTGACTCAGACAATATTATAATTTATTTTTTTAAATTTAGACATACAGCACAGTAACAAAACCTTTCTGGCCCACGTGCCAGTGCTGCCCAAATACCCCAATCAACCTACATCCTTCATACATTTTGAAGGGGGGGGAGGAAACCGGAGCACCCAGAGAATAGGGAGAATGTACACACTTCTCACAGACATTGGCAGATTCAAACCCGTCTCACTAGTGCTGTGATGGCGTTGCTAAGCTCTATGCTAACTGTGTCACCTTCTACACTGACTGCAAAACTCTTACGCTAACCATTCCGCCCCCTACACTAAGCATTCGATTCCCTACACTAACTATACCACCCCCTACACTAACCGTGCTGCTCTGATGCAAACCTTGCCTGTTGTTCTGTATATTTATGGCAGTCCACAAAACGACACGAGCAGGATATTTTCTCTCCAAAAATGACATTCTGCCTAGCATCAGTGATGTCTAGGTCAATAGGGTAAGTGAGAGAGAAAGAGAGAGAGAGAGAGAGAGAGAGAGAGAGAGACACACACACACAATGTGATGGGACTGATGAGTAAAGCCTTTTGCAGAGCTGGTGTTGGATCTACTGTGCTGCTTGGCAGCCCTGCCTCCACATCAAGCATTTCATTGTCCTTAATATCAGCCTCATTTAATCCATCAACCAGGTGACGTCCTTGTGGTCTTACCCTATCAGAGATATTCCTTTATTCCATCTGTACTTCCCATTGTTTTGGAAAAGCAGCCTACATACTACAAGACTCAGCCCACCGTGGCAACACTCTCTTCACCGCCCTTCCCTATAGAACCATAAAACTTTACAGCACAGAAGCAGGCCCCTTCGGTCCTTCTAGCCTGTGCCAAACCATTTTTACTGCCTTGTCCCACTGACCTGCATCCAGTCCATTGCTCTCAGTGGAAACAGCTGAACTACATTTACTCTGTCACTACCCCCCACAATTTTAAATACCTCTATTTAATCTCTCCTCATTCTTTTACGCTCCAGGGAAAAATGTCCTATCCTGTTTAACCTTTCCCTGAAACTCAGTTCCTGAAGTTCAGGCAACATCCCAGTAAATTTTCTCTGCCCTCTTTCAATCTGATCGATACCTTTCCTGTAGTTAGGTGACCCTTGGGAAGAAGATTCACGAGTGTGAGATTATGCAACATGAAAGTCCAGGGCAGTTTCTTTCATGGATACAATTGAGGAACTGCGGACACAGAAATCTTTCCAATGACTTTCCCACTGTAATAGGACTCTTGAATAAACCTCACAATAGTAAAATTATGCTGCAAACTGATCTCTCTGTCACTCTGCCCTTCTTTCATGTGCCTTACTATTGTTCTATGTATGAGATATCAAGCTACATCTAGCTATCTCCCCATAGACGCTGCCTGACCTGCTGAGTGCTTACCCCATCTATAGATTTATTTTTAAATATTTGGGGGGGGAGGGGTAGGGGGAGGGGCAGTAGGACAGGATCACAGGCGAGAGGTGGATATGGGATGGAGGAGGGCACATAGAAAAAAAGCTGATGGGGAGGGGATAGCTCTCTGAATGGGTGGAGGGCTGGAGGAAAGGAGAAAGAGCGATGAAGGAGATTGGGTGGGGGGGGGGTTAGCCTAACAGAAACCGGAGAAATCAACATTAATGCCATCCAGTTGGAGAGCATCCAGATGGAAGATTAGTTGATGCTCCTTCAATTTACGGGTGGCCTCAGTCTGGCAGTGCATGAGGCCATAGACAGGCATGTCACGGCAAGAGTAAGAAGCAGAATTGAAACTGTTGGCCACTGGGAGATCCCTGCCATTGCTGTGGACAGAGTGAAGGTGCTCAACAAAGAATCTTCCAGGGTCCGTCCAATCTCTCTCATGTAGAGAAAGTCACAACGGGAGCACTGGATTCAGAAGATAACAGCAGCAGATTCACAAGTGAAGTGTTGCTTCACTTGGAAGGACTGCTTGGGGCCCATTCAGAATTAGAATTGATTGTCATGAACAAGTCGTGAAATTCGGGAGTTTTGCAGCAGCGTCGTAGTGTAAACATTCATATTATAACCATCTTACAACTTAACTATAAAAAATAAATCAGCGTCTTTGGCCCATTGAATAATTCTGGAATCTGATAGCAGTGGGAATGAAGCTGTCCCTGTGCCCTTGAGTGTTCCTCAGAGACCTCACAAAGTATAGCCTCTGGTGAACCTTCTTCATGATTGCATCAACGTGGAGGCTCCAGGACAGATCCTTGGAGATTTTGGCACCCAGAAATTTGAAGTTCCTGACTCTCTCCACTACTGAGCCCTCGATGAGGACTGGGTCGTGTTCTCCTGACTTCCTCCTGAAGTCCACAATCACCTCCTTGGTTTTGCTGACATTAAGCACAAGGTTGTTGACATTACACCCATTCAACGAGCTGATCTATCTCCCTCCTGTATGTCTCCTCTGCCGACAAAGGTGGCCTCTCCTTTTAGCCACTGGGCATCAACCTGGTAGAAGTATGGACCAGCTGCATCTAATGTGGGCCACTCATAAGCTGTCAACCAATGACTGGTTGCAACCTGTATTTATGATGCTGGTGCCAGAACATGTGGACCATTTTGATCGCCCTGAGTATCTTTTTAGGAGACATCCTATTTAGCTCCATAGACTCCCATTGTGTTTAATTGAATTGGTGTCGCTGACTCTTCTCCTTTGGCTTGGCTTCGCGGACGAAGATTTATGGAGGGGGTAAAAAGTCCACGTCAGCTGCAGGCTCGTTTGTGGCTGACAAGTCCGATGCGGGACAGGCAGACATGGTTGCAGCGGCTGCAGGGGAAAATTGGTGGGTTGGGGTTGGGTGTTGGGTTTTTCCTCCTTTGCCTTTTGTCAGTGAGGTGCCCATTTCTGGAATGTGGTCAGTAATTCTAAAGTCGCTTTTGTAGTTGCTATGGGATTGTGCTATTTGCACTTGATTCAGTCGTTGGGAAGAAACGCACAGCCCCAATTAAACAGTATCACCGGATCATTATAAGCCCATTTTCGAGTTACCCAACTGTCGCCCTGAAATATTCAGTCAATAAACATGATGATTCATGGAGCTGTTTCTTAATTAATACAATTTGTGGAACATTTGGCTCATTGTTGCCATGTGTGTTATATCTCCAGCTCCATATGGCACATCCGATCGATCGATGGGAAAGAGAAGCTGGCTCCAAATAACAGGGCAGAGTTTTCATAATGATTTTCCATTTTGTTCCATCTCAAAACAAGATGCTTACAGGGTTGTTTTTTTTCAGGACGTTCATGCCACCGGCCTTGGCAAAGGCCCGGAGCGATCGATCGTTCTTCAAATTCAAGTTTTATTATCAACGGACTAGTAATGTTCAGCACAATGAAACAGTGTTTCTCTGGATCACGGTGCACACACAACACACAATAATCATATCAGTACATAAAGATACAACATAAAACAAATATTTACAAATCGACACATTGACCTCTTGCTCGGTAATTGGCCAATGAGCCCATGCCACCCAATTGACTTGCAACACCGGCACATTTTTGAAGGGAGGGAGGAAACCGGAGCACCCGAGGGAAACCCACGCAGACACAGGGAGGGCGTACAAACTCCTTACAAGGCAGCACTGGATTTGAACCTGGGTTGCTGGTGAGGGAAGAGCGTTACACTAAACACTATGTTAGCCATGCCGCCGTACCATACCATGAACTTTTTTGAATAAACATGTCAGAATAATATTCTCATTCCATTCATAAAGATATTGTCCATCATTCATAGAGCCTGCAGAAGAAGCTATTTCCCAGCCTGGCAGTCTTAATTTTGATGCTCCTCTACCGCCAGTCCCTCCCCCTTCTTGATGGTAGTGGATCAAAGATACTGTGTCCTAGACGAAAGGGTTTACTAGCATTCTTTGATCCCTATTTAAGCAATGCAGCCAGTGAATGTTATCAATAGAGGAAAAGGGAGACACCGGTCTTCTCGATTGTTTTGACCATCATCTGTATTGACTTTCAGTCTGATGCTTTGCAGCTTCCATACCACACAATGATGCAGTCAGATGGGACTCCATTGTACTCCTGTTAAATGTTGTTAAGATGGGGGCCAGTAGCCTGACATGCCTCACCCTCCTTAGGAAGTGTAGCTGCTACTGGGTCTTCCTGTCGAATGAGGAGATGTTGAGGATGTAGGATAGGACATCCTTTATAGGCACACACAAAGGAACTTTGTGCACCCACTCTCTCCACGACAGGTACATCGATGTGCAGTGGAAAACAGTTGACCTTTGTCTTCCTGAATGTGTCTCCTTTGTCTTGTCCACGTAGAAACTCAGGTTGTTCTCACGCCATTTTGCAAGCCTTCCAACCTCCTCTGTGTAGCTGACTCATCACTGTTGCCGATGAGGCCAATTACTGTGGTACCATTTGAGAACTTGTTGATTGTGAGAACTGCATCGGACAGTGCAATCGTGAGCCAGTAATGTGAACAGTAGTGGGTGGAGCAGGCAGCCCTGAGGTGCACCAGTGCTCAGCTTGATCAGGCTTGAAGTTTTGCAGTCAACCCGGTATTTCAATCAAGAAGCCCAGGATCTATTTGCAGAGTGGGGTGTTGAGTCCAGTGAGGACAGATTATCCACCAGCCTCTGGGGTCTGATCATGTTGAACACCAAGCTAAAGTCAATGAACAGCATCCTGGAGTATGAAGCATCGATCTCCAGGTGAGACAGGAAGAAACATAGAAACATAGAAACATAGAAGATAGGAGCAGGAGTAGGTCATTCGACCCTTCGAGCCTGCTCCGCCATTCAACGAGATCATGGTTGATCTTAAAGTTCAGTACCCCGTCCCCGCCTTCTCTCCGTAACCTTTAATACCCTTATACTGAAGAAATAGATCTAATTCCCTCTTAAATATATTGAATGAACCTGCCTCCACTGCCCTCTGTGGCAATGAATTCCACAGATTCACCACCCTCTGGGTATAGAAATTCCTCCTTATCTCAGTCCTAAATGGTTTGCCTATTATCCTCAAACCATGGCCCCGGGTTCTGGATTTTCCCATCATTGTGTCCAGTCCTGCCAGAATTTTATAGGTCTCTATGAGATCCCCTCTCAATCTTCTAAACTCCAGCGAGTACAATCCCAATTTGCGCAATCTTTCCTCCTAAGTCATTCCTGCCATTCCAGGTATCAGCCTGGTGAATCGCCTCTGCACTCCCTCCATTGCAAGAACATCCTTCCTTAGATCAGGTGACCAAAACTGCACACAATACTCCAGGTGGGGTCTCACCAAGGCCCTGTACAGCTGCAGTAAGGTATCCTTGTTCCTAGACTCAAACCCTCTTGATATGAAGGCCAACATACCATTTGCCTTTTTAACCGCCTGCTGTTCCTGCATGCTCGCCTTCAGAGACTGGTGTACAAGTACCCCTAGGTCTCTCTGCACTTCCCCATCTCTTAATCTATTGCCATTCAAATAGTAATCTGCCCTCCGGTTTGTATTACCAAAGTGGTAATACAAGGAGGGCAGGGTCAAGACTATTGCGTCATCTGTGGACCAGTTTGGAAGGGTCCAATGCCGCTGGATGGTGCGTTTTGATGCATTCCATTACCAATCATTCAAAAAAACGATATGATCATAGAGGTCCGTGACAGTGCACCATAGTCAGTTATTGTTTCTCTCATAGGCACTGATGCCTTTGAATCCTGCGATTTCAGTGAACAGCCACAATGAAATGTTGGGAGCAGGTCCTTTAAACTAGAAGGATTTGCTACCTGGTAAATTGCTATAATGCCGGCTGTTGAATTGCACTGGATCTCTGGGAGTCTCGATGTCAAAAAGATCAAGCACTGCAAGTTGACAGCTCACTGAGTATATCCATCCAATCAGGCTTTATTCCTGCTCCTGAACAATTAACCCTTGCTCAGTGTACAGCCTTCCCTTTTCCCCTCAGTTGAGGATGCCAGATTCTGCCAAGTGAGGGAGATTTCATACAAGAGAGAATTGGAGATGACTGGAGGGAGAGGATTGGAGGGAGATCACTGGAGGGAGAGGACTGGAGGGAGAGGACTGGAGGGAAAGGACTGGAGGGAGATGACTGGAGGGAGAGGACTGGAGGGAGAGGACTGGAGGGAAAGGACTGTAGGGAGATGACTGGAGGGAGAAGACTGTAGGGAGATGACTGTAGGGAGATGATTGGAGGGAGATGACTGGAGGGAGAGGACTGGAGGGAGAGGACTAGAGGGAGAGGACTGGAGGGAGATGACTGGAGGGAGAGGACTGTAGGGAGATGACTGGAGGGAAAGGACTGGAGGGAGAGGACTGTAGGGAGATGATTGGAGGGAGATGACTGGAGGGAGAGGACTGGAGGGAGAGGACTGGAGGGAGAGGACTGGAGGGGGATGACTGGAGGGAGAGGACTAAGGAGATGACTGGAGAGAGAGGATTGGAGGGAGATGACTGGAGGGAGAGGACTGGAGGGAGATGACTGGAGGGAGAGGATTGGAGGGAGATCACTGGAGGGAGAGGACTGGAGGGAGAGGACTGGAGGGAAAGGACTGGAGGGAGATGACTGGAGGGAGAGGACTGGAGGGAGAGGACTGGAGGGAGAGGACTGGAGGGAAAGGACTGGAGGGAGATGACTGGAGGGAGAAGACTGTAGGGAGATGACTGTAGGGAGATGATTGGAGGGAGATGACTGGAGGGAGAGGACTGGAGGGAGAGGACTGGAGGGAGAGGACTGGAGGGAGATGACTGGAGGGAGAGGACTGTAGGGAGATGACTGGAGGGAAAGGACTGGAGAGAGAGGACTGTAGGGAGAGGACTGGAGGGGGATGACTGGAGGGAGAGGACTAAGGAGATGACTGGAGAGAGAGGATTGGAGGGAGATGACTGGAGGGAGAGGACTGGAGGGAGAGGACTGGAGGGAGATGACTGGAGGGAGAGGACTGGAGGGGGATGACTGGAGGGAGAGGACTAAGGAGATGACTGGAGAGAGAGGATTGGAGGGAGATGACTGGAGGGAGAGGACTGGAGGGAGATGACTGGAGGGAGAGGATTGGAGGGAGATCACTGGAGGGAGAGGACTGGAGGGAGAGGACTGGAGGGAGAGGACTGTAGGGAGATGACTAGGGAGATGATTGGAGGGAGAGGACTGGATGGAGAGGACTGGAGAGAGAGGAAGGTAAGGGAGATGACAAAGGTCACTGTGGAGAAGGTGATCATTTTGGCATAATGGAAGCTACTTGGGAAAGGGGAAAGACAGATTGGATGGGTGGAACTAAAAGAAGGACAGGTGAATCCTGTGGGTGAAACATGGGTGGAGGATGGAACCAGAGTTGGAGGAAGATAAGGAGGCATCTGACTGCAAGGAAAGGGGAGGGGATAAAATGGAAGTAGCTTGGAAAAATAGAGGAGACCACGTTAACTGAAATTGGAAAATTGAATGTTCATACCATTGGAGCCGGGTAGAACATGAGGTGTTGGAATATAGAACACTACAGCACAGTAAAGGCCCTTCAGCCCTTGATGTTGGGCTGATCTATATACTCCTACCAAAATAAAACAAAACCCTCCCTACTTCATAACCCTTTATTTTTCGTTCATCCATGTGCCTGTCAAAGAGTCTCTTAAAAGCCTCTCGTGTTCAAGCCTCCACCACCACCCCTGGCAAGGCATTCCAGCCACTCACAACTCTTACCCCTGATGTATTCCCTAAACATTCCTCCCTTCACTTTGTATAAATGTCATCTGGTGTTTTCTGCTCCAACCCTGGGAAAACGGTGCTGGCTGTCTACATTATCCATGCCTCTCATAGGCCTTTATTAAATCTCCAATCATCTTTCTATTGTTACAGAGTTCTGTGTTGTGTATTGGCCTATGTGTTGTGTGGTTTTGTGTTGGAAAGTGACAGTTTGCCTTAGAGAGCCAAGATGAAGGTGGACTGCTGAGAGAGTGGAAGACGGACTGGGCATGTGCAGAAAATGATCTAAAAATTTCTGGTCTTGGATGACAAACCACCACTGGGTAGTACTGTGGAGTGGAAGAAGGCCCAAAACATGAGTCTTTGTCTGAAAGATAGTTTAGAATGTTGGGCATTTTAAAAGGGATGAAAATTCTGAAGGCAGCTGGAAGGATCTGGACCAAGCCATTGTTCCTCTGTCTGCAAGCAACACAAGAAGACTTTGAATTTTGTGCTCTCTCTCTCTCTCTCTCTCTCTCTCTCTCTCTCTCTCTCTCTCTCTCTCTCTCACAAAGATCTTTTGGCTTCAGTTTACCAAACAATTTTGTTTATGATCTTTGCTTCGGTTGAGATCAAAGTTTTGTGAGTCTTGTGTGTTTTGTGTTTAAGTTTTTCTGTGGGCTGGTTGGAAATATAAGTTAGACTTTAATTACATATGTTATATTTAGGCTGGGGAAATTTATTTATTTATAGTTTGAAGGTGAATTTTTGTTAATAAAGTAATTGTTCATCTTTACCCTTGTGTGATATGCCTTCTTTGTGGTTGCTGGTTTGACTCTGTAACACTATGCTCCAGAGAGAAAAGTCCCAGTTCTGCTAACCTTGCCTCATAAGACATATTTTCCAATCCAGACAATATCCTGATAAATCTCCTCTGCACCCTTTCTATAGCTTCCACATCTTCCCTGCAATGAGGTGACCAGAATTGCACACAATGTTCTAAGTGTAGTCAGCACCAGACATTTGTGGAGCTGCAAAGTAGCTGTGTTGTTGTGTTGTTCGTTGAGTTCATGTTGGGCTTCACTATGCCAGTGGCAAAGGCCCAGAACGGAAAGGTTGGTGTGGAAATGGGAGGAAGAATTGAAAGGACATGCTCAAGATGACCAATGTGGACAGAGCATAGAATCTCTGCAAAATGGTTCCCAATTCTGCATTTGTTTTCCCCGATGTAGAGCTGGTCACATCGGGAGCAGCGAATGCACTTGGATGCAGCTGATGAGATTGGAGCTGATGAGATATATATCAGTGCCTCAGCTGGAAGGGCCCTTTGGTAAGGGATGAGGTGTCAAAGCCAGTGATGCACACCCTGTGGTTGCAGGGGAAAGTACCGGGTGTCACAGAGAGGTAGGTGGGGAGGAAAATTATTTTGACTATCTACTTTATCTAATATGCTGTTCAGGTATGCCCCACTTTACAAAAGTAGACTGTTCCTATGCAACCTTTGGAAGCTGAAATGGAGTAAAGCTAAGACCCATTCACTATATTGAAGGCTATTTTTGTAAAAGTGGAAACCTATTCAAATTTCTTTCGGATAGCGAACACAGGTTCTGGGTAAAAGCAAATTTGCATAAAGCGAGTATTTGTAAAGCGTGTTATACCTGTATTCTTGGCTGATATGTTTGGTCTGCAGGAAAAAAGAGTGCTAACTTGAATTATACACAAAAGTGCATCTCACATCATTAGAATTGTTCCTTTAGATTGGTCTTGGGCTTATGTTGCCAAGCATCATGTAAAATCTAGCTAATGTATCAAAGAGTGCTGGCTGGAAAGCCTGTTTGGTTCGCATTCTGCTAAATTAAGTGTTCTCTGAGTGCCATTTATTTCCTTGCATCTGTAGAACTTTTGGCTCACCCTGCATGATCCCGGTGTATAATTTACTTTCTGTCATATATATGCTATGAGTCAGTTTTTGTTAATTAAATGGAACCTGCCACTGTAAAATTTGTTACAAAATTGTGAAATTTGTAATAAAAGGATGCGGTGGTGTTGGAGAGAGTACAGAAGAGAATCACAAGGATGTTGTCTGGAGTGAAGGGCTTTGGCTTTGTTCTCACTGCACCATGGGAGACTGGGGCATGGAGGTGATCTTATAGAGGTTTTTAGGATTATGACCGATGCAGATAGAATAGATAGAACCTTTTTCCCGGGGTAGGGGAATCTAAACCTGGTGAAAAAAGTTTTTAAGATGAGAGGGGTAAAATTCAGAGGTGATCCGAGGGGAAGGTTGTTCACACAGTGGGTGGTGGGCACATGGAAAAAGTAGACAGAGGAAGTGGGAAAAGCAGAAATATTTATCATGTTTACAAGGAATTAGGAACAGAACTTGGATAGGAAAGGCCTAGTGAAATACGGGCCTAATGCGGGCAAATAGGATTAGCATAGATGCCCAATGTGGTGTCAATATATAAAAGTGCTGTATCTGACCCGACCTTGTTGGTTTTCGTGCAGTTGGATAACCATGTTGAGGAACTTTGGGGGGCATCCGATGCGCTCTAGTATTTGCCAAAGCACTTTCCTGCTCACGGTGTCGAAGGCTTTGGTGAGGTCAACAAAGGTGATATAGAGTCCTTTGTTTTGTTCTCTGCACTTTTCTTGGAGCTGTCTGAGGGCAAAAACCATGTCAGTAGTTCCTCTGTTTGCGCGAAAGCCACACTGTGATTCTGGGAGAATATTCTCAGCGGCACTAGGTATTATTCTATTTAGGAGAATCCTAGCGAAGATTTTGCCAGCAATGGAGAGCAGCGTGATTCCCCTGTAGTTTGAGCAGTCTGATTTCTCGCCTTTGTTTTTGTACAGGGTGATGACGGTGGCATCATGAAGGTCCTGAGGCAGTTTTCCTTGGTCCCAACAAAGCTTGAAAAACTCATGCAGTTTGACATGCAGAGTTTTGCCGCCAGCCTTCCAGACCTCTGGGGGGATTCCATCCATACCTGCTGCTTTGCCTCTTTTCAGTTGTTCAATTGCCTTATATGTTTCATCCCGGGTGAGGACCTCATCCAGCTCTAGCCTTAGGGGCTGTTGAGGGAGCTGGAACAGGGAGGATTCTTGGACTGAGCGGTTGGCACTGAAAAGAGATTGGAAGTGTTCAAGGCTGTGTTCTCGCACCAACCCTCTTTTCAATCTTCTTCAGCCTGATGCTGAACCAAGCCATGAAAGACCTCAACAATGAAGACACTGTTTACATCCGGTACCGCACGGATGGCAGTCTCTTCAATCTGAGGCGCCTGCAAGCTCACACCAAGACACAAGAGAAACTTGTCCGTGAACTACTCTTTGCAGACGATGCCGCTTTAGTTGCCCATTCAGAGCCAGCTCTTCAGCGCTTGACGTCCTGTTTTGCGGAAACTGCCAAAATGTTCGGCCTGGAAGTCAGCCTGAAGAAAACGGAGGTCCTCCATCAGCCAGCTCCCCACCATGACTACCAGCCCCCCCACATCTCCATCGGGCACACAAAACTCAAAATGGTCAACCAGTTTACCTATCTCGGCTGCACCATTTCATCAGATGCAAGGATCGACAACGAGATAGACAACAGACTCGCCAAGGCAAATAGCGCCTTTGGAAGACTTCACAAAAGAGTCTGGAAAAACAACCAACTGAAAAACCTCACAAAGATAAGCGTATACAGAGCCATTGTCATACCCACACTCCTGTTCGGCTCCGAATCATGGGTCCTCTACCGGCATCACCTACGGCTCCTAGAACGCTTCCACCAGCGTTGTCTCTGCTCCATCCTCAACATTCATTGGAGCGCTTTCATCCCTAACGTCGAAGTACTCGAGATGGCAGAGGCTGACAGCATCGAATCCACGCTGCTGAAGATCCAGCTGCGCTGGGTGGGTCACGTCTCCAGAATGGAGGACCATCGCCTTCCCAAGATCGTATTATACGGCGAGCTCTCCACTGGCCACCGTGACAGAGGTGCACCAAAGAAGAGGTACAAGGACTGCCTAAAGAAATCTCTTGGTGCCTGCCACATTGACCACCGCCAGTGGGCTGATATCGCCTCAAACCGTACATCTTGGCGCCTCACAGTTCGGCGGGCAGCAACCTCCTTTGAAGAAGACCGCAGAGCCCACCTCACTGACAAAAGACAAAGGAGGAAAAACCCAACACCCAACCCCAACCAACCAATTTTCCCCTGCAACCACTGCAACCATGTCTGCCTGTCCCGCATCGGACTTGTCAGCCACAAACGAGCTGCAGCTGACGTGGACATTTACCCCCTCCATAAATCTTCGTCCGCGAAGCCAAGCCAAAGAAAAAAGAAAATATAAAAGTGCACGAGAAACTCAGCAGGTCAATTCAGGATCCACATGAAGAAAAGGGTAACCAACATTTTGAGCTGGAATCCTTAATGACGTATAATAATAATCATTGTTATTCCTTCCTCTAAAGGTTGTCATAGCCCAAGGGTGGTAGTGAGGATGATCTCCCGCTGCTATGCAAATTCAACTCAAACAGCCTCTAAGTCCAACTCTTGGCCTTCACGTATGCCATAGTTCTCATGCCTGGCGAAGATGTTCTCACTGACAGGAGAAGGGGCAAAGACAGGCCACTGGCACCTTGAAACCAGTTTCTCTGGGTAGATAGGGCCCATTAACTACAGATGGTAACTCATCCAGGAGAGGGAAAACTCCCCCATTTCAAACCTAGGTTGACTTGTGGCTGTACCCACCCACAGGGAAAGCCCTTGGGGGTAAACCCAGAGGAAAAATCCAGAGTTGGAGTCTTGATGGCGACTGACTGCTGTACCCAGCACCAGCACGTCAACTCCTGCGAGGCTGCTGGCACCCAACTGCATTGACTTTTGTCATTCCTTTGGATCTGTCATTAGAGTGGAGGGGGAGGGGAGGGGGGTCACAGATGCATCTCCATATCAACTCTGAGCTGTCTTGCACTCTGGAGACGTCACTCCACTTTTGCTATTCCCGTCAAAGGGCCCAGGCCTGAAATACTGGATAACCTTTATTAACTATGGACGCTGCGTGTCCTGCTGAGTTTCTCCTGCAGATATTGTGTTGCTCTTGACCCCAAAATCTGCAGATTTTCCTGTTTAACTCTGGGCACCATGCAGGGCTCATTACTGTGCTGTACAGCCCTCTGACTATGACATTAAAGCTCTTCCCCCCCCCCCCCCCCCCAAGACCTGCCAACCCTCCCCACTGATTTTTCCCCTTGCCTCTCTGCCGCCCCTGTGTAATCCTCTCCCCAACTTACCTCCTCACTGTGGTAGCAGGAGGTAGCAGCCCAGGCCTCATGTCTTTGTTTTCATGACTACTCCTCTGAAGTGAAGGAAACCAAGGGTCACTCATGACTGCACCAAATTTGGCTCCTATTGACAGAAAGTTTGTGTGAACCTCCCTTGCTTGCCACGCAGTCAGACTTGTGCACTCTACTCCACACTGTACACTCACCATTGAACCAGGTCAGTCTCCGAAAGAACAAAGGAAATATTGGCTCCAGATTTTGGAGCTGATGGGGACAAATGGTTGTCAAATATGATGCTCCAGATCTGTTCTGAATCCCTCCCATTGAGCACAGGGACATGCAACTTTAAAAAAAAATTTTTTTTTAATTTTTCACACTATAAACCATGTTGACGAAGATACATACAGACATTTTTTCTCTTGAATATGTAGTGTCATTTTCTCCCCTTTTTTCCCCCTCCTTTCCCTTCCTCCCTCACTCCCTTCCCCATTTATTTAAAGTTCAATCTATAAGATACATTACACCCGTTAAACAATGTCATCACTTAATAAAAATAAACAAGAAATTTTACTGAGTCAGTTCTTTTCATTGTCTTCTCCTTCTGTCATTTTAGGTGGTGGAAGTCCATGGTAGGATTTCTCTATTGAATTTCACAGGGACATGCAACTTGAAGAGATATAGATGACCCTCATGCGAAGATGAGATAAGGGAGATCAGATCTTCCAGTATTAATGCAGACAGTCACATCTGTCACAGAACAAGATTGTGTACGTTTTCATCTTGTGTTGGTTCTTCACCAGCTGCCACACAACCAGTAACCTCCCAGAGTCAACCAACTATGATTAGCGAAGGATATTGAAGTCACTTACTCATCCTGCTCTCCCACTGATCTGTAAAAACACAACAATGTTCAGCAGGTCTCGCAGCGTCCATAGGAGGTAAAGAGATATCACCAACAATAGCCCTTCTGCCTGTTCCTTCCCCTTGCCCTGACCTTTCTTCCATACCCCACCCCCTACCCCAGCCTTTTTATTTGGGTATGTTTTTCACTTATACCTTGATGAAAGGCCCAAGCCCAAAACTTAGTTGCCTCTTTGCCTCCTAATGGACGCTGGGAGACCTGCTGAGCTCCTCCAGGATATTTTTTTTGGTTTTTATTAAAATAAGAGCTCCTACAGTTTCACATTTCACTTCCCACTACTCTGTGTTCCTTTCAAAGGAAGGAGATTCGATTCATGGGTAGAGGGAGTGATGATCCTCATACCTGGTGTAACTTTCATGGGCTCTGGACTCACTGCTGACAACCTCCAGATCCACACCCCCCAAAACTGCACAGCACTGTGATATCTCAAGCAGATGGAAACAGACGGGCATCAACTCCCGTTATTAAATCACTGGTTCACACAAATCCTGCATGAATACCACTTTTATACTCCTCGTATTTTCTTCAACCCTCCAAACCCCACTCCTTCCCCACACACACACACACACACACACACACACCCCAACACATGTGCGCGCACACCCGCACACATGCACATACACCCCACCACCATGCAACAACACACTAAGCAAGATCTTCAGTAGCTAATTAACAGACCAACCCATTTCTTTGGGATGCAGGAGTAAACCAGTCCACCAGGAGGAAACCCGCACGGTTAAAGGAAGAAATTGCCAACTCCACAATAACACGGATCAGGATTGAACCTGGGTCTTTGGCACTGGGCGAGAAAATTTAAGTTCTTGGGGGTCACTATCTCAGAGGATCTTTCCTGAACCCAACACACAAATGGCATCATGAAGAAAGCAGGTCAGCGCCTCTACTTCCTCAAGAGTTTGCGGAGGTTTGGTATGATGCCTTCAACCCTGGCAAATTCCTGCAGATTTGTGGTGGAAAGTGTGCTGACCAGCTACATCATGGTCTGGTATGGGAACACTTGTGCGCCAGAGTGTTCAAGGCCATTTTTAACCTTTCGTTGCTGCAGTCAGAGGTTCCTACCTGGTTCAAAAGGGCTTCAATCATCCTGGTGCCCTAGAAAAGCAGTGTGAGCTGTCTCAATGACTATTGCCCAGTGGTACTAATGTCCACTGGGATGAAATGCTTTGAGAGATTGGACATAGCCAGAATGAACAGGTATCTAAACAAAGATCTGAACCCACTACAATTCACCTATCGTCACAATTGCACCACAAACAGTCCCAATATCTCAGCTCTGGATCACCTTGGAAACATAAACATTCTGCTCCTCTTCATCGACTACAGCTCAGCCTTCAACACTCAGTGCTGGTCAAGAAGCTCCAAACCCTAGGCCTCTGCACCCTCCCTCAGAAATTGGATCATTGACTTCCTCATTGGACGACCACAGTCAGTACAAATTGAAAGCAATGTCTCCTTCTCACTTAATATCAACATAGACCCACCCCAAGGATGAGTGCTTAGCCCACTGCTCTACTCATTATTCACCCATGACTTTGTGGCCAGGCACAGTTCCAATGCTATCGACAAATTTGCCGATGACATCAAGCCTGTTGGCAGAACCACCAACAGCAATGAAGTAGTGTATAAGAGGGAGATAGATCAGCTCATTGAGTGGTGACACACCAACAACCTTGCACTCAAGGTTAGCAAAATGGAGGAGATAATTATGTACTTCAGGAGGAAGATAGGAGAACACAATCCAGTCCTCATCAGGGGCTCAGTAGTGGAGAAGGTCAAGAACTTAAAATTCCTGGGTGTGAACATCTCCAAGGTCCTGTCCTGAAGGCTCGTCAGCGGTTATACTTTTTTGTGGAGCGTGTGGAGATTCGGTATGTCACTGAAGACTCCCAAAAAGATCTACAGGTGTACTGTGGCGAGCATCACTGCCCAGCATGGAGGTGCCCACGCACAGGTCAAGAAAAGTTTCCACAGGGTTGTTACCTCAGCCTTGCAACATCATGGGCACCAGACTTCACTCCATCGAGGACATCTACAAGAGGCAGTCTTAAGAGAGCAGCCTCTATCCTCAAGGACCCAAACCACCCAGGCTGTGCCCTTTTCACTCTACTACCATCAGAAAAAAGGAACAGGAGCCTAACAGTGAGCAATCAGTGGTACAAGGCCAGCTTCTTCCTCGCTGCCATTAGATTCCTGAAGGATCAATGAGCCAAAGACATGGCCTTACTTTGAATTTTCGTGCACTATTTTGCTTTATTTTTTGAAAGATGGTTCAAATGAGTGTTTGCACCTGTGATGCTGGTACAAAACAACAAATTTCACAACTTGTTCATGACAATAAATTCTGATTCTGATTCACTAATAACCCTGAGTGTAAAGCCCTGCAAAAGCCAATGGACACAGCCCAGGACATCACAGGCAAAACCCTCTCCACCATCGAGAACATCCATGGGGACCACTGCCATCAGAGAGCAGCAGCATTTATCAATGATCCACATCACCCAGCACACACTCTGTCCTCGCTGCTGCCATCAAGAAAGAGGTGTAGGTGCCACAAGGCTTGGACCACCAGGTTCAGGAACAGCTGCCTCCCCTCCACCATCAGACTCCTCTACAACAAACTCAATCAGGAATTAATTTAAGGACTCTTACATTTTCACTTTATTGTGCTTTTTTTCCATTTCTTTATTTGTTTGCATGTGTACATTGAGACAGTTTTTATTTTTTGCCCATTTAATAAGTGGTAATTCTGCCTCGCCTGCAGGGAAAATAATCTAAGAGTTGTATGTGATGTCATCTATGTTCTCTGACAGTAAATCAGGATCTGCGAGTCATTGTCTCCACTGGATGTTCTGCCCTCAGCTTATTCATCCTGCTAGTGGAACCAGACCAACCCAAGGATATCGGCGGAGTGCCTAGGGCATCGGGTGAGAGGCAGGTCCAACTGTGTCGGGCTAACGGATGACTAGTCTGTGGTACCAATCTCCCAATCAGAAGGCAGAAGGTACAGAAGCCTGAAATCTGGGTTCAAGGGCAGTTTATTTCCAACAGGTATCAGGCTCCTGGAACCCCCACTTGCTACACTAATGAGGGGCTACTCCATCATAAGGCCAGAGCCACTAATGAATATTTATTATCTATATTTCTTGTATTCATTGTCTCTTTTTAATTCAAATTATGTAAACTATCGTAGGCCTTTTTTTAATGAAATATCTGTTCAGCTGCAGAAGTTATGAATTTTGATGGATATGTCCATGGTACAAAGTGGATAACAATAATCTCATTGCCATTATCTGCAATATGGTTGGCTCTTCCCCTCCTACCCAGTTCAGGACATTTAGGAGCGGGCAATAAATAGCATCATCAATATCCCTGCGAGCTGATAAAGAAGAAAAAGAGAACCCAAATCCATAAAGTGGAGCCCGATGGCTGCCTTTAAAGAAATCATCTGGCCAATCCAGGGGCCAGAATCTGAAGTTTCCCTTCAGCCACAACTGGTTATCTCAGCTGATGGTCTGTGTGTTGTACTGAGGGTTGGCTGTGTCACAGCTGAGTGAAGACAGCCATCACACTTGGCCGATAGTCCGAGACTAAAGCTGGCAGCCAGAACAAAAGTCCACCCTGTGCTACTCATGCTGTGCACTGAGTGGATCACTTGGATTACATTACCTCAACTTTGTAATTTCACTTTGTAATTGCTTCACTACCGATTAGCCACATTAGACTGAGAGCGGTGATTAATAGGCTTTAATCACCATAAAACATCAGCACATCTCACATATTGCTGGCCTGGTCCCAAGGCAGGTGATGAGGGAGGGGTTTGGACATAACAGCCTTTATGGGGATTTTGAGGGGAGGAATCACAGGTGCAGGGGGTGGGCCAGCCCATACAGTACATTCAAACAGGTGTTGCCAATAGCCATACATTGGTTGCACCACAGTATTTCATTTGGAAAATTGTCAAGCTGTCATATTATGGGATTGCGGTCGTTGAACAGTTAATTCTGTTTCCTAAAGGCCATGGGTAACCATGAGTAAAAGCTTCATTTATATAAACCCTGTAAAGTTACTCCCTGACGCCCCTAAGGTAGTTGACAAAATGCCAGGATTGCAATCTAATCTTGAAGCCGGGAGTGATCACAGTTCACAGATGGTATTTCATGCCTTGTTGCTTCTGAGCTCAGTCCTTTGAATTCTACACTTCCACCCCTTGAGGTAAATAAACTTGCTTCTACTTTTCAATACCCTTCTGCTTTTTAAAGATGGGGTCATTTCCTCTAACAGGAGCAGGTCACTGGAATTTTCATCCTTGTACCAGCCTTCATTTCACACACGGAGTAAAAACACACGGTAAATGCTGGACGAACTCAGCATTCGTAGGAGGCAAAGCTATATTATCGACACTTCAGGCCTGGCTGAGTTCCTCTGGCATTTACTGTGTGTTTTTACGACCGTCACGGCGTCTGTGGACTTGCGCGTTTCGATCCACGCATGGAGCAGCCCAGTCCACGTGCTTCCAGCACTGCACACAGCCCTGCAGCAGGGCCTGAACCCACAATTTTCTCACACAAGAGCCAAGATTGCCATCACTCAGCCTGTAAGGCCAGATCAGCTAGTCGGCTCCCTTGTGCTGGAGTTAATTATTCAGGTTTTGTGGCTTCATCATTCTTGTCAACGTTGCTCACTTTGCTCCTACATTTCCTTCTGGCTCATTATCTGGAAGGTTGAATTCACGCCCTTTCTGCAATTCCATTCAGTGAAGTGTTTCTCCGACAGCTTGTGATGCTGCACGATCTTTTAAATACATTGATAGCCCCGGCAGTTGTCACAGAGGGCACTGCATTTGTTATTATCAACTGATGGGACAGAAACACCTTGAGAAATTGGTGCATAAACATTGCAAATTGGTTTTGCACAGGTGACTTGCCTGCTTCAGGGAGATAATAAATTGGTGGTGTCACTCCTGCTTATTGGCTGCTTTACACGGAGCAGGAAGAAAGAGGGAAAAATTTGCTTCTGCATCTAAATGTTGCTGAAATATGACAAAGAAGAAATTAACACCATTTCTTTCTAACAAATGCTACTTTATCCTCTGTCAACAAATAACGCTGGATATATTTCTTTGCCTCCTATAGACACTGCAGGAGCTGCTGAGATTCTCCAATACTTTGGTGCATTCACATTAAACAGATGTCCTCTGGTACTTGTTATCATCACCCCGAAAAAAAGGTGCTGCTTACCCACCTTATCTATGCCTCTCCTAGTCTTTTATACCTCCATTCTGTGACTACTCATCCTTTGTCGCTCCAAAACGAAAAGCCCTAACTCGGTCAACCTTAGTTCATAAGACATGTTCTCCAAACCAGGAAACATCCTGATAAATCTTCACTGTACCCTCCCTGAAGCGGGTCAACCCGATCTATGTTTCCAGTAATTTAATAAACCTCCATCAGGTTGGTTTACCTTCAGCCTCCAATGTTCCCAGGTTTGTCCAACCTCTCCCACTAGCTCATATCATCTAATCCAGAGAGCATCCTGGTAAATCTCTTCGGAACCTTTTTCCAAAGCCTCCACATCCTTCCCGTAATGGGGCGGCCAGAACTGAACATGTGCAGCTGAACCAAAGTTTATTACAACCCCAAACTGTTCATCCTGAAACCTGCGATAGGCATAGCTGCTGACATACGGTGGTCAACACACCAAAGGAGGCCCACTGGTTTGCCAAATCACTGCAGGAAGGTTGTGTCTGCACTGGAGAGCGTGCAGAGAAAATCCAGCAGGATGCTGCCTGGATTGGAATGAGGAGTAGAGGTTGGGTCGGCTCTGGAGTGGAGGGAAAAGAAGGGTGGCATTATTGAGATACACAATATTTTGTGGTGGATCGATAGAGTAGATAGTAAAAATAATTTTCCATAGGTGGGGGGGGTGTCTAAATCATGAAGGTGGAGCTATCAGGTGAGAAGCAGAAGGTTTGGAGGGGTTCTGAGAGCAGATTCTTTTAGTCCAGAACATGGTTGGAACCCTTTACATGCAACCTGAGGATGTGGGTGGGGGGGAGGTCCTCTCACATTATTTAAGAAGTGTCAATGCAACACCTTGACTCATTACAGTGTAGAAATCTACATGCTCAAGGTATAAAAATGGCGCCAGTACAGCTAAGTTCAAGGGTTGGTATGGACCTGCTGAGCCGAGTGGCCTTTCTCGGTGTTGAACAGCTCTGGCTCTGATTCTGACCCCTTCTGGAGCTGTCTGCATCCAAGTGTTGCAAGGTGCCACATTCCAAGCTGTGTGCCAAGGAGCTCAATGAAGTTCGCAGCCGACTGCAATAGCTCATTGGTAAAAGCCAACCACTGAAGACCTTCCAGTCACTGCACTCTTAGGCTGCCCCCTGTGAAATTGTTTGTCATACTAAGTGTGTAAAGAAAACTGATGGTAAAATTAATCTTTTAAATAGGTGGAACTAGGTATCAATGCACTGCACAAAATGAATATAATCTATCTTGTACTTTAAACATTGAGCTGTGAATGTACCACATCAAAACGTTAAATAAAAAAGTGTTTGTTTGGAAAGAAAAAGTGGCTCCTCACCTAATGTAAAATTATAATTGTTCATCCACGTTAATGAAACAAGAAGAAAAGATTTCTTCATCAAGCCTAACTGACCTCTCCAACAAGGAGATCCAGAGCCATGTCATGGACAGGTTGCTAATGGACTGAGCTGTCAAAATTTCTCACCCCTTATCGTAGTAGTTCTCAACCTTTTTTTTCCACTCACATACCACTTTAGGTATTCCCTATGCCATCGGTGATCTGTGATTATAAAGGGATTACTTACGGTGGTATGTGGGTAGAAAGAAATAGTTTGAACACTGTTTTAATTGTCCCTCGATGACTTGTTATGTGCACGGTTTCTTAACTCCAAAGGAAATGGACCAATGACAATTGTTCTCATGCAAAATATTTCCATAACAATTGGGTCTCGAGCCGTGGTTCTCACTGCTTCCCACTCACATACCAGAGCACCGATGGCCTAGGAATTACTTAAGGAGGATGTGAATGGAAAAAGGTTGAGAAACATTGGGTTATTGTGTCCTTGCCTTAAATTGTCCCGATCCCCCTTTAATTCAATTTACATGGTTTTTTTTTCCTCCTTACTTGCAACGCTAATTTGCAGCCTCTTCTTGATCCAGCCCACATCTGGACGTGTGCTTAGCATTGCAAATGACCTAACCAGGAAATTTGAGTGCTATTAACTCAATGACACTCCGTCAGTAGGAGTACCAGTTATTAACATTTTAGTCATGATGTGGAAAATTAGCCCCATTAACTCTACATCCTAAAAATACTCCCCCCCCCCCTTCCAGCCCACGAGCTCGTGCCTCCCAAATACACCGATTGACCTACAAACCCCATAAGCTTTTGGAAGGGGAGGGCACACTGGAGCAACTGGAGAAAACCCCTGCAGACATGGGGAAAATGTACAAACTCCTTAGCATTAGCTGTGCTGTAACAGCGTTGCGCTAACTGCTATGATAACATTCCTAATGAGAAGAACAGCAGGCAAAATGATTTTACCATTGCATGTAACGTGCTGTTGGAAGAGAAACAAAGTATTTTCAGTTCCTTCGACCAACTGTTTGTGTGCCAACTACACTGGACAGCAATTTTTGCCTCCTGAAAAAAGTTGTGAATTACGATAGACAACTTCAAGCTGAATACAACAATAATTTCAGATTTGCTGTATCATGTAGGAAGTTGGAGAAACATTGTTTTATTGAATTTTACATGTTTTATTGCATAATGATACTGACACATTGCGTGAGTTCAACTGACCTAAAAATATTTAGTCGCTGATTTTCGTTCGTACTCAACATCTTTTACTTCTCGTGTCAGTGTGACAGATTATGTTGTGTTTGTATTGTCTTTGGGAGATAAATTGGGGCAGGTTTTTTAGTGTAAGTCACATACAACACTTCAAAACAGATCTCATTTAAAATACTGGAGCTCTGCTCAAGCCAGACAGGGCAGCTCCTGGGGGCCTTTGCAAAAACTTTGGGGAGTGACCAAGAGACTTCACTAATGGATTGTTGTTTTCAAAAGCAACAGATGAAATATCTCAGAGGAGTTGTTCAGACCCACAAGCTGTCTGGAGTGCAGCTTGCTGTTCTAAGATGGTTATGTGGTTTTGCAAGCAGAGAGAGTCAAACAGGCTTTTTTCTCTGAGAGGGAGAGAGAGGGAGAGAGGGAGAGAGAAGAGGGAGAGAAAATTGAGTTCTGCAGTTTTACAGTCAGCAGCAGCAGCTGGGACTGGAAGAGGACAAGCTGGAAAGCTTGTGGAAAAACCCCATTTTGAAGATGGGTTGTAAGTGCTTAGTTCAGCCTGGTCAAAGCACTTGTGGTTCACACAAGAGGAGAGGACAAGCTTCCTAATGTTTCACTTGAAATAAGAGAAACAAAGAGGAATTCTGTGGAGACCTGAAAGAACGAGGTTATCATCTGGAAAACCTTAATAGGGCAAGTTTCTTCAGCAAGACACCGACCTGGCTGATTAGAAGGAATCTTTTTGTGTCCAGGAACAACAAATCTCTCTCTGAAAACCCACAAGAATCTTTCTGAGCAGTAACCATTTACCTTTCAAGCACCAAAGCTTGGTGAACTTCATAAATGTTAAATTCTGTGCACAATATAAGAATTGCCTACAACCAGTAAACTTGGAGGAATGAGAGGTGAAATTGGACTGTGAATCAAATAACTTTTCTAAACTTACACACACTTTACCTACACGTGTGCTTAGAATTAGAAGGGGGTTAAGTTAGTGTGGTTAAGTTAATAGTGATAAGTTAAAGTTTGATTCTGTTTTCATGTTTAAAGATAATTAAAAGCAACTTTTGTTTAAGGAACAATTTGTCTTGGTGAATATCTATTGCTGCTGTGTTTTGGGGTTCTCTGGGCTCATAACATCAGTGACCAACAATAGTCGGCCAGCACTGATGGATTCCAGTTGCTCGGATACTGCTTTCCACGGTCAAAATGAAACCTTCACCATGTTCGTCACTGACTGCACCAAGATCAGCAGGGAAGAAGTCCAAATGCGAATGCAGAAAATTAATTTTCAATGACGTGTTGCATGTCATGGTTTTGTGTGCTTGAAGTAGTCTTAAAATGTGACAGGAAACCCCAAAAATAGGTTATATCTAAAAGATGATATGTGATAGGAACATTTTAAGGTGATTTTCATGATCATCAGCCCAAAATCCTTAATGTACACCCAAAGGTTTTGAGATAGCAAATTCTTCATTGACCAGTGCTATAAAAAAAACTATTAATGCTAATCTTGGACACATACCATTTTCATCTCATCAAACTCCCTCAGTTTCAACCTGCATATTCGGGGCAATTTTCAGTGAACCTTTAACCCACTGACCCACACATCTTTGGGACTATATGGGAGGGAACCAGAGGGCTTAGCTGGAACCAACACTGTCAAGGCCATGCAGACAGCAGGTCAAGATTGCATCTGAGTCTCTGGAGCTGTGGGGAAAGTTGTGCCACTGCACACCTACTGGAGGACTTGTTCCAAAGCAGAGTCCCTTCCTATACAATCACAGGACTGTTACAGTATTAATAGATTCCATTTAACCCAGTGCACATACCAGCCCCTTACATAGCAGTTGCTTTCAACACCTTCCACTGCACCATTCCCTGTATTCTCCATAGATCTGCATATTATTTTGTCTTCCATACTTAACTTGTTGATTGTTTTAGTTCCTTGTTGATGAGAACCTATCTGGGCTTCAACTGTTGCCTCTCCTGGAACTTCCCTTGGACCTGCTGAGCCACGGTCCCGCCCCTGCAGAGTGCCTGATGAAGGGATATGAGGACTCCAGTTAACTTGGGGAATCGAACATGAGCAGCTCCCAGGGCAGTCCCGTACAGCAGGATATACAAGGTAACATGCACTAAAACCTCTCTGAGCCAGGCTTCCCCTCACTCCAACCCCTTGGCTTCCCACATGCCCACCTTACCCTCTTCATTCCTCACATTGGCTTCCCTCTACAGCCATCTCTTGCCCCCCCCCCTCACCAGTCCCCTCTACATCCACTGTGTTCTCCCCCGCCCACCACTTCCCTGTTCCCCAAGCCTTGGTTCCTTTACCTTTCCCTAGTTCTGAAGATAGTTCATTGATGTTTATCTCCCACAGAGGCTGCCGGGCTCACTGAATATTCACAGATTTTTCTATTTTTAACTCAGATTAGAAGCAGCTGAAAATTTTTTGTTTTTACAATTCAACATTACATTGAATTGTAAAATAGGCAATGCCCGATTGAATCAGGCCCTCATCCTCAAGGCTGAGCACTTGGCTGATGTCCCATCTGTATACAACAATATTTCATTGAAATCAGTTGAGGGACACTCCCTGAAGTTGGAGAATCCAAAGATCAAGGTATGCATTATGGCAATACACGATGAGGAAACCTTCAGCACCCAGGGGCCTTCAGGAGCCCTGCTTGTTCTCAGTATCCTCAAGTCCACACCTCTGACCTTAAGGCGGTGGGGACTCCATGCGCTCTGCACCCCAGATCATATATCATTCGAGATTGTATGGGAGGGCAAGATGGCACATTTGAGGAACAGGGAAAGGGTCAGATCTGGTAGGACAGTTAATGGTCTTCTGGACTTTGAGACAACATACAGTGACTATGTGGATGCATTTTCTTCTTTGTTTTTTTTATTATTAAAGAAATCTGTGGCTTCTGTAATGTTCAGTTTCAAGTTTATTTTGATTGTACCAAGGTACTGTACAATTAAAAGGTCTGCTTTGGGTGCTATCCAGCAAGTCTCTCGAACTACAGCTGAATAAAACACAGGGCAGAGAATTGATCGGTTTGAATGGAGTCAGGGCAATGTTATTTTATTCGTGTGAGTAATTTTATTCATTCAGTAGACAAACAGCAGGAGGAAAGAAACTGTCCTTGAATGTAGTGGTCCGCAATCTCAGACCCGTGAATCTTCTTCCTGATGGGAGGAAGGAGAAGAGAGTGTGGCAGGGGTGGGGTGGATATGTTGGTTGCTCTTTCAAGGCGTCAGGAGGAGCAGATGGAGTTGTGAAGGGGAAGGGAAGTTTGAGTGATGGTCTGAGAGAAATTTGCGTTCAAATTTCTCTCCAGCTTCTCGGGTGGAGCAGCTCCCACACCATGCAGCAATGGATCTTGACAAAGTACCCTTGATGGTGCATCAGTAGATGCATCTGTGGATGGTGCATCTGTAGATGTTTCTGTGGAACTTCAGGGACAGGCCAAGTAGTGGAGTTAGTGTGCCACGGCCATCACATTGAGGTGATTGGTCCAGCTGTCTACTATTTCAACCTCAATGTCATTGATGAAGACAGGGAGCTCATGATAAGCCTCTTTTCTGAGGCTTATGACCAGCTCCTTAACCTAGCTAACATTTAGTGAGAGGTTGTTAACCTGCCACGAAGCCACAAGACTACCTACTTTCTGTATTGCATTTCATTGTTTGAAATCTGGCCTGTAACTTGGTGTGATCTGCGAATTTATAGATGGAATTGGATTGGTGTTTGGGCACACATTCGTGGATGAACAGGGAGTATAGTTGAGGACTGAGTACAAAGCATTGTGAGTTACCACTGTTAAAGGGTGATCGTAGGGGAGATGTTGTCTCCAAACCTCACTGATTAGAATTTTCTGAACAGGAAGTCGGGAATCTAGTTGCATGTTGAGACCAACATCCACGAGTTTGGGCATGTTTGTTCAGGTCTATGGTGTTGAAGGTAGGGCCATAGTCAATGTAGTCAACCACATAAAAAGCCGTAATCAACGAGGTATCCTAATTATTCAAAGGTACCAGGGCTGAGTGGAGGGCCAAGGAGATGGCATCAGTGGTATCAGTAGAGGATGGGTGGAGGATGGATGGAAGGTTTAAGTTAACATGAAGCATGAATAAAGTCCTGAAGCACTTCATGTTGGTAGAGGTCAGAGGCACCAGCCGTGAGTGATTAAGTCTTGTACCACTTGAGCATACATTAGAAAAATTCTCTGTCAGCTCTTTGTTTAATAAAGCACTCACAGAATAACTGGCCAGCTAGCCTTCAGAATCTTAGAATTTGATGCCAAGACAGCAAACTCTCACAATAATTAATGAAATAAGGCAACAGATTTATTTCACTGTTCTTTACTTAGGGTTAATCATTGGTGAAGGGTTCTGTTCTCTGCATTACTGTAAAATAATTGAGGTAGTGGGCAAAGACTCACCCCTGTCTCTGCGTGAAACTTGAAACTGCAGCCTTCTGGTTATTGGAATGTGGTGGCACAGTGACTACAATCCTAAAGCCTGGGGCAGCAAGCAGGGAGCTCAGGTTCGAACCCACTCTGGCAGTTCATTAAATAAATGCCAATAAAAATATTGCATTTGTATTTTATTGTATTGGTTAGCTATAAACCACAGGCTGTCCCTGGATTTTAAAAAGAAAGCTAATTTTGAGACTGCACCATTTTTACAGCAGTCAATTTCGTCCATAACTTGGAAACTACACAAAATCACTTGATATGCTAACCATTCCTCAACAGTAACAAAGGTACGTAAGACCCCCATTAGAAAGGAGAATTACAGAAAGTGGAGAGAGAGAGAGATGGTGAGAGTGAGGGAGAGAGAGAGAGGAAAGACAGAGCAAGAGGGTGAGAGAGGGAGGGAGGGAGAGAGAGAGAAAGTGGCAAGGGAGGAGGGGGAGGGAGAGAGATTAGTTCTACTGATCATAGCAACAAATGTATCCATATCCATAGGACTTCTGAATATAATAACATTATGGCAGCTATTTCATACATAGCAGTGTCCATAAGTCAGAGCATGGGACAGCCTGTTCTGGATTGTCACACAAATCAACCTGACTTACAAACGTCCCTTCAGAAGATGTTGTTGCCCTCCACCTGGTCTGGCCTGCACATAATTTCAGACTCAATGCAATGTGGTAAATCCTGATCTCCCTCGCACCTCAGGAACTCAAGAGGTGAGATTAATCTCACTGACCTGCTGCTGGTTGAGGGGGTTCAGGAGCACCTGAACAACAGGGCTAGTCCAACCTTGATTCGTATTCCAAAAAAATATTTGATTGGGGAGGGCAGGGTGGGGAGAACCAGGAGACGAAGCTGTGCTGCTAGTAAGATATATTCGTGCTGTAATATTTCCCGAAAACAGATGAATCGAAACAGAGAAATGAATAATGAAGAAGAAAGGTTAGAGTAAGTGTGGAAAAAATATCATTCTTCTAAATGAATTTTAGATCAAAGCTCACACAGCAGCTTTGACCCCCTTGTTGAATATACGGGCAAATAATTGAGCACAGTCCTAGCTTAAACACCAGACTACTGAGAGAATGTGTAAACAAGAGAGCTGATGTTAATATACACAAACTGGCAGTTTGCTTACACTGTCGAGCTAACCTAGGAGCCAACTTTGACTGTTTTTCTCTCCATCCCTTTCCCATTCCATCAGTCATATCCTCCTGGTGAAATGACACACTTTTAACTGACCTGTTAACTTCTCTACCAAAATATTCCGACATCCAACATCTCCAGAGAAGTGGGATTTAACATCAGATGACCCCCACACCCACCTCAACACTTCCCCCGGTTAAAAATTCCCTCTTCGATTCTCACTGATTGGAAAAGAGTGACTTTGTCATTATGGCAAGGAATTGGATGTAAATTGCCTCTTCTGTGAAGGGAGAGAGTTTTTTTGTGTTGTGTCACAAATAAACAGATTCATAGTTCAATAAAATACACATACGGAGCGGCCATGTAGCGGGCCGAGTGGGCGCACAGCGGGGTATTGCGAACCGTGAGGTTCTTCGGTGGGTGCGTGGAGCCATAAGACAGGCAGATGAGTACTCACCCATTTAATGGACCACATGTGCGCGGTGCTACGCGCCGAGTAACGTCACATTGTTTTGTGGAGTCTCCTGTGCTTAATTTAAACCTGCCAGATTCACGGATCGGCAGCAAACTCATAATGATGTTCCACCCTGTCCCTTGGAGCCTGGAATGTGAGGTATATAAAAGAAGCCTGTAAACTCTAAATATAGTCTTGTGTTGACTAACTTGGTGTTTGTGTATTGCTTTAGTAGCTCTACTGAAGTAGCCACTACACATACAGATTTATTTTGCATTATAATTTTATGCCTTTGTGTGATTATTATGTGCTGTGTATGTGTGTGTACTCTGGTCCAGAGAAACACTGTTTTGTCTGGTTGTACTTGTATAGTAACGTGATGATAAACTCGAACTTTAGAAGGATGAGAGACAACTTAATGCAGGTCTGCAGGATGATGAGAGGCAAAGATAAGGTGGGCAGCCAGCACCTTTTTCCCAGTGCGGGAGTAGAAAATAGTGCGGAGAGAAGTTTAGGGGAGACATCAGGGGTAAGTTTTTCTTTTACACAGTCAGTTGTGGGTGCCTGGAATGCATTGTCAGGGGTGGTGGTGGAGGATGGAACTACAGGAGCATTTAAGAGACTTTTAGGCATATGGATGAAAGAAAAATAGAGGGTTATGAGGTAGGGAGGGTTTAATTATTTTTTGGTAAGTATATATGGGTTGGCATAACCTCGTGGGCCCAAGTCTATGTTCTGTCTTGGTGAGAAAGATGTCAGATTGTGGTATAAACAGGGAGAATCCCTGTCATCTTCCATTGGGGAAGTATTCTCCAGGGTCCTCATCAACCCCTTTTGCCCAATAGCCAAGGAACTCATCCCAGTCGCAATGCAATCTGCACAATGGATCTACCACAGACCTGACCCCAGTGAAGACTGGAGATTCTCAGACCAAACATTCTTGTTCCATGCTGCAGCTCACCTCTGGTGACCTTCCTAGTGGAACTAATGGGAAGCTATTTAACCTTTGCCCCTTTGGTCTAAGGTTAAAGCCCTATCAAACTTTTCATGATTTATAGTGGGCATGCACCATTTGCACATGCACACATTCAGATGCCAATATTCTCCTTATCATAATAATTTATTCATTGAAGCACATGAGAAGTGGGACATGCATGGAACATCTGCAAGACAAAGGTCCTCAACCAACCTGTCCGTGGCACAACTCGGACAGTCAAGGTCCATGATGAGAGAGTTCTCAGTAAAGGCAAACAGGTCCTGACAAAGTTTTGGCTCAAAACGTCGACCATTCCTTTTCCCTCAAGTTGTTTGGTTTGCTGAGTTCCTGCAGCCTTCCCCCCCCACCCCCCCACCCGCCACTCTCTGTCTGATGGATGTCTGGGTGGTACGGTTGGCATAGTGGCTAGTGTAACATCTTTACAGTGCCAACGATCAGCACCGCGCTGTCTGTCAGGTGTTTATGCGTTCTCTCTGTGTCTGCGTGGGTTTTCCCTGGGGGCTCTGGTTTTCACCCACTATTCAAAATGTGAGGAGGGAGATGTAGGTTTATTGGGTATAAATTGGGTGGCACGAACTTGTAAAAATAAAGTCTGATTAGTTTGATCAGAATGGACAAGATGGACCAAAAGGCCTGTTCCCTTGCTCTGGAACTCGGTGACTATGTATCTCTTATTGGCAGCATATTGAGTTTGGACATCACCAAATGACATTGGGCAGCCGTGCTCAGTAACGATCATTTCATAGCACTGAACCACCTCACCCACATCTATTCCACATTCAATTCAATTGAGCTGGACTTCTCAGGTACAGAGGGAACTTCCAATAATGCATATTTGAAGTAAAATCCAAGGTGGAAAGTCTTTTATGAAAATCTAAACACAGTAAAACACCTGGTACCCAGCACTGATAGGAATTAGTGGATGGCGGATTTTTCTGGTTTGCTTGTGACAATGCCTAACTAATACACCTGCATTAAGAATAAATAGTTTAAAAGTCAAAAGACAAAAATACTCTACTGTATCTACACTGAACAAACTTCATGAATATATAAACCTGAAAGCATTTAACTTTATTTTCACTGACATTCTTTGAAAACATTTAACCATCGCTGCATCTGCAGGTTCCTCCCCCTCCACAAAGGTGCCCAAAAGATGGACAATAACCATTATAGTTAATTAACCCCCCCCCCTCACCAATGTTTACAGATAATGCCATGGACTGTGATGACTCTTACTAAGTAGGGATAAGAAGACTCTTTAAGAGAGCCCCCCCCCCCCCATAGGCGAGGAGCATCAACCATCTCTTCATCCTGGATGCAACCATTGCTGTTTCACACAGCTTTATTCAAACATCTGCTATGAGCAAAGCACAACGAAGGTCCTCCGCTGGCTGAATCTTTGCTCCCATCTTCACCAAAGGTTTATATTACTTCAAAGAACACTTACTTTTACAATTTTAAACTTGTCTATTTTTTACCTAATATTTTATTCTTGTTGATTTAAAATTTTTAATTTATTTTCCATGATTTTTATGCTGGTTGCTTGAGGCAGGAGCAGACCACCTGGCCTGTCAAGCTTGCTCCGCCATTTAATAACATCATGACTGATCTGGTCATGATGAACTTCACTTACCTGTCTGATCACCATAATCCTGCATTCCCGTCCCGTTCAAAGATGTATCTGTGTCTTAAATCCATTTAATGAGCCAATGGGCTCACTGTTTCATTGGATAAAGGATGCCACAGAAGGAGGAGAAAGGAGTGTTGCAATTCCTATATATGTATGGGCAAGGGTCCAGATGAGTTAAACAGGAAAGTCTGCAGACGCTGGGGTTGAGTGGAATACACAAAAGTGCTGGAGAATCTCAGCAGGTCATGCAGCGTCTATGGGAAGTAAAGAGTAACCAATGTTTTGGACCTGAGCCCTTCGTCAAGGTACAAGCCAAAAACCTTGATATGGAGTGTTGGAAGAGGGTGGCGATGGGAGGGAGAAGAGGAGAGGAGTGGAGGATAGTCAGGGCAGGGGGAAAAGCAGAGGTTAACAGGTGGACATAGATGGGGGGGGGGGCCAGAAGTCAAAAAAGCTGAGAAGCAATGGGGGAGGGTGTAGTTCTCTGAATGGAGAGGGAAGGGAAGGGAGTGGGAAGCTGGAGGAAAGGAGACAGAGGCATAGGGAAAGAGTGATGTAATTTAATGCATCTGGTTGGAGTACAAGGCTTTGATCCTCCAATTTACAGGTAGCCTTGGTTTGACCATGCATGAGGACATGGATAGACATATTGGTGTGGCAGTGGGGTGTAGAATTGAAATGGTTGGCCACTGGGAGGTCCTTGCCGCTGCAGCAAATAGAGCAAAGGTGCTCAATTAAACGATCTCTCAGTCTGTGACCCGTCTCTCCGACGTAGAAGAGGCCACCGGATGCAGTGACCCCTGCAGATTCACAAGTGCTTCACATGGAAGGACAGTGGAGGGTCCCAAATGGTGGTGAGGGTGGTGTGGCATTTCTTCCTGTCATGGGGTACAGTAGAGCAAGTGGTGACATGCAGCCCAAGATCAATAGATGTAGCAGCAGATAAACAAGCTCAGGATTTATCTGAATGAATTTAGGGAATCAGAAATGTTTAGTACAGGTTATTTCTCCAGTGATTTGAATTGGTGAAGCACGAGTATTTATTGATGAAGTGGGCTTGAACTCAGTGCAGGCTGTCAGCTGCTGGAGAAAAGCACTTCCAATAATCACAAAACCGGAAAGCTGAAATAAACAGTGAAGGATAATGAGGACTACAGTCGCCAAGGTTTAACTCAGCACTCTCTCCTAACTCATTTACCATCCACAGCAATAAATACAATGTATTGATATCCAATAGAACAAAATGAAAACAATGTTATTAAATGGTATGATCGGCAAAATCAGATTGCAGATAATCGTGCAATTTATTAATGAAAACAAATTGAAAATGGGATGCAAATTTGTGCCAGTGTAAAAAGCTATGCCCTAAATTACCTCTGATCCATACTTAAGTTTCTTGCGAATATGATTAGTGCACACTTGGATGTGGAAATTAGCAGGGTCCTGTGGGAATTGGTGCAAGCAACTCAAGGCAAGGGATGAGCTTGGAACTCACAATATTTAAAAGAAGAATAGAAGAAGAATCAGAATTTATTGTCATGAACATGTCACAAAATTTGTCACTTTGCTGCAGCATCATATGTACAAATATTCCTATACATTAAAAAAAAATTAGTGCAAAAGAAAAGAAAGCGAGGTAGTGTTTGTGGTTCGTTGTCCATTCGGGAATCTGATGGTGGAGGAAAAGAGCTGTTTTTGTACCGCTATGTTCGTCTTTGTAGTCCTGCACCTCCTTCTTGATGGTAGCAGTGTGAAGAGAGCATGGCCTGGGAGCTGAGCGTTGTTGAGGCTGCTTTCTTCAGATTCCAAGCGCTTATTACTTGACCCTAGTTTCCCGCTGATCCGTCATTGTCATTGGGTCATTTCGCAAAGCAGTTAAAAGTCAGCCACACTGGCGTTTCTAAGATCATATATTGGCCAGACCATGGTAAGATACAGAATGAAAAAAAAACCACTAATGTGCCATCAAAATTAAACGAAAGCGGAAAATGATGGGAATGCTTGGCAGGCCGGGCGGCAGCTGGGCGGAGAGAAGCCGAGTTCACCTTTCAAGTCCAAAAAAATTTGCTCTTCAAAATGTGAACAGAGTGTCTCACTTGTTCACTGATTCATTCACTCCACAGATGAGGCCTTGATTTAATGGGAATGTCCAATGCCTTTGCGTTTTCATTAAAAATGACAGGTTTTATCCCTTGAATGAGGTTTGTAAACCAAATACGATTTCAGTTCCACGATTACTGATGGTGGTAGTACTTTGTATTCCACTTGCTTGGTGTTACCAATTACTAATTTTACCATTTGTGACTCTGGAATCTGAACACTCATCCCTCGGTCCAGGTCTCTGCGTATTTGCACAGTAACTTGACAGGCAAGAAACCATATATTTAAATATGAAAATGGAAGTTCTCAGCCTCTATCTATGATTCATGCCCATTAAGCCCAGCATGCTTTTGAATGTGGAAATTGGAGATTTTAAATTTTTAATTGTGAGTCATAATGATGTCATAAAAGCGTAGTCAAAGAACAAAAAAAACCATCTGTACACCTAATATGAAAGCCTCAAGAAATTGTAATAAAATCCCACTAAAAATCACTTTATTTCTTACTAGGCAATAAATTCTTGATATCATTTTGAGTCCAGGTTGAACCGCTTTAGTTGTCGGGGATTCAGGTGAGCTGCGTTGTAGACTGGAGGTGGAAATGCTGGGATGCATTCAGATTTGCAGCATTCTGTCATCACAGGTACCGCACGCAGTAACCACAGTGACCCCAAGAGCTAGTTTCCAGACGTCCGTGAAAGATGGAGACATTTCTGCTGTACCGTTGTTACACACACAACATCCTTGAGTCTGGGTTTCCTCTAATCATTGCACCGGATCATACTTCGAACATGAACAAGAAGGAAATTACAATGCAAGGTACTTCCCTCTTGATCTGAGAATTGTTGCTGTGGCTTGCACTCCTTTAACATCAGCCAGCTTTAATATTTAACAGCTTAATTTCATGCTTGGCTGGGAACTGAATTATCTTTGCATTTTTCTTTCTTGATGATCAGTTCCTGATATTTTGGATCAAAGGGAATCATCATGGCTTCCATTATCATACAAAATGTTGGACAGAGACGTAATCCACTTTAATATCCCTGATGGCTTTTTATTCCCCTTGAAGTCAGAAGTGTTGCTGGCCATCAGTCTCATGCACATGCACATGGACTACAGCACAGGAATAGGCCCTTTGGTCTGCGTCAAACACGTGTACAAGCTTATGGGAAGCTTTTGCCTGAACATGATCTGTACCCTTCTTTTCCCTGCATATTGTCTGCACATCTAAAGGCCTCCGAATGCCACTAGCTTATCGGTTTCCACCATTACCCCCGGTAGCCCGTTCCAGGCTCCCACCGTGCCTTGTGTAAAAAAATACTTGCCCAATATATCTTTTTTTAATATCCTCCTCTCACCTTAAATGCATGTTGTCCCATTCTTGATTTTTTATAAATCCAGTGTGAAAAGGTTCTGTCTACCCTCTCTACACTTATCATAACTTCTATGAGATCTCCCCTCGGCCTCCGAAGAGGGAACATACTATGCTCATCCAACCTCTCCCTCTTGCTCATCACATCTAATCCAGCCAGCAAACCGGTAAATCTCTTCTGGAGTGAATATTGAAAGTCTGCAGATGCAGTGATTGTAGGAACTCAGCCAGTCTTGGAGCATCCTTAGGAGATAAAGATAAATTGTATTGCTGATGTTTCGGGCCTGAGCCCTTCTTCAAGCTGTGAGTAAAAAAAACATAGGTGGCTGAATTAAAGGCTGGGGAACGAAAGGGGGAAGAATGGGAGGGGGAGAAGGTCAGACTAACAGTCAAAAGGTGTTAATGAGATATGATAAGAGGAAAAGTGAGAATTGATTTTGGTCTGTAAAAGGAGAAAGAGGGAAAGGGAAGAAAGAGAGAGAGAGAGAGAGAGAGAGAGTACTCAAGGAATAGAGACAGGGGAAGAAGATGGGAGGGGTTTCTAATATGGACACCAGTGAAGTTGATGTTAATGCCATCCAGTTGGAGGGTTCTCAGATGGAGGATGAGGTGTTGTTCCTCCAATTTGTGGGTGGTTTCAGTCTGACAGTGCACGAGTCCAAAGACGGATATGTCAGCAAGGGAATGGGGCAGGATGACCACTGGGAGGTCCACACTATGGCAGAGGAGATGCTCAAAGAAGAAATCTCCCAGTCTGCACCCAGTCTCTCCGAGGTAGCGGAGACCACAACAGGAGCGCCGGATGCAGTAGGTGACCCCTGCAGATTCACAAGTGAAGTGTTGCTTCACTTGGAAAGACAGTTTGGGACCCTGAGGGAGGAGGTGTGAGTGCAAGTGGAGGATCTCCTATGGCCTAAACTGATGAGTGTCTCACTCCATGGCCCTAATCTGATCCCCATGCTTGTGTACCACTGACACCTCCTTGCCTCTTTGCACACTATGTAAGAGGGAAGTTGAGGTCCGTTAAGAAAAAGTTAGACAGGTATATGGATGAGAAGAAGGTGGAGGGTTATGGTCATTGTGCAGGTAGGTGGGACTAGAGAGGAGTGTTTGGTTTGGTGCAGACTAGAAGGGCCTAATGGCCTGTTTCCGTGCTGTAATTGTTATATATGTTATATATATGTTATATATGAAGAGGTGGAGAGCAATGCACAGGTTTTTTTAAATTTTCTACTACAGATTTCCAGCAGTTTGTTTTTCACTGTCTGCTCCCTTCCCCCTCTTCACCCCCCCCCCCGACACCCCCAACCCATGCCAATTCACCCTCACTCTCTCATAGCCAGTCCTTTCTCCTCTTGTATCTTACTTGGCCTTTGGTTAATTCTGGTGATGAATCCACATGAAATATGCCAAAGCTATTTTCTAGTCCATTCTACACACGTTTATTAAGCTTCAACCTGACTAAAAAAATATTTCTTTATAACATAGAACTATAAGACCCCACTGGAATCTCAGTATGCTGTTTGGTTGTTACCAAGATTTACAGGTAGCAACCACAGGTTTGAAGGGACAACGTTCTAGTTGTAAAGGTACACAAGTAATTTTATCCTCACAATTTGATACGGCAACATAATCATTTTTTTTGCCCTTGAATAGCATTTTCCATCAAATTTCAATTTAACTTTCTCTTCCCATATCAATAGACTTGCGACTCTTATCATTTTCAGGGCACGGTGGAGGCTGAGACCAGCGAGGTGAATTCCCCACATGTAACATGTTCCTGCAAACGTCACTTTAACTGTATGCGATTGTCTTACTATAGTTTAGAGCAGAAATTAAATAAATATACACAGATTCTAGATGAGGTGAACCCTTCCAGGAAACCAGGTGCCCAAGGAATTTAGTGTAATAAATGTAACAGAACCAATTTTTTTTTTTTCATTTTGGACTTTGCAAAGATTTTGCATGCACTTGTTTGCTTGGGTTTCTATTATCTGAAAAAGGTTTGCTAGATTGGCCCAATTCCTTTACATGCTGAATGATATTATTTTTTTAGACATACATCATGGTAACAGGCCCTCCTGGCCCAAGAGCCCATGCATCCCAAATACACCAAGTTACTGACAATCCCCATATGTTTTTGAATGGTGGGAGTAAACTAGAGTATCCAGAGGAAATCCTCGCTGACACAGGGTGAACATACCAACGCCTTACAGACAGTGCTGGATCCAAGTCCCGGTCGTTGGTGCTGTAACAGCATTGCACTAACCACTACACTAACCGCGCCACCCAATTTGACTGCCAACTTACCCGCTGACGTGCACGTCCTTGTGGTGTAGAAGGAAATGGGAGCACCTGGAGGAAACCACAGGGAGAATCGGACAATTCCACACAACCAGCTCCAGAGATCAGGGTTGAACCCAATGAGCTGGACTTGTGAGGCAACATCTCAACTACCCACCGCACCGCTTAATCAGAAACAGAATTCCAAGAAAGGTCATCCCAAAGCCCCCCGGTGAGTTCCCAGGGCCACCGTTCGCCCAGGTGCTCACTGCCGGACCTCTGTGTCCAAGAGCGATTAAAACAGCAGACAGCTGTCAAGTTCAATTCTATCTTGTGTTGATTATGACCCTTTTGATGTATGTGATGGCTTTAGGCAACTCTTTTGTGCCCAACTAGCCTTTGCTTCCCACCAAGAAGACACGATACATATAAGATAACAAATCAAAAATTATATTTCATGAAAGTTGATGTGAATTCCAAGAGGAGGGTAAAGAACTTGACTTCAACTCCATTTAGTCCGAAAGAAATTCGCAGAGCACCACGCTGCCTCTTCAAATCTATTTTATTCCATTAAGATATTGCTTGAGGCGATCCTACTCTTCAATGGCTCTTTGCCAAGTAAATTTTTCATCAAACTCAGCAGTTAATCGAGGATTATTAGATCCAAAGGACATTCTCACATTGAATGAAGCCCAACAAGGTAACTTTGGTAAATAATCCTCGGCAAAAAGTACAGAGAATCCAGGGCTCTATAGGGGTTTTTAGGCAGAAAAATCACGTTATCAGTTGCTCATGTTTCAAAATATAAAAGGCAGATTTACTGTTTAGGCCGAGGACTGAAGAGGTGGATTGCACAGTCCTTTAGGAGAGGGGTGGCATGAGGGAGTGGGGCGGGTGAGAAAATGGGGCAGCGTGAGTGAGCAGGGTGTGGTGAGGAAGCAGAGCAGGGTGAGGGAGCAGGGTGGCATGACATGGGGGTGCGGGGCAGTATGAGGGAGCAGGGTGGTGTGAGGGAGTGCGGCGGGGTGAGGGAATGGGGTAATATGAGGAAGCAGGGAGGTGTGAGTGAGCGGGGCATGGTGAGGGACCATGGCAGCATGAGGGAGAGGGGCAGAGGAACAGGGCAGCGTGAGGGAGCAGTGTGGTGTGAAGGAGCAGGGTGGTGTGAGGGAGTGTGGCGGAGTGAGGGAATGGGGTGGTATGAGGAAGCAGGGAGGTGTGAGTGAGTGGGGCGTGGTGAGGGACCGTGGCAACATGAGGGAGCGGGGCAGAGTGAGGGAGTGGGACGGAGTGAGGGAGCGGGGTGAGGTGAGGGAGCAAGGTGGAGAGAGCGAGTGCAGCCTGACAGCTCCACCAGCCACACTGTGACAGTGCAGCAGGGTGACAGGTCTGTCAGCGTGACGTGAATCATCTTCCCTCCCTGTTTGGTGCATTTTCAGTGGCAATCCTTTGACACAGGAGGTGGAGCAACTTTGCCGTTGGCGGAGGGAACCTGGATTGCATTGGACCTTTTATGCAGGTAAGTGGAGCATCGTAAAGGCAGAGGAAACCTGGCTTAACAAACACTTATTTTCACTATGAAAGGGCCTTAAGTTTCATTAGGTTATAGTCAAGGAGTTTTGAGTTAAATTGTCATTATGTTTGCTGTTCTAATCTGAAAAGCCTTTCACTGTCATTATGAGGGAGTGAATCTAATTTCTACATAATTTGCAGTGACTTCATCAACAAAAGCAGTCCTGAAAAATTTCCCTGTGTATTGCTTTCCACCTCTCCAGGACCTCCATTTCCTGGTTGCCTAGTGTGCAAAGAAACAGGGAGGTGTCAGAGGTACACAAGTATGGGGATCAGATTGGGGCCATAGAGTGAGAGAGACAATGGCACAGTAACAAGTTCTGTGTCCCATTGAGTCTGTGCCAGTCACCAACCACCCATTCATACCAGCGGCTGTCAGCCTCTTGAACCTCCCCTCGATACACTAACCATAAACTATTCTGACAGTGCAATGAGGACTCTGCACTATTTTAACTCCATTTTTTGCCTTGCACTACAGTAACCATGAGTATTTATTATCGATCTATCTTTTGCATTTATTATCTCTTTCTAATTTAATTGAATGTATACCATTGCAGTAGGTTTTTTTTTAGATATGAAGTATCTGTTTGGCAGCTATAAGTAAGAATTTTGGTGCACAGGTCCATTGTACCGTGCAAAACAGAAAAGTCTGCAGACTCTCTGTGCTGGAGAAACTCAGCAGATCAAACAGTGCACTTCATGAAGCAAAGATAAAGCTACATAACCCTCGTTTCGGGCTCAAGCTCTTCCTCAAGATGTGACAAAATGTGGACCGGCACCCACCTGCTGACCTGCTACGATTCTCCAGCTTTGTGTCTTTTACATTGTGCAACGTTCATGACTATAAAATCATTATTGTCGTTACCTGGCATATTATTCTCCCAACATCCTCACCACCCCCTCCCAGATTGTCACACTTACCTACACCCAGAGCTCCCAGTGAAAACCTATGCAGTCACAGGAAGAACTCCGCTCAGACAGGGCCGATGTTTGGATTGAACCCAGGTCCTTGGAGCTGTGAGACAGCAACTCTACCATCTGCTCCACCAGTGGGTCAGAGTGAGGTTCTGCCTGTCTGTCTGGCTGCTAGTCAATCATTTAGTTATGGAGTCAGACAGCATGAAAACAGGATCTTTAGCCATCCTCAGCCACCCTGACCAAAATGTCCCACCTACATTAGTCCAACCCTGCCAGCGTTTGGCCCTCATCCCTCAAAGCCCATCCTATCCATATGTTTTCTTGAGGATTGCAACAGTACCTGTCTCGCATGCAGCCCATTCCGTACACCAACCACCCTCAAGTTCTTGTTAAAGAGCCTCGCCTTCACCTTGAACCCATGTCCTTTGGTTCTCGATTCAATTAACTCTGAGGAAAAGACTCTGTGTTCACCCTATCTATTCCTCATCCTCCTGAGCTCCAAGGAATAACGCTCAACCTCTCCCTGATAACTCAGGCCACCAAGTCCTGGCATCATCCTCATAAACCTTCTCTGCACAATCTCTAGCTTGACAACATCTTTCCTGCAGCGCAACGACCAAAGCTCAATACAATGGAGCTTCACGAATGTGTCAAACAACTGCAGCATTGCCCCACAACTCCTTTTCTCAATACTCTGAATGGCAAAGGGCAATGGCCTTTTTGACCACCCTGTCTACCCTGTGATGTCACTTTCAAGTTGAAGATCTCTATGCATACTTGCTCAACAGATGCCAGCTTGGCCAGTGTTCACTCTCCACATTGAGTATCTGTAAGGAGGTGACAGTGAAGCTTCTCCTGGAATCAATTAGACATTATGGAAAGGATTTATTCAGCCTCAGGAGATTCATAATTTTGCCTCATCAGAGAATTATCGCCCAACCCCACCGTCACCCAATATTCAGGATAGGTTCTCCAAGTGATAGGAACATGTCTTTGATACGGTATACAGTCAAACAGGTATCATATATACTTGTGTAATAGTCTTGATTTTTGGTCCAATTTTTCAGGTCAAATTTTTGGGGGGCTGACTTTTACATGGGTCATACTTTTGACCGCTGTTAGTACCTGCGTCATTCAAGGGGTTGGGAGCTCGAATGCCCGGCTCCGAGTGGTAAGTTTGCATTTGGGGCAGCCAGGGCCTAGGAGAGAACCTGTGGTCAGAGCAATGCGAGCTCCGGAGGGCATCGGGAGCTCAGATAGCCGGGACAGGGTGGTAAATCGACATTAGGGACAGCTAGGGCCTGTGGTCGGAGCATTGCAAGCTCCGGTTGGCGGGCAGGTGGACGGCCGACGCAAGCATCGGGAACTTGGATGGGTATGCGGCTAAGGTGAGGGTTCACAGTCGGGGCATCGGGAGCTCTGTTGGGCGGGCAGTTGGGGCAAAAAAATAGTGGACATTTACACAAGTCATACAGCAAACATGCAATTTTGGTGCCAAAAAAGGTGGTGGGGGGGGTCAACTATTACACTGCATTGACTATTCACGAGCATTTACAGTATATACCCGTAGTCAGGCCCTTCAGCCCAACTCATCCACACTGACCTGGTTACCTATGTGAGCAAGTCCTATTTCCCTGCATTTGACTCATACCCCCTTAAGCTTTTCTTATGCACATACCTGTGCAGTTGTAATTTAAACATTGTAATTGTACTGGTGTCTACACCCTCCTCTGGTAGGGTCCCACATATCGATCACCACTTGTGTGAAAAGGGTTGGTCCTCAGACCCCCTTTAAAATGTTCCCCTCTCACCTCAATCTATGCTCTCTGGTTTTAGATACCCCTATCCTGGGGAAAATGATGATGACTTATCTACTTCTAGAAGGACACTTCTCAGCCCACGACGTTCCAGGGGAAAAATTTCTCAGTTTATACAGTAACTCTAGCCATTCAGTCTGGTAAAATCCTCATGAAATTAGGCAGAAAAGAAATGTTCCAAATCTATTTTGCACTCTTTCCAGGTTAATGATCTCCTTCCTACAGCTAGGCGACCAGAACGGGGCAAAATTTTCTAAATGTGATCTTAACAACATCTTGTACCATAGAAGTATGACGTCCGAACTCCTGTACTCAGTGGCCTAAATAATGAAAACAAGGGTGCCAAATGACTTCTTCACCTCTCTGTCTACCAGTGTCACCAATTTCAAGGAAATCATACACTTGTACCCTTTGGTTTCTCTGTTCTGTCACATTCCTCAAGGTCATATCATTTAATGTGTTCATCCTGCATTGGTTTGGCTTACCAAAATGTAACAGCTCACATTTACCTGCATTTTACCAGCAGCACGGTTAGTGTAGCAGTTAGCGCAATGATGTAATGATCGGGATTTGGGTTCAAATCCCGCACTTTCTGTAAGGAGTTTGCACGTTCTCCCCGTGTCTGAGTGGGTTTTACCCAGGGTCTCTGGTTTCTTCTAAATCTTCAAAATGTAGGCCGATTAGATGGAATTGGCAGCACTGCCTCAAGGGCAGAAAGGGCCTGATACTGTGCTTTATGTCTAAATAAATTTAAACTCCAGTTGATCAAGATCTTTCTTCAAAGTCTACTGAATCATAACAGCAGAATAAATCATAAATCATAGAATTTACTCAAACAATTGCAGCATTTAAGACAACAGGTCGCGCTACTAACCCCTGACTGTAAGGTCAGATCCAGTTCCAACAGAGTCATCAAGTTTGTAGTTGACCTCATCAGCCACAACGATGGGCCATGCTGCAGAGAAGAGATGGATAATCTCACGATATAGTGCAAGAATAACAACTTGAGTCTCAACGTGGACAAGACAAAAGAGATGATTGTGGACTTCAGGATGAGCGACCACCACCACATTAATCGTTCCATATTGGAGAGAATAGAGAGCACCAAATTCCTCAGAGTTTGCTTAAAATGTGACCTATCCTAGATGCACAACATATCCACACTTGACAGAAAGGCACAACATGACTATAGTTTCTGAGAAGACTGAGGCAACTTTCTACAGGAGCTGTTTTGAGAGCATCCTGGTTAGCTGCATCACCATGTGGTAAGGTTGCTTTAGAACAATGGTTCTCAACCTTTTTCTTTCCACTCACATCCCACTTTAAATAATCCCTATGTGGTATGTGAGTATCCCTACATCGGTGCTCTGTGATTAGTAAGGGATTGCTTAAGGTGAGATGTGAATGGGAAGGGAAGGTTGAGAATCATTGCTCTAGACCCAATTGTTACTGAAATATTTTGCTTGAGAAAAATTGTCTTTGGCCCACTTCCTTTGGAGTTATGAAACCGTGCACATAACGAGTCAATTAGGAACAATTAAAACAGTGGTTTTCAAACTTTTTCTTTCCACCCACAGGAAACTTAAGGTTGTGCTATTGGGGAATTTTAGTTTTCCACATATTTACTGGGACTCCCATATGTAATAAGGCTGGATGGCTTGAAACTTGTCAAATGTGTTCAGGAAAATTTTAAAATTTATATATAGAGGTACTAACTAGAAAGAATCCAATACTGGTTCTCATTTTATGGAACGAGACAGGATCAGTGTCAAAAGTATGTGTCGGAGAACATTTTGGGTCCAATGATCGTAATGCCATTAGTTCCAAGTTAATTATGGAGGATAGGCCAGGGCCCTGGAGAAAGGCTAATTTTGCAGAAATGTGAAAGGATCTAGAATGTGGGGATTGGGATAAGTTGTCTTCCGGCAAAGTTCAAAATAAGTGGAGGACCTTCAAAGGCGAAATTATGAAAGTACAGAGTTTGTATGTTCTTGTCAGGATTAAAGGCAAATATCGCAGGAATAGAGAACTTTGTAAGTTACATAATAAGTATCAATTTCTTTGGAAAATATGGAGCCCATACTTACAATATGTTGGTTTGAAAATTTGAAGGACTCTCTGAAAGCCCATCCTGTTGGTCATCCCCAGCTTATTATTATTATTTGTTTTGAGACTTTATGGGGTTTTTTTACATTCTCCCTACTTTTTTTCTTTCTTTTGATATATTCTGAGGGGGAGGGTGGGTGGCGGTGGAGGGGGGAAGGGAGGGAGGAATGAGGATGTATTTTTTCTTGTAGTTTTATTGAATATGTATATATGGATGTGGTTTAACAATTCTTAAATAAAGTATTCAAAAAGGAGAGAGCTTTTGGCATATTGGCCTTCAAAGTATTGAGTACAGGAGCTGGGATGTTATGGTAAAGTTGTACAAGATGTTGGTGAGGCCATATTTGGAGTATTGATCGCAGTTTTGGTCAGGAAAGATATCAGTAAGATAGAAAGAGTGCTGAGAAGATTTTGCTTGGATTTCAGGAACTGATTTGCAGGGAAAAGTTGGACTTTATTCCCTGGAGCATAGAAGAATGAGGGGAGATTTGATAGAGGTATTTAAAATTATGAGGGGGATAGATAGAGAAAATGTAGATAGGCTTTTTCCACTGAGGGCAGGTGAGATACAAACCAGAGGACATGGGTCAAGAGTGAAAGGGGAAAAGTTTAGGAGGAAACAAGAGGGGAACTTCTTTAAATAGAGATTGGTGGGAGCGTGGAATGAGCTGCCATCTGAAGTGGTGAATGTGGGCTCAATTTTAACACTTAAGAAGAAGTTGGTTGGTACACGAATGGGAGAGGTATGGAGGGCTATGGACTGGGAGTAGGTCAGTGGGACTAGGCAAAAAAAGGTTCAGTACAGACTAGAAGGGCCAAAGTATCCTGTTTCTGTGCTGTAGTGTTCTATGGTTCTAAACACAAGCCCCATGTCAATCTCAGGCCCTGGCCTCTCATCAATTGAAGGCATCTATGTGGGGCTCTGCCTGAAGAAGGTAAAGTACCCGTTCACCCTGGTAACAACCTCCTCTCACTGCTACCTTCAGAGAGAAGGTACAGAAGCCTGAAGTCCAGAACCTCAACGTTCAAGAACATCTCCTTCCCAACAGCTATCAGGCTCTTGCTACTCTAATCATAAAACACCCTGACACCTCAGACAGGTTAGTCTGTTCTATTGCAACAGCAGTTTTACTTTTTGAGAATCGCCAAAGATTGATCATCATTTCTGAAAAGTAAAAGCAGTTTTCAACAAACAATCCACCACAAGCGAAAGCTTTAATATCTCTGCCTCCTGGCCAGAGCGCAGCTCATTGCACAGATGCCTCCCTGCTCCAGAATCCCAGGTTCAAGTCTCTTCTCCAGTGCCGTCTCTTTGCAGACCATCCTGGGACCACATGAGTTGTCACTTGGTGCACAGGGTTCCTCCCAAAAATGTTCAGGTTGGGAGGTTAACCATCACTGTAAATGAGTCCAAGTGAGTAGGTGAGTTAATGAGAATATTGACAAAATCAATGTAAGATTAGTGTAAATGGGGATAGTCCAGGTTGGGTGGGATGTAGGGCCTATTTCCCTGTTTTATTACTTTATGGAATTATGGGAGACTGCAGATGCTGGCCTCTCATACATTCTTCCTCACCTGGATATGTTTAAGATAGAGGTAAATAAGTTCTTGATTCAGAAGAGAATTAAAGGTTATGGGGAGAAGGCAAGAGAATGGGGTTGAAAAGGATAGCAAATCAGCAATAATGGAATGGCAGGGTGGACTCAATAGGCTAAATGGCCCAATTCCACTCATATCTTATGATCCACTGTGGTGAAACACTATTGTACATATTCATTGTATGTAAATTATGTGACCTTTCCAGGTTGGCCCTACTCTCACTGGCCGGCTAGTGACTCCTCCCTCTTTCTTTCCCATAAAGGCTGTCATGCCACAAGCCTGCCCCCAGTTTGAGTCCGGGTCAGTGTGAGCGACCAACACAGGGATGCTTTCCATCTCTTGCGAATAAAACCGTTCATATTCAGCAATTTCAGTCTTTGTTTAATTGATTGGACATCAATCACCACCTTCAATGAGCTATGGATGCATCCAAAGGATGCTTTTTATCTCCTGGAAACAACTAGCAACTGGTGTGAGATGCATCATTTACCATTATTAGACTTCCTGCTGGTGGTAAAAGCAAACATATTGAAGAGGAGAACAGACATTTATTTTTAAAAAGTGCTGTATGCAACAACTATAGGCAGGCGAATTGAGAAAGGTGGCCATTGCAGGAAGTTGTGGAGACGAAGCACCTACCGGTGTATTGGCAAACATTGGTATTGTCAGAGAAAACAGGTCTCATGCTGGGCTCCCCAGGGAAAGCTCAGCACCGCAGCCAAAGCGCCAACAATATTGAGATCCGGAGAACTGGAATGGCGGCAGAGGCACGCCAACCTGTGAAACACTGCTCAGTACCGAAAGCTCCTGATGACCTTTACACCAATACACAAACATGTTCTTTATTAATGTCTTACATCATGGTTTACAGCCTGTTGGGTCCTGGTGTGCTGGAAAATATACCCAGTGGTTGAATTGTCCACACCAAGCAAAGTGATTTAAATTTAAATTTAAATTTAGACATACAGCACGGTAACTGGCCATTTTGGCCCACGAGTCCGTAACCACCAATGTACACAATTAAGACAAAAGACTGCTGGGAAGATGTTAATTTTTATTTATTTTTTAATTTAGAGATACATGGTAATAGGCCCTTCCACCCTATGATCCCACACCACCCAAATAAACCTAGGTGACCAATTAACCTAACCAACCTGTACGTCTTTGGAATGTGGGAGGAAACCAGAGCACCCTGGAAAAACCCACGCATTCAGGGGGAGAATGTACAAACTCCATATGGAGAGCGCCAGATTCGAACTTAGATCGCTGGGGCTTTAATAACGTTACAGTAACTGCTGCATTAACCTTGATGCCCCAGTTGAGGACTTTTTGTCTGTAGTTTGTCAAAGTGTTTATCCCAGGAATATCATCTATCATTTCCCACCATGTCACGTCTGCCGCCCAGGCAGTTGAGTTTATAACCCATTTAATTGTTCAATTTTAAACATCTGATCAAACTGCAGATATTTTGCACCAAGAGCATCAAAATGTTATAAAAGCCTAAAATGTGGTTCTTTGCTTGAAAAAATATATTGGAATTAATGCCACATAAGTGATAAAGGGCCTTTAAACTAGCATCTGGCACCTGCCCTTGGGTATTTAATATTAATACAGTGTATGCCTTTGACTGGGAATATATATCTGAATAAATTGCTTTGAAATGCATTTCCAGTTTTTTCTTGACTCTCATGCAATAGATTGTCATTGTGTATTCCATAGTGATCCTTTTATTTCTGGTTTTCTATTATGTACTTCAAAAATTCTTGGAGCAACATTTGTTTTTTTAGCTGATTGTGAGCTGAGGCTGTTCTCCTTGGAGCAGAGGAGGTGCCAAGGTGATTTGTTTGAGGTATTTCAAATCACGCAGGTTCCAGATGGAGCAAATAAAGGCAAGCTATTTCCATTAGTAGAAGGGCAAAGCAGCAAGGTGATGTCAAATGCAGACAATTGATAATTAGAGTTGAACAGTGGCACAGCAAGCAGAGCTGCTTCTTCGCAACCCTAGACACTCGACTTCAATTCTGACCCTTGGGGCTGTCTGTGTGGAGTTCACACGTTCTCACCTGTGGTGGCATGGGTTTCGTCGCTGGGCTCCATATCCCAAAGGCATGCATGTTGCCAGGTTACTGTACTGCTTTAAGTTACCATCAGAGCAGGCGAGCAGATGGAAACAAAGGGAAAATAAAAATGGAATTTGTTAGTATGGGTGTAAATAACTGTCTCTTGCTCAGTTCGGAGGTGAGACAAAGGGCTCGTTTCCATGCTGAGTGACTGATGAAAGAACCAAAAGCACGGGAAAATCTTTTTGAACACACCCTTGTGGGTAACAGTGAAGGCAGATCTAGTGGAAGCACTCAGAATGGAACTGGGTATACACCTGACAGCATTCACAGGGCTCAAAGAAAAGCAGAACTGTGGGAGGAGCTAGATTGCTGTGACATAAAGAAGATACAGACCTGATGGGTTAGGGTGTTCCATACTCTACACATTCTCTGTTCCCATCACTGTGTGTACAAAAGCAACATTCTCCTTACTCACACACATTTCTTGTGTACCTTCACCTTACATCTGTAGTTACCTCTTCTTCTGCCACTTCCTTCAAATTTCCCCTTCACCTCTTTTGTTCCTTAAAAAACAATCCCATTCACCCCAGTCTATCCATGCAGGCAAAATCCTTGTTTTAGGCTGACTTGAGAGACAGGGCATATCAGAACTCTTCGAGTCTATTGATGACATATATACTCACAGCTGGTCTGAGCTGGTGGTCTGGAGAGGAGCTTAAACCTACTGGCTGAGTGCATAACATTAGAAAACCACTGTTTTAATCGTACCGAATTGACTCGTTAGGTGCACGGTTTCAGAACTCCAAAGGAACTGGGCCAACGACAATTTTTCTCAAACAAAATATTTCAGTAACAATTGGGTCTAGAGCAGTGATTCTCAACCTTCCCTTCCCACTCACATGCCACGTTAAGCAATCCCTTACTCATCACAGAGCACCAATGACATAGGGATTACTTAAAGTGGTTTATGACTGGAAAGAAAAAGGTTAAGAACCATTGGTCTAGATCCACCACTGTGTTTGAATTATACACCCTTTTCCCTTCCTGAGCCCAGAAGTAATGAGATGCACAATAAGTGGCAGGCCTTGCCAGCACTGTTCAATGTGACTTTACAGAGAAAATTTGATAATCTGAGAGTTACACAGTACAGAACCAGAACCTTCAGCCCACCATGTCCCATTTACCAACATAGATGTCAAGGTTATTTCAGCTTTAATCTCGAAGCATTTGAATAATGCCTGAACTGCCTCCGCATAGCTGTTAACACTCCTAATACTCAGTGACAACTTCAAGTCTGCTGACGACACCACAGTTGCAGGCCAAATATTACATCGTGATGAGACAGAATTCAGAAAGGAGATTGAAAGTCCAGTGGCCTGGTGCAAAGATAGCAACACCTCTCTCAATGTTAGTCAGACAAAGGAGCTGATCCTGGACTTCAGGAGGATGGGGATAGATATTGAAGAGGATTCAGCAGATAGCTTCGTTCCTTGGAGTGAACATTTCATATGAGCTGACATGCATCAATCACATCAACACAACAGTCAAAGAGCCACACCAGCATCTTTACATTCTTTTAAGTCTTTGTAAAGTTGGCATGTTTCCCATGCCCTTTCCATTCCCTCTCAGCCTTTTCTGTGGTTCCCTTGTGCACTCATCCCTCCTGGCCTGATTCCCCCCCCGCCCCCCCACCACCTCCTCCCACAGCACCTTCCTCTGTTACCACAGGAGATGCAGCACTTGCACCCATGCCTCATCCTTCGCCGCAGTCCGAGGCCCTGGACAGGCCTTTCAAGTCGAGCAGCACTTCACTTGTGTGTCTGCAGAACTCACTTGCTATATCCGGTGTTCCCTTTGTGGTGTTCTCTGTGTCGGAGGGACCAGTCATGGTTTGGGAGGTTGCTTCGCTGAGCGCCTCCTCTACGTTCATCCTGACCTCCCAGTGGCCAACCATTTTGGTTCTGAGTCATACTCCCAGATGTGTCTGTGCATGAACTTTGGAGCTGTCCTGTCCTGGCCACTCGTGGGTTGGAGGGGCAGTACCTTGTCTTCTGTCTGGAGGCTGTTTTGTGTGTGTGTGTGTGTGTGTGTGTGTGTGTGTGTGTGTGTGTGTGTGTGTGTGTGTGTGTGTGTGTGTGTGTGTGTGTGTGTGTGTGTGTGTAAAACAATACACAATAGGTGCTGGAGTAGGCCAATTGGCCCATTGAGCCAGCACCGCCATTTATCGGATCATGGCTGATATTACTCTTTCAATAACCAATCCCAGCCTTATCCCCATAACCCTTAACTCCCCTGCCCACAAGAGCCTTATCCAACTCTCTCTTAAATCTATCCAGCGAGTCCTCCCCCACTACCCTCTGTGGCAATGCATTCCACAGACCCACAACTCTGAGTAAAAAGAAATTCTCCTCATTTCTGTTTTAAATAGCCTTCCCTGTATTCTTAAACTATGCCCTCTAGTCCAAGTCTCTCCCATCATTGGGAACATGTGCTCTGATTTCACCCTGTCAAGTCCTTTGATAATCCTAAATACCTCAATCATGTCTCCCCTCATCCTTCTAAACTCCATCGCATATAATCCCAGTCTTTCTAACTTATCCATGACAATCCTGCCATCCCGGGAACTAACCTTGTAAATCTGCGCTGCACCCCATCTATAGCAAGTATGTCCTTCCTTAAATATGGGGACCAGAATTGGACGCAATACTCCAGGTGAGGTCTCACCAGGGCCCTGTACAACTGCAGGAGGGCTTCTCTACTCCTATACTCCAATCCCCTCTTTATGAAAGCCAACATACCGTTCACCTTCTTCACCACTTGCTGAACCTGTATGCTAGTTTTCAATGACTGGTGAACAAGTACGCCCATATCCCTTTGCATTACCCCACTCCCTAGCTTAAATCCATTTAAATAATACTGTGTGTGTGGTTCTTTTTCTTTGCAATAGTTTGGCAGCACAATAAATAGGAGGTTTGCTTTCAGGTGAAAAAGTGAAGGATTTAAGGATAAGGCCCATGACAAGTCCTGGCCCACCTAGGTTTACCAGGCTGAAGTGCTGCTTGGCTGTGTTAAATGTGAGCCTCACTCACACAACAATCCTCTGCCCACAAGGTGGACAACTGTTAGTCCTGGGGTAACCTCTGGCTTAGAGCTTCGCTTGTCACTTTATAGGTGGCCCTGCCATGAAAGTTAGATGCTCTTTGGAATCAATTCTACATCACCCTCTGCCAGTCATGGACATTACATCTGCAGTGGCGGAGTGCACGTGGAAAGGGGTTGGTTCTTTACATGAATTACAGAAAGTTCTCAGGCAGGTGCAGCAAGTGGTTGGAAAGGCAAATGGCCTGTTGACACAAAGATGAGAAACTCAGCAGGTCACACAGCATCCACAGGAAGTAACAGGTGACCAATATTTTGGGCCTGGGCCCTTCATCAGGTATAAGTAAAAAGACGCAGGTCCCTGATGAAAAATGTGAGGGGAGTGGGGATGAGGAGGAGGAGGAGTGGGGATGAGGGAGATAGAGGCAGCGAGAGAAGCACAGGCTAATAGGTAAGAGGTCATAGTTGAATGCAGGTTGGAGGATTGAAAAGAAATAAGCTGAAAAGTGATGGGGGAATGGGTAGCTCTCTGATAGGAGGAGGAGGAGGGATGGAGGTGGGGTGGGGCAGAGTCCGAGGAAAGAAGACAGAGGGATGGAGAAAGAGAGAGACTCGGGGAGTGAGGGGTGGGGGGGGGTAGTTATGGAGATTGGAGGTCAATGTTAATGCCGTCTGGATGGAGTGAGAAACTCAGCAGGTTTTTATTTTTAAGTTGGCTTTTATGGCAATGAGTTCAGAGTTCAGAAACAGGGAAGTTTAGTTACAGGGAGTTAGTGAGGCTGCTCTACACTCTTTTGGTCCCTCAACCCAGGAAAGTTATCGAGGCAGCGGAGGCAGTCCAACACATCCTCACGGCTAATTCCTGGGTTGGCAGGATCATCCTATCACGAGCGACTAAAGAAGTTGTTGCTTTAAAGAATGACAGGTGATCTTATTGAAATACATAAGATCCTAAGGGGAGATTGAAATGTTTTCATTCATAGGGGTCAAACGAGAAGATAGAAATAAGGAGTAATTTCAAGCAACTACATAGGGACACCTTCCCATTTCAGATTAAAGACCTTTCATCAAAACTCATAAAAGGTGACACTAAAAAATGCAGGAGTGTGGAAAGAAAGCAACAAAAGCATCAGTGATGGAGAAAGGATGGTCGATGTTTCAAGCCAAAACTCTTCGTCAGAAAATGGTGATGGATTTTGGTGGCATGGAGAATGTTGAAGATGATAACTAGAAGACATCAATTCAAGAGTCACAAGGAAACATGGTTATTGTAGCGGTTAGCGCAATGCTATTTCAGCGCCAGTGACCCAGATTCAAATCCGTTGCTGTCTGTAAGGAGTTTGTACAATCTCCCCATGTCTGAATGCTCCGGTTTCCTCCCACCATTTAAAAATGTTGTTATTGGGGTATATGATCAACATGGATATGTGAGCCAGAAGGGCCTGTTATTGTACTGTATGTCTGCATTTCATTTTTTTCTCCCGAGAATAGGAAATGTAGGAAGAGGTTGAGGCAAATAGTATAGATCAGTATTTCTCAGCCTCTGGTTCATTGTCCATTGGCAGATATGGCAAAGGTGGTCAATGAAGATGTAGTGAAAACAAATATAACTGATATGATGAATAAGTAGTTGGTAAAACAAATATGTAAATTTGACAACTAGCTCTCCACTCCAGCAATCGATGTAGTGGGGAAAGAGTTAGATAGTAGTACAGGTGTAGGTTTGGAACAAGTACTGCTTCACATAGAGAACATAAAGCTAGACATAGCTAGGATCCACGCATGTGCCCATGGTTACACCTTTACTTTAATTTGTAGAAATTAAGAGAAATTAAAAGATGTTGTTCAGGGTAATGAAAATTCTCCCAGATGGAAGAGAGTGCTGGTTCAATCTGATTCAATACAAGGTCGAGGAAAAATGGAGGGCCTTAAGGTTTTCTTAATGGGGAATGGAGACATATTGGGATTGGATGTCCATGGTAAACATGGGGGCCAGGCAACTGGAAGCTGTTAAAATGGTGGAGAGGATGCATGGTGCCCAGGGAAGAGACTGCACGAGGAGGGAAATGATAAAGTCTAAGTACGAGGAGATAAGTTCAGTGGTGCAAGAGCACACAGAAACAATGGGTATACCAATACCAGAAGACATCTATCTAAGATGAGTGGAGGAAAGCTTAGGGGAGATGTCAGCGTTTGCACACAGATTGATAGGTGCCCAGAACGCATTGCCGAATCTAGTGAGTTAAAGAAAGATTTAGGAATGAAAATCGGTAAGGTTTGAAAAGAGTACAGAAATTTAGGTAAAACGTTCATTTTATTCAAATTGATATATCCAATCATTGTGTAATGGATAATGGTAACCATCCCGATAATAGTACTTTAATCTAATTAAGTAATACCAAAAAATTTTCTTTGAATAAATTTTCATAATTGTAATTCCTAAATATTGGAATTGGTCTTCCACTATTTTAAATGGAAAATTAGGATATCTTGAAAAATATCCTTTGAGGGTCAACAGTTTCTATTGTTAAATATGGGTTTATCTGTGGTTGTCATAGATCATCTTAAATTAGACAGAACTTACCCTTTGCTTAGAACAAGAGATTTTCTAATGTAGTTTATTTATTTTCTTTCTTTTTCAATCTTTTTATTTACATTTCATAATGTACACAACACAATTAAAGTAATCTGTCCAAGTCTACATAGTATAAGTATCATCTATAAATTCCAAAGAGTGAAAATGTGACATATTTGAAATAATTCTCCTAACAAAGAAAACAGATAAATAAATAATTATATTACGGGGAAAAAATTAATTTACTGAAAACGACATAAACATAACAACAGAGCAACCTATCTCGAGAATCTGTCGAATAGTTTAAAACATACATACCTACAGATAACGAAAACGGCAAGAATTGCATTACGTCTGAAAAGGAAGAGTTAGTTAATTCATAGAATAAATGCCAGTTATATCCCATGAAAGTAACCAATAAATGGTTCACACATTTCTTCAAATTTAGTAGTTGTTATCTAAAGGACGACTTCTGATTTTTTTCTCGATTTAAGAAAGACATTACATGAGGAAGTCATTTAAATAATGTAGGAGAATTAGAGTCTTTCCATTTAAGTAAAATGGCTCTTCTAGCTAACAGTGTGGAAAAAGCTGTAACTCAATATGCAGAAGAAAATAAACAACCTGCATCTGTAATTATAAAAAGAGCAGTTAAGGAATTAGGCTGAAATTTTGTAAAGAGATTAGAAATTTCCTGAATATGGTAATGTCTAATTATCTAACATTATAACAAATAGATTTACTTGACACTTTGTTCCAGTTAAACCCCTTGCAGAAAGGTTTAATTGGGACTATTTATAAATTTGAGATCAGTTCCCAGGCATAAGAGTCAACAAACATGGGAATCAGAACTTCAACGAATGTTATCTCCTGAAACATGGGGAAGAATTATTAGACGTAGCAACTTCAATCCAATAAATAGCCACTTGAAAGCGAAGTGAGACACTTATTAGTGACACGCTTTTAATTAGTTTCAGTACAAATCCAGATGTATTTGTATCTTTTATTTAACATGCAAACTTGAAATGATCTTTAATGTTGACATGAAATATTCATAAGGAACATCTGCACTGATGCTCCGTGAATACAGAATAACATTATTGTTAACGGTCAGCTAAAGTTATGGCGATCTCACTCACCCTTTTCTATGTTGCCGCCACGTTCAATATTATATCTAAAAACTCCAGGTTCGCGCGCTGCCCCACCGCACATGTTCCAGCCGGCACTCCAACCAAGAATGCACTGAGCATGCTCCTGGATCCACACATGTACATAACAAAGATGGCCGTGAAAAATAAAAACTAATACGGGATACCTCCGACGACCATGCAGGAACCAACAGGACGGTGACCTAACAAGGTAAGTAAATTCTTCATGCATTTTGGCCATTCTGGCCCCTACAAGACTGGCCCCATATTATTATAATCACACATAACGTCTTAAATAATAATTACACAATAATACATATAAAATATAAAATATAGCATTCAAACTTCATACAGATTTTCTTTCTTCATAAAGCCAGAGGTTACCAGCACCCTCTGGATAAATAAAGTCTGTAACTTGTCTAGTATGTAAACAACAAAATAAAGTCAGTTTGCACATAAAAGTTTCTGCCTCCAGAATCTTTGAGTTAAAAAGTTGACCAGTAGACCTCAAATCTTCCTAAACCAAAATAGACACACCCTTCCCTTTGAGTTTAACATGAGGTATCTCTTCAGCATGTCTTTTGGCTTTCTTCCTTTAACACCAAATTTTGAAAATGCATTTGTTTCTATCTATTTCAATAAATAAGTCTCTTGAACCTTCCCTGCAACAAATTTGTCCACCTTTTTCTTTCTTTTCCACAGTTGGTTATGGGACAAGATTCAAATGACATTATTTCATCTTGTTTGTCACATTGTTGAAATGCAATTTCCCTTTCTTTCTCTATTGTCAGTTAATCCCTCAAGTGACATCCTTATTTGTTTTCTATTGTCTACTGGTTTCAAAAGATGAATTTCTTCTTCCAACTTTTTCGAATCTCTTCCCTCAATAACTATATTCATTTCTTCATCAGTTATTTTTTTCTTTCCCTTTTTGACCTTGTGAATTCTATTTACAATTAAATCTTTATTCTTGTCAACCTCCCTCAGTCACTTTCGAAACTTAAGAATTGTTGGATTCATTCTCATCCTTTCGAAATCCAGTTTTGGTTTTAATTACAAAGTTAATATCTTACCTTTCACTGTTTTTGAGATTACCTAATATCTCTAAGCCCTTTTTCAGCCTTTTGTTTTCTTAGTACAATTTTACCAAATTGTTGGTTACATGTTTCTTTATTCCATCAGTACAATTTTCTGCGTTCGCCAGCTTTGCAGCATGTTGCGAGATTTCTTTATTACCTTTGTCTGCTGTAATCTCAGAGCTACAAAAACTTTCAAATTTGCTCTCAGTCTTTTGTTTTCGCCCTCCCTCGATTCAAATGCACAGGATTAACCACCAGCAGTATTTGCAATATCTTCAACGACTTCATTTTCATCCATATCTGAGTCAAATAATTCTTCAATATTGTTTTAGAGACCTTTGATTTATTTTCACATTGATCTGATTTTTTCAAAAGTAAATTTCTTATTTAGAGTCTTTTGCAGTTCCCATAACTCATCAACTTTCACAACCAAAATCCTGTTGACACTTGTCTTTAACGGTTCCTGAGCAATATAATTATTTCCTTCTAAATGTCCATTAACGGTCCATCCAAACCTAGTTTTAGTAGCATAAGGCCCATCTCCCCTACTTCGTATTACATCTGGTGGTTCCAAAGACTTTGGTCCATCTAAACCAATCAGCATCTCTCCCTCAGAATTAATTTTGGGTAGATAAACCTTCCACAAATAATATAACTGATGGATATTATTTTGATGTGGAATATTTCCTTCATGTACAGGAAGAGTCTTCTGAGTATATAAATATGGAAGATCACAAAATTTTTCATCATGCAATCCAGAAACCTCTCATTCTGAAACAATGCTGGTTTCAACAACCTTTTCTTGTCCCATGGTTTACTTCTTTGAAGATTAAGTTTGTTCAACACTCCCACTGTGCAAAAAGAGGCAGTATTACTTGGGTCAAGAAATGCATAGGTATGTATGATTGTATTCCCATTCTTGCTCTCGACTTGTACAGGCATTATTGAGCGTTTGCAGTTATCCACACTGGCTCCAGTAAGACCACTTGTCTGAACCGAGGCTATAACACTGTTTTCTGGTTTTTCCTTTGTTTCTCTTTGCTCTTCTTTCCAATTCTTTGTTCATTTGATGGATTATACAGTATTTTAGGATGCTTCAAATTGCATATGTTACAATTAAGTTGCTTCTTGCAGTTTTGACTGATATGGCCTTTGCACCAACAGCCAAAACATATTCCATTTTCCTTTAAAAAAGCAATTTTCTCTGTGATCCTTCTTTTCCAACTGTAAACACATTTCCAATGCATGTCCACCTTTACAGAATGAACAACTCTTCTCAGTAGGTAAGCTCTCCTTTTCCTTAGTTAATTTTTAATTTTTATTTATAATGAACACAGTAACACCAAAAGTACTCCAAGTCAATTTTGGACTAGACTGTGAGTTAGACCTCCTTGCATCTTTTTTCCCCATTGAAATGTCTGGTATTTTTATATATTGGATCTGTTTCAATGTACACCTGCCCTTCTAGAAAATCCACCAAATCCTTTAAGGTAGCTCTTTGATCAGATTTTATCGGGAAATCACAAGCCATTATTCTCCATCTATCTCATATCCGCATATTACCAGGCACTTCAATATCACGAATATTGTCGATACCTTCCATTGCATTACAACATCCTCTTCAAAAGAGAGTGCATTCTTATATAGCCTTTGCATCATTCAGTTTTATTGATGACCATTTAAGAGCTTTTTCTTTATAAGCTAAAGCAATTTGATGCTTGTTGCCAAAATTCTTCTCTAGTAAAAACTTAGCCCTATTAAGCCCTCTATCCGCCAACATATGTGTACATTTCCAAATTACAAAGGCATTCTTCAAACTTGTTTTCAATATTGTGTCTAAAAGATCTCATGAACACTTGGTACTGAAGTGGGTCTCCATCAAAAGTTTGAATCTCCTTCTTGGGCAAAAAAAGTGAGAGACTGTAGCTGGGTCAATGATGCAGCTATTTCCTTGTTTCTTCTCATGGATAATAGTTTGTTGTCCTGTTCACCGCCTCTTGTAGCAGGTAATGTATCTGGAAACCTCACTGGAGTAGGTTCACCCATATTTGTGATGCTTGACTCGGGTACCAATTATGCAGCATTTGACTGAACCCAAGCCACTGCTCTGCCGGTGGATTTTACCACTGGTACACGTGGCTTAGCTACACCATGCTCTGGAAGGATTTGCTTGTGTATGTACATGTCTGGTACCCATGGTCCTAAGATATCTATCTTAACAATTGGTTTTGTTTCTTGTAGCTCTATTTTTAAAAAAATGACTCCATACCATCATACATTTTAAGAGATCTACTTCTAGCATCAGATACCTCTGAATCTTCTAGTGCATTCGACAAGGAATCAATAATATCTCTTCTTTTTCTCAATTCTTTCTGCTTCTCTTTCCCCCTTATCCCCTTCCTGACCTGCTACTCTTTCCTCCTTACTCCTTCCTGACCTGCTCCTCTTTCCTCCTTACTCCTTCCTGACCTGCTCCTCTTTCCTCCTTATCCCCTTCCTGACCTGCTCCTCTTTCCTCCTTCCCCTTCCTGACCTGCTCCTCTTTCCTCCTTATCCCCTTCCTGACCTGCTCCTCTTTCCTCCTTACTCCTTCCTGACCTGCTCCTCTTTCCTCCTTATCCCCTTCCTGACCTGCTCCTCTTTCCTCCTTATCCCCTTCCTGACCTGCTCCTCTTTCCTCCTTATCCCCTTCCTGACCTGCTCCTCTTTCCTCCTTATCCCCTTCCTGACCCGCTCCTCTTTCCTCCTTACTCCTTCCTGACCTGCTCCTCTTTCCTCCTTATCCCCTTCCTGACCTGCTCCTCTTTCCTCCTTAGCTGCTCTCACTTCAGCTCCTCTTCTTTTCGTAGCTGCTTCCGCTCTCTTCGTGGGTGCTCCTCCTGAGATTCTTATGTTTCTTTGAAGACATATTTATCCTTAAGCCATTCAGCTTTTGCATCAATAGCGGCCTTTTCGGCTCTCAATTTTAAACGTGTTGATATTATACTGGAAACTCTGGAGCTTGCTCTGGACGAACTTCATTTGCTTCTCCTGCTTTCTGCATTGGATGCACTTTCATCTCCTGTATTTCTTTCTGCAGGTCAGGTGCTGTCTTCTTACTTATCTCTTTATCCATTTTGAATAGTACATCCATGGTGTCTTCAACCTTTTCCTCAACATCTTTTGGTGACATATATTCTGCCCTTTCCACATTGCTCTCTTTATATTCATTCGGTGTCTTCTGCAATGATTTTGCAATGTCATCGTTCCCATCAAACAAAGCTTTGGCTTCTTCTCTTGCCAGCTTCAAGCTTTCAAAGAGAACACCTTTATTTCCACGTATCTAATCTCCGATGGCTCAGTTCTCCTCTAAGTTTTGAAACCTTCATGTCTTAAATACGTTGCTTCTTAACAGCGAAGTCAGCAACTGCTTCGGCCATTTTTACTCGTCTTGTTCCACCTTCCTCCGAGAACACACGGCACTAGCCAATTCAACAGTCCCCAATGGACTAGCGGAAGCAAAATCCAAACTGTGTTCAAACTTCCCACCAATACACAGGAGTCCACAGACTTAAGCCCACCACTTCTAAAGGCTGCGATGTGCTGATATTAACAAACGAGTTTTCACAGCAGCATCCATCAATAATATTGCTGATTTTCAAGAAATGTCTTCACCATCTTGATTATAAGACACTTTGTTATTAGATTAGTGACTTTAAATAACTCTCTGGCAGATAATCATAGAGGATGGGTGTGGGTTACAAACTTCCCCCAACTTGAGGCATTTCCATGATGGCCAACATATAACTTTCAATATCAATCCAAAGCACAGAGAATTGCTTCAATCTTCTAACCTTCACTTTTCTCTTCTAAACAATATCTTTAGTTGACTAAATATAGTGACTTCAATCCAATAGTCACTTGAATGTGAAGTGAGACACTTGTTAGTGACATGTTTTCAATTAGTTTCAGTACAAATCCAGATGTATTTTAATCCTTTATTTAACATGCAAACTTGAAATGATCTTCTTTAATGTTGACATGAAATATTCACAAGTAACATCTGCACTGATGTTCCGTGAATACAGAATAACATTATTGTTAACGGTCAACTAAAGTTATGGCAATCTCACTCACCCTTTTCTATGTTGTCGCCATGTTTAATATTATATCTAAAAACTCCAGGTTCGCGCGCTGCCCCACCTCGCATGTTCCAGCCGGCACTCCAACCTAGAACACATTGAACATGCTCCTGGAACCATGCATTCACATAACAAAGATGGCAGTGTAAAGTAAAAACTAATGCGGGATGCCTCCAACGACCATGCAGGGACCAACAGGATGGCGACATAACAAGGTAAGTAAATTCTTCACACATTTTTAGCCCTTTTGACCCCTCCAAGACTAGTTAATACTTCTTCACTTTGTGCACGTCATTCATTAATACAGTTTAAAATAGTTAATAGAGCTTATATGTCTAAAGATAAACTAGCCTGCATATTTCCTAATACAAGCCCTACCTGTGATAGATGCAATAATGATGTGACTTCATTAACTCATATGCTTTGGTTATGTTCCGTGTTAGAAAAATTTTGGAAAGGTATTTTTAAAACTCTTATCAATCATACTGGTTATTCAGTTTACTTTTTATCCAGAATTATTTTAGAAAAATATTGTTAAGTAATTTAAATTCAATTTACATTGCTATTAAGTTGTGATATGTATATGAAATGGCCTGTTATTAGTTTTATTAGAAGACTTTGTATGTAGGATTTATATGTTTAATTCAATAAAAAATATTTTAATAAGGAATGTATTGGCAAGGATGGTGGTCGAGGCTGATGCAATAGGAACATTTAAAAGATTCTAAGGCACAAGGATGGAAGAAAAGTCAGGGGGGGGGTGGGTAAAGGTTATGGACTGTGAAGGTGGGAAGAGTTAGATCAGCCATTCTAAACATTCTTTTGGCAATGGCCCCTTTTGGTCTCTGCTCAAAGTTTCTGGGCCTTCTTGATTGAAGCAGTCACATTGAGAATTCAGAATCAGAATTTAGTCATGATATGTGTCACAAAGTCATTATTTTGTAGTATAGTTAGTTTCTTCTGTACTTCTCTCCTACCAATTACATAAAAACATTAAAAAAATATTTTATAACTTCAGTCTGTCACATCCCTTGACTGGGGTGTGGTTTCCCATGGATGCTGTATGGGCCCCACGTGAGAATGGCTGGGTGAGTTTGATCATGGAGTGGGTTTATATACGTCAACACGACATTGCGGGGTGAAGGGACTGTACTGTTCTATGTTCCACCAGGGAAAACTTGTATGTGGATCATGGTAGAAGCGTGGCAAGATGGCGTAGGAAGAGGATGTGTAAAACCACCTCTCCCCAGCTGAATAATTAATGCCCAAAAATTAAAGACAGTTAAAATATTTAAAGTTTTTTCTGAATAGGTTTAAGAATTAACTGCAACAGTAATGAAGGGATCAAAGGCTCATTGAGAACTATCAGACTGGAAGCTGGGAAAGGCGATCTCCACAGCAATGAGTTCTGTGATGGCATAGGGGGTGGTGGCCCGATGATCATTGATGAGATCGTGGTCCACAGCCAGGTGTGAGGGCTGCCATCAAGCCTAAGCAAGGTGGAGTTCATTTCGCCAGATGACAATAGCACCGCCGTGGTGTGCGGATTTGATTACGAGGTTGAAGAGAGTAGCGAGTGAATAGAGGGGCTGAAGGTATAATGGCTGAGGAGAGTGGAGGTACTTGATGCTGTATCAACAAGGGGAACTGAAATGGTCGAGAGAGGGTCAAAGGACAGAACAGGGTGTCCAAAAGAAATAGGAGCATTGGAAAATGGAGAAAGGGTCATCAGTGGAAGGGGGGGGCGGTGGTGGTGGAGATGTAGTAAAGTGCCCCTTGCCAAAGGAATAGGCCCAGAGACTGAGGTGGCGGAAATACATCTGAACATCATAGCAGGTCCAAAACTCATTGAATTGTGGGAATAGTGGTACAAAGGTGAGGTTGTAACAGCAGTAATTTACCCAGTTTACCCACAATTAAAGAATACATGCATTTGTTTCTTTCAGCACAAAATGGAGTTGATTTTGACACTCCTTGTTCCCTTTAGACACAACACGGCATTCTTCATCTCCCCATTCACCATCCAGCCAAACCCACCGACCTCTCATTGACTCTCTGCCACACGGGTGATCCTGACACTCTCACTCTCCTCCTTCTGTGACTGAGATCCATCCCATGTACGCAGCCTTTCTAACTAGCCCATGCAGGCGTGCTGTGGCTCCTGCACATCACCTTGGTTACATCAGGCAGCAGCGACCGGCACCGCCTCCGACGCAGGTAAGTACACAACTGCGACAGCCATCACCCCCCCCCCCACCCACCCAGACCCATGGAAGGAGGAGAAGCGAAAAATGTGACAGGAAATCTGCTCCCAAAATGGAATTTGCCACAGTTGCAACCGTGAAAACCCACTGAAAAGGTTTGTTGAGATTGAAATCCAGCGTGAGTAACCTCTGTCCATGTGTTTGAATATGTGAATCATTCACGGTTGAAAGAACACATGACAGATTGGGGCGTCTGTGCTCCTCAGGGGTTGGATGGAGCACTGAAATCTCTGCATTGGAATCACCAAGAGATCGAAAACCCAAGAGAGGTCTTTGAGGAAGAGATGGCGCCAATTCGCCCATGGACAGCAGTTGCCTCAACTGACTGAACCAGGAAGCAGCACCAAGTCTCCGATATTTCCAACAGATACACCGCCCGTCAATTCTACACGTCCTCAACCACCACAATTCCAACCAGGTCGATGGAAGGAACCTAGATCCTGGACCTGTGTAGTCAGTGCTGCCATCTGCTTCTCCAACTCTCCCATTGAGAAGGTACTGGCACTTCACAAGGTGCAGTAAGCAGTTGGTCTAGCTCCATTTCCTCCTGCTGATGAGGGGGAGTAGCCCATCCTTCTATCTGCATTTGGGAGGTCACGGATATAACAAGGTTGGCATGATCTGCCAACTGATCAAGGGTGGACACTCAAAAGACACTCGCATAGTTTAAGTCCTTGAACTTAATGAGGTAAACATTGGAGGAACCTCTGCTTCCAAAAATCCCCTTCAACAGAGTCTGTCCCAGTTACCTTCCGCCACCTCCTCAGCACCTGTGACGGAGCCTATCACCTTTCAGCAAGTTACTTAGCAATGCAAGCATCCTGAGATGGTGGAATACGCCGCAGAACAGCCGCCTTAAGCATGTAGAGGAGATTATTTATCACCCCAATCCACTAAGACATCCTCCACTTCACAGGCAATCTACTCTGGAAGACGCGCCACAAGTAAACTGAATTTTATCTTCTGACTTGCCACACTGAGGGTGGAGAAACATGCCTCGAGGATCGTGGACCACACTGGTGCATTATTAATAAAACAGGGTGGAACCTCCTGCTTGACGTCACCGACTGCCCCTGTTAGGAGTTTACCCTCATCACTTTTCATTTTAATCGAGGAGGTGATGTTAACCCACGGGGTCACCACTTGAAGCAACAGTAATTTATCCAGTTTACACACAATTAAAGAAAACGCTCACTCATTTCTTTCAGCACAAAATGAATTCAACTCTCCTTATCCCCTTCGGACAACAATGAATTCTTCACCTCCCCAAACACCACCCAGCCAAACCCCTCCACATATTCATTGACTCTCCGCCACACGGGTGATCCCGACACTCTCACTCTCCTCCTCCTGTGTCTGAGATTCATCCCACATCTGCTGACTGCTTAATGCAACCACGCGTGTCACCTCGGATACATCATCAGTGGCGACCAGCCCCATTCCCGACAGAGGTAAGTATGCGTCCGCGACAAGGTCTCTGTTGAGGACTGACAGCTCAGTATCAAAGAGAGGGAGGAAAGAGGGGATGGTGAAGACACAGCAGGGTTGGATCGGGGCTAGGTATGGGATCAGAAGCAAATAATGGGAGGGAAGGCTCAGAGTGGGTTAATGTGATAGGGATGAGGGGAGGGAGAAGGACAGAGGGGAGTGTTTTGGGGTGAGATATAAAAGCAGAGAGGCCTGTGTGGTGGGGATGATGTAATTGGTAGCTGGGCAATGCACAGAGAATCCCCACTCAGCATTGTGGGGCTCAGTCTGAGGAGTGGCGAGACCATCAGCCAAAAGGGACTGGAGTTGAGCAAGATTACAATCATTCATGGGGGAGGCACAGTTAGCGTAGCAATTAGCGCAATGCTGTTTCAGCGCCAACAACCTGGGTTCAAATCCAGCGCCATCTGTAAGGAGTTTATACATTCTCCCATGTCCGTGTGTATTTCCTCCCTCCATTCAAAATGTACCCGGCTGTAGGTTAATTAGGAATAATTGGGTGCATGGGTCAAAGGGGCCTGTTACCATGCTCTGTGTCTAAATTTAAATTTATGTCAGGAACATGCAGAACCATAGCATTAACTCCAAAACCTCCATACTGTGAATGATTATATTCAAATGAGACTCTGGCACCTTAGATCATTTTTCAATCAACCCATGCCAACACCGGATCTGGATATGAGAAAAACACCAACATAATTTTGGGTCTAGGGGAAACATCAAGGCAATCGGGCATGAAAATAGAGAATGTTCTAGCCCTCGCACAATATTATTATCAACCAAAAAGATATTGCAGCTGGCTGAACAATTTTTTTGTGTGTCACGGCAAATTGATTTTCTTATTTATTGTGAATTATCAAGGATCCTGGTCAGTGAAAAGTGGGCTGCCAGCTAAGTACAAAATGTGCCCATCTGGATCTTGGAGGTCAGGTCGGCTTTGTCGTATTAATTACCCTGGCCAAAGGATTCACCTGCTCCTTCTTTTTAACTTCATTGTCTTGTGGTTCCCTTCTTGCTCATGCTCGGATTGCTGGCTTTCCCCTTATCCACGTGAGTCAGTGAGAAGGAAAGAGGGGAAACACATGACACCTTAAGAAATCCATGACTGCAGAAGGACAAGGTTGACACTGGTCAAGAAGAGAATGTTTTATGGCGTTATTATTGCTGAAAGCAGCAACCATACCATTCGCTCTGTGATGTAACATGTATTGATTGCAAATAAATTACTTTCAAAAACAAGCAGAATGATTGCTTTCTGGTTTCAACCAAACCTTGTGTCAGTGATGAATTGGAGTGCAGAGGTGCACTTTATTTCGTCCAGCCTCTTCTGGGAAGTATTGGGATAGTGCTCCACTGTCTAACCTGCTGTCATGCTTTTGAGATTTGTCAATTAATAAATGCACCTCAGAGCATCACACAAACCACCCGCCTCTCACCCCAATCCACTGCATCTGCAGTCAATTTACTAAAAGGCTTACTCCTCCCCAGTCGCACTGGTTGGAAAGGAGATTCGCACCACCAGGCTCAAAGACAGTTTCTTTCCCACTGCTATCAGACTCCTGAATGAATCTCACCCCTAGTAAGCAAATGTTGCCTTTGTTTTGTCCTAAGGCCTCAAAGGTTGAGGGGAGAAGGCCGGGCAGTGGGACTGAGTTGGAAAATGGGTTGGTTTATGATTAAATGGTGGGGCAAGTCTCAATGGGCTGAATAGCCTATTTCTGCTCCTATGTCTTAAGGCCAAACTGTGGCTCGCGAGCAGCTCTTTGACATACAATGTGCAGCTCACAGAGATATTTTGGCTGAGACAGGAATCGAACAAACCTGTGGTCACAATGGTTGTTTTAGTGGGTGTGGCTTGCAATCGAAAATACTTTTTGTGTCTACCTTATGTACGCGTGTAATAGTCGATAGCATGTAAAAGTCAACCCCCTTACTTTTGGCCCTGGCTGCCTGCGCTCCAGAACTCCTGACGTCACGACCTCAGGTGTTTGCCCAGGTCCTTGCCGCCCTCCCATCTGAGCTCCCGACGTCCCAATCACAGTATGTGCTCTTTTTGATTATTGAAACTAATGCAAATTAGCAGTTGTAAAACTACATATGTGTATTTCTTAATATTCATACAGAATGTTTGTAACAATATTTTGTAACACTTTTGTAACAAAACTCATCATGGGGCACATCAGCTCCCGTCACTGGACCCTCTGCAGTTTGCATACAGACTCAACCGCTCCACGGAGGATGCCATCACCACCGCCCTCCATCAAGCTCTCGCCCAGCTTAAAAATAAGGACTCGAATGTTCAAATGCTGTTTATTGACTAGTTTAGCATTAGAACACAACCTCACCTCAGTACCTGATAAGGAAGTTCAATCCAGTACCAATGTGGGGAGGGGGGGTGCAGGGCGTACATCGTATCCGGGCCTGGGGTCCATAAAGGGGGCCTGGGACTCCTGGGCAAATCAGTGGGGAAAATTTGGGCAAACCTGGGGAGACAGAGACCTGAATGATTTCCCCAGCTCAGTCCGATCTCACCTTCCCTCTTTCCCTCACAGCAGTGGCCCACTCCCCAGATCCCGGCCCAACCACCAGGCCCAAGCGCGATGGGCCCGGAATGTTAGCACAGCTAATGAGCAGGCGCCTTCTTCTGGCGTGAACAGCAGTGACCACAGTGCTTCAATTGTCGACTCATCATCGATTGGAGTAGTGCTGTGTCTGTGTGACAGTGGAGCAGATTTTGGAGGTAGGCTAGAGTAGAAGGGAGGGGAGGAGGAAGGGGGGGCGGGGCAGGGAAGCCAGTGCCATACTGTAGCCAGGTTCTGAGGTCAGGGCCAGGGAGAGTGAGATCTCATGCAGAAGGCGCTTCACAATGAGCGCTGTCAGGGGGGTGGGTGGCAGGTGCAGTTCCCAGACCCCAACCAGCATGGCTCCCAGTCCCTGACTAGTGTGGCTCCTAGACCCCAACCAGTGTGGCTCCCAGACCCCAACCACATGGCTCCCACCCAGACCCTAACCAGTGTGGCTCGTAACCAGACTTTGAATAGCACGGCTCTCAGAGAAGGAGCACTGATTACAAAATTACTCAATGAGCAGTTTGACTGTTTTTTTTTTGTTTGTTTCTCTGTCTGACTGTAAACAAAATATTGTCCTAACATGACGAGCTGATTACACTACCAAGTAAACTTAAAAGGAATATAGACTTAAAGGTGAGTAAAATAAAAGGTATTGCCTAGGGTGCAAAATAATCTGGCACCGGCCCAGCCTGATGTCGATTTTTCTGGTCTGGGTACCTTGCTGAGAACTCACTACAATGGTGCGGACAACCATATGGTTTGAGCCTGTGGCTGTGTGCTAACTGTGTATTATTTTTATTAGAATTTGGTAACTCGTGTTATTATCTGTATAACGTTTTGGACAAATCAACCCCTCCAGTACTCCAAACACAACCAAAGAATCCCCATATGACTATGGGGAGTAAAGTGGCCAGACATCCAGTTTTAGGCCTGAGAGTTCAGCTTCTGAGCCCTCTGTCCTCCATTTTTTTTAATTTTTCACACTGTGAACCATATCAATCAAAATATATACAAACATTTCCCTCTTAAATATACACATTGGCATTTTCACCCCTTTTTCCCCCCTACCTTCCCTCCCGCCTTCCCAACCCCCTCCAAAACCAATAAACATTCAACATATACAATACAATAAAACCATTAAACAATGTCATCACACAATGAAAATAAACAAGAAAAATGTGTCATCTACTTTTGCACACTGGGTCAAGTCATTTTGTCTTCTTATCATTTTATCATTTTAGGGGGTGGAGGTCCGAGGCAAGCCCTCTCTGTTGTGTTCCATGTACGGTTCCCAAATTTGTTCAAATAATGTGACTTTATTTTTTAAATTATATGTTATTTTTTCCAATGGAATACATTTATTCATTTCCATGTACCATTGCTGTATTCTCAGGCTCTCTTCTGATTTCCAAGTTGACATTATACATTTTCTTGCTACAGCTAAAGTTATCATAATAAATCTTTTTTGTGCTTCATCCACTTTGAGGCCTAGTTCTTTACTTCTTATATTTACTTCGAAGAAAGATCTCTGGATTTTTTGGTATGTTGCTTTTTGTGATTTTATTTAATACCTGATTTAGATTTTCCCAAAACTTTTCCACTTTCTCACATGCCCAAATTGCATGTACTGTTGTTCCCATTTCCTTCTTACAGCGAAAACATCTATCTGATACTGTTGGGTCCCAGTTATTTAACTTTTGGGGCGTGGTATGTAGCCTGTGTAACCAATTATATTGTATCATGCCTAACCTCATGTTTATTGTATTCCTCATAGTTCCAGAGCATAATTTTACCTATATTTCATTTTTTATCTTTATGTTTAAATCTTTTTCCCACTTTTGTTTGGGTTTATAGCTTATTTCATTATTTTCCTTATCTTGCAGCTTGATGTACATGTTTGTTATAAATCTTTTAATTATCATTGTGTCTGTAATCACATATTCAAAGCTGCTTCCTTCTGGTAATCTCAGTCTGTTTCCTAATTTGTCCTTTAAGTAGGCTTTCAGTTGATGGTATGTAAACATTGTACCGTGAGTTATTCCATATTTGTACTTCATTTGTTCAAATGTTAATAAATTATTTCCCAAAAAACAATTTTCTATTCTTTTAATTCCTTTTCTCTCCCATTCTCTAAAGGAAAGGTTATCTATTGTGAAAGGGATTAGTTGATTTTGCGTCAATAATAATTTTGGTAGTTTGTAATTTGTTTTTTTTTCCTTTCTAAGTGAATCTTCTTCCATATATTGAGTATGATGCAATACTGGTGAACTTTTATATTGCACCAGTTTTTCATCCCACTTATAAAGTATATGTTCCGGTAACCTCTCCCCTATTTTATGTAGCTCTATCTTGGTCCAATCTGGTTTTTCCCTTGTCTGATAAAAATCTGATAAATACCTTAATTGTGCTGCTCTATAATAATTTTTAAAGTTTGGTAACTGCAAACCACCCTGTTTGTACCACTCTGTTAATTTATCTAATGCTATCCTCAGTTTCCCCCCTTTCCACAAGAATTTCCTTATTATTCTCTTTAGTTCATTAAAGAATTTCTCTGTTAAGAGAATTGGTAACGATTGAAATTGGTATTGAATCCTTGGGCAGATATTCATTTTAATGCAATTTACCCTCCCTATCAATGTTAGTGGTAATTCTTTCCAATGTTTTAAAACTTCCTGTAATTTCTTCATTAATGGCTGATAATTTAATTTGTACAGGTGGCTTAAATTATTTGAACAATCTAATACCTAGTATCGGATTGCTAGTGTTTGCCATTTAAATGGTGATTCTTTTTTAAATTCTGTATAACCCTCATTACTCCTTGGCATCACTTCACTTTTACTTGCATTTATCTTGTACCCCGATATTTCTCCATATTCCTTCAATTTCTTATGTAGTTCTTTTATTGATATTTCTGGTTCTGTTAAGTATACTATGATGTCATCTGCAAATAAACTGATTTTATATTCCTTCTCTTTTATTTTTATTCCTCTTATTTTATTTTCTGTTCTTATCAGTTCTGCCAATGGTTCTATTGCTAAAGCGAACAGTGAGGGAGATAGTGGACATCCCTGCCTAGTTGACCTACTTAATTTAAATTGGTTTGATATATATCCATTTACTGTCACCTTTGCCAATGGTCGATTATATAATGCTTTAATCCAATTAACATATTTTTTTGGTCGGTTGAACCAAAAAATAATGAATAAATAATTCCATTCTACTCTGTCAAAGGCTTTTTCTGCATCTAAAGCAACAGTCACTGTTGGTATCTTATTTCCTTGAACAGCATGGATTAAATTAATGAACTTACAGACATTATCCGCTGTTCGTCTTTTCTTAATAAATCCAGTTTGATTCAGTTTTACTATTTTTGGTACACAATCAGCCAATCTGTTTGCTAATAGTTTTGCTATTATCTTATAATCGAATTAAGTAGAGATATTGGTCTATTTGATGCTGGTGTTAGTGGATCCTTCCCCATCTTTGGTATTACTGTAATTATTGCTGTCTTACATGAATCTGGCAAGTTTTGTGTTTCTTCTATCTGGTTCATTACTTCCATGAGTGGAGGAATTAATAACTCTTTAAATATTTTATGGAATTCTATTGGGAATCCATCTTCTCCTGGTGTTTTATTGTTCAGCAGCTTTTTTAATATGTCCTGTATTTATTCTATTTCAAATGGTTTTATCAACTTGTTTTGCTCCTCTTCTTGCAATTTCGGCAGTTCAATTTTTGCTAAAAAAATTTCTATTTTGTCTTCTTTCCCCTCGTTCTCAGTTTGGTATAATTGTTCATAAAGTTCCTTAAAGTTCTCATTAATCTCTATTGGATTATATGTAATTTGTTTGTCCTTTTTTCTTGATGCCAATACAGTTCTTTTAGCTTGTTCTGTTTTAAGTTGCCAGGCTAATATTTTGTGTGCTTTTTTCTCCTAGCTCGTAATACTTTTGCTTTATTTTCAATATGTTCTTCTTCATCTTATACGTTTGTAATGTTTCGTATTTTATTTTTTTGTTATATCGTCTGTTGTTGATAGTTCTTTTTCTGTACTTACTATCTCTCCAACTGTTCTATTTCCCGATTGTAGTCCTTTTTCATCTTAGTTATATAACTTATTATCTGCCCTCTAATGAAGGCTTTCATTGCATCCCATAATATAAATTTGTCTTTCACTGATTCCATATTTATGTCAAAATACATTTTAATTTGGTGTTCAATAAACTCTCTAAATTCCAGTCTTTTAAGTAGCATGGAGTTTAATCTCCATCTATATGTTCTCGGTGGGATGTCCTCCAGTTCTATTGCTAATAACAGGGTGAAAGATCAGATAGCAATCTAGCTTTATATTCAGTTTTCCTAACTCTCCCTTGAATATGGGCCGACAACAAAAACATTTCAATCCTTGAGTATGGTTTTATGTCTACTCGAATAAAATGAGTATTCCTTCTCCCTTGGGCACTGCCTCCTCCATATATCCATAAGTTTCATTTCCTGCATTGATTTAACCATAACTTTGGCCACTTTATTCTTTTTGCTAGTCTTTTGTCCAGTTTTATCCAACATTAGGTCCAAATTAAGGTTAAAATCCCCTCCTATCAATATATTTCCCTGCGAATCTACAATCTTCAAAACAATATCTAGCATAAACTTTTGATCCTCTTCTTTAGGCGCATATATATTGATCAAATTCTAGAATTCTGAATATATCTGACACTTTATCATTACATACCTCCCTGCTGGATCTATTATTTCATCCTCTATTCTGATTGGTACATTTTTATTGATTAATATAGCTAAACCTCTGGCTTTTGAATTATATGATGCTGCCGCTACGTGCCCTACCCAGTCTCTCCTGAATTTATTATGTTCCACTTCAGTTAGATGCATTTCCTGCACAAATGCTATATCTATTTCTTTCTTTTTTCAGAAATTCCTTTTAATTTGGTTGTATATTCCATTCATATTTATAGTCAAATAGTTCAACATGGCCATCTCATACACTGTTTACACCTCATTTCTGCTTCCTCACCACCACCTTCCCCCTTTTCCCCATTTTCATGTCTCAGTTTTCCCTTTATGAACTAAAATACTTCAAAAATTCCCTTAACCCCAAGTGGTTCCCCCCCCCCTCTGAGTTGCCCCTTGTCCCTTGCCGGGCAACCACAACTCCGCTCTCCATTCAGATTGCAAACCCACACGCAAGCGTCAACTGATTTCGCAGTGACTGTTATTCTCTCCCACCCAACCCCCCCAAGAAAATACTTTTATCTTTACATTTAACAAAGTTCACCCTCTTTTTTCTTCCCCTCTCCCTTCCTTCCCTTTTCTTTCCCTTCTTTAGTTCTTACTTATACATTATTTTTACATCTTTATATGTAGTTTGTCATCATTCTTCATTCTTGTTACATCTCTTCATCTCTCTTTCTACCCTACAGGCGTTCTGCAAATTCTCGTGTTTTCTCCGAATCCAAGAACAGTCTGTTTTGCTCCCCCGGGATAACTATTTTAAGCACAGCTGGATATCTTAACATAAATTTATAACCTTTTTTCCATAGGATCGATTTTGCTGTGTTAAATTCCTTCCTCTTCTTTAGGAATTCAAAACTTATGTCTGGGTAAAAAAAATATTTTTTGACCCTTGTATTCCAATGGTTTTTTGTCTTCTCTAATTTTATTCCTTGCCCTCTCCAGTATATTTTCTCTTGTGTATAGATATTTCTGTCGTGGCCAGCTCTATTCTACTCACTTTTTCTTCTGTAATTTTCATTTTCCTTTTCATTTCACTAAATTCTAATGTCAACCATTCTTTTAATGCTTTCATTTGTTCTTAAATTTTTAAAAATCTATATACTGTCCATCTATTTTACCTCCTATTCCTCTGTGCAGAGCTTGGTCTTCTTCTTCCTCTTCTTCTGTGTCTGCACCTGTGTTTGTGACTTCTACTTCTCTTCCTTGTATCTGTGTCTCTTCTGATTTTCTTGTTGAGTTGCTTTTGCCTCTCTTTGCTGGGCTTCTTCTTGCTTGGCTTCCTGCTGTTGGTCCTCTTCTTCTGGGCTAGTTATCTGTTGGGCCTCATGATGCTGTTTTTCTTTCCTATCACTCCCTTTCCTGTCGCTTTCCTCTTCTTCCAGCTGAGAGCCCTGCTGTCGGGCATCTCTCAGCTGATTGCGCTGTGTTAGTTCGCTTCTCAGCTGGGCCCCCCTCCCGTCGATGTTTTCTTTTTCCTTAGAGTGAGCATTGTGCATGCGCGAGGAGTCGTGCATGTGTAGTGGCGCACTTCTGTTGGCTCAGAGAGCCATTTTTGCAGTCCAGAGGTTGGGAGGTCATGACACTGTGGGGTCGCCACCAACCTCAGGGAGTGGGCTCCTCTCTCCACGTCGGCTCCCTGCCTCTTCATGCAGGTAAGGCCTTCTCCTTTCTCTTCCAGCGTCTTTCTTTTTTTTTCCATTGCTTTTGCTTTTTCCTTCTTGGGTACCATTTTCTTTCTTTTCTCCACAACTTTATCTTTTATTTGTGTGTTTTGTGTTTCTTGAACTTTGTGTTTTCTTTACTTTATTTCTTCTTTTCTGGAGACGGCTGGTATTCTCCTACCGTCCACTACTCCATCACGTGACTCCTTCCCCGTCTGGCGCAACCTTGAGCCAGACATTAATTGGTCCTCCATTTAGGGGTGCAGGCCCAAATTAAGGGGCAGAAAAGGGGCTTAAATTTTAATTTTGGCGTGCGCGGCCATGTTCCTTCTCACATGCCTGCACGATTGCTGGATCGGGCCTACGCGATAAGGCGACGCACAAAGTCATGATGAGCGAGAAGCATGATGCCATCACAAGAACATGGGCTCAGTGTAGAGGAGTCACAGAAAAGTGAACGACTTCAAGCACCTTCTGTCCCCTGACTCACAAAATGAATTTATTGCAGAACGCTTGAATCTTGTGAAGCAACACATTTTGTTTGAAAGGCAATCTGCAAAGTACTTTGCAGTGATAATAGATGGCACACCAGATTCCTCCCATATTGAACAAACAACATTTCTTCTGAGATAGGTACTTTTAAAAGAAATGCAGCATGTGAATCAAGAAAGGTTTCTCAAGTTTGCTGATTGTAGCAGCAAAAGAGGGGAAGAATTTGCTCAGTTGATAACTAACCATATAACCATATAACCACTTACAGCACAGAACAGGCCAGTTCAGCCCTACTAATCCATGCCGTAGCAAATCCCCACCCTCCTAGTCCCACTGACCAGCACCCGGTCCATACCCCTCTAGTCCCCTCCTATCCATGTAACGATCCAGTCTTTCCTTAAATGTAATCAATGATCCCGCCTCGACCACGTCTGCCAGAAGCTCATTCCACATCCCCACCACCCTCTGCGTAAAGAAATTTCCCCTAATGTTCCCCTTATAATTTTCCCCTTTCAATCTTAAACCATGTCCTTTAGTTTGAATCTCCCCTTTCTTAATTGAAAAAGCCTATCCACATTTACTCTGTCTGTCCCTTTTAAAATCTTAAACACCTCTATCAAGTTCCCTCTCAATCTTCTACGCTCCAGAGAAAAAAGCCCCAGTCTGCACAACCTTTCCCTGTAACTCAGACCCTGAAATCCTGTCAACATTCTCGTGAACCTTCTCTGCACTCTCTCTATTTTGTTTATATCTTTCCTATAATTTGGTGACCAAAACTGTACACAGTACTCCAAATTGGACCTCACCAATGCCTTGTACAATTTCATCATAACCTCCCTACTCTTGAATTCAATACTCCGATTTATGAAGGCCAACATTCCAAATGCCTTCTTCACCACACCATCTACCTGAGTATCAGCCTTGAGGGTACTATTTACCTTAACTCCTAAATCCCTTTGTTGCTCTGCACTTCTCAATTTTCTACCATTCAATGTATATGACCTATTTAAATTTGCCTTTCCAAAATGCAGCACCTCACATTTCTCTGTATTAAATTCCATCAGCCATTTCTCAGCCCACACCTCCAGCCTTCCTAAATCACCTTTTAATCTACGGTAATCTACCTCACTGTCCACAACACCACCAATCTTTGTGTCATCCGCAAACTTGCTTATCCAATTCTCTACCCCTACATCCAGATCGTTAATATATATAACAAATAATAGTGGACCCAGGACCGAACCCTGAGGAACTCCACTAATCACCGGCCTCCAATTGGACAAACAATTTTCTGCCACTACTCTCTGACACCTCCCATCCAACCATTGCTGAATCCATTTCACTACCTCCTTATTTATACCTAATGCCTCCACCTTTTTTCCTAACCTCCTGTGGGGAACTTTGTCAAAAACTTTACTAAAGTCCAAATAGACAACATCCACAGCTTTCCCTTCATCAACCTTTTTTGTAACCCCCTCGAAGAACTCAATCAGGTTTGTCAAGCATGATCTACCCCTGACAAAACCATGTTGATTACTCCCTATCAATCCTTGTACCTCCAAATATTTGTAAATAGCATCCCTCAGAACACTTTCCATCAACTTGCCCACCACAGACGTCAGACTTACAGGCCTATAATTCCCAGGTTTGCATTTGGACCCTTTCTTAAACAGAGGAACCACATGCGCCACCCTCCAATCCTTTGGTACCACCCCCTTGGCCAGTGACATCCTAAATATCTCTGTTAATGGCCCCACTAACTGTCCACTAGCCTCCCTGAGTGCCCTAGGGAATATTTTGTCCGGTCCGGGAGATTTATCCACCTTTATCTTTTTTAACACAGCCATCACTACCTCCTCGGTTATCTTTATATGCTTCATGACCTCCCCACTACTTTTCTTTACTTCAACTGGTTCAACATTTTTTTCCCTAGTGAATACCGAGGCAAAGAAATCATTTAAAATTTCCCCCATTTCCTCAGACTTCTCACTCAGCCTACCCTCGCTATCTACAAGGGGTCCAATTTTATCTCTCACTAATCTTTTACTTTTAATGTACTTATAGAAACACTTTGGATTTATTTCTACTCTGTCAGCCAAAGCCTCTTCATGCCTTTTTTTGGCCTTTCTAATTTCTTTCTTAAGATTCCTTCTACACTCCTTGTAGTCCTCCTTCAACTTCTCAGCTCCCTGCTCTTTATACCTCTTGTACACCTGCCTTTTTCTCCTAACCAAATTTCCAATATTCCTCGAAAACCAAGCCTCCCTATGACTTCCAGCCTTTCCTTTGATCCAGACTGGGACATAACTACTCTGTACCCTCAAAATTTCTTTTTTGAATATCCTCCATTTTTCATTAACATCCTTACCTGAAAATATCCTGTCCCACTCAATACTCCCCAAATCCCTTCTTATTCCTACGAAATTTGCTCTTTTCCAATCCAGAACCTCAACTTTAGGCCTATCCTTGCTCTTCCTTAAAACTAGCCTAAAACTAACAGAATTATGGTCACTAGATCCAATTGGTTCTCCAACTGATACATTGAAAGGACATGCAGATTCCTTTCTGTGACTGTGGAGCTCAAGCCTATGATAATGGGGCAAACACGACTGGAAAATACAACAGCGCACGAACGGAATTACAAGAACAGAGATGAACAGCAATTTTTTCACCTTATGTGGAAATGACACTGCTGAATGCATACCTGAAGCAATAGCCTCATTTGGAACAAATCAAACTGTGTACCACCTGTTCAGTTCCAGTCCTAAGTGGTGGAAATTACTCCAGAACCGCATTGGTTGTTCTCTTCATGGTATGTCTGAAACAAGATGGTCTGATCATGTTGAAAGCATATAGCTCATTTGCCTGTGTTATGAGCCCAGAAGACCCCAAAACCCAGCAGCAATAGATATTATCAAGACAAATAGATACTTAAACAAAGGTGGTTTTTAATTATCTTTAAACATGAAAATAGAATCAAACTTTAACTTATCTCTATTAACTTACTTAACCTAACTTAACCCCCCTTCTAATTCTAAGCTCATGTGTATGCAATGTGTGTGTAAGTTCAGAAAAGTTCTTTGGTTCACACCCCAAACTCACTTCTCATTCCTCCAAGTTCACTGGTTGCAGGCAATTCTTATACTGTGCACAGAATTTAACATTTATAAAGTTCACCAGGCTTTGGTGCTTGGAAGGTAAATGGTTACTGCTCAGGAATGTTCTTGTCAGTTTTCAGAGAGAGATTTGTTGTTTTTAATCCAGCCACTTCAATGTCTTCCTGACGAAACTTGCCCCTTCAGGCTTCTCCAGATGATCACCTCTTTCTTTCAGGTCACCACAGAGTTCTTTTCTGTTTCCTCTTATTCCAAGTGAAATATCAGACAGCCAGTCCTCTCCTCTTGCATGAACCACAAGGGCTTTGACCTGGCCATCTTCCAAGTAGGGCTTACCAGCTTGTCCTGTTCCAGTCCCAGTTTCATCTGCTGGCTGTAACACTGTACAAGTGATCTGTGTGTATCTCTCTCTCTCTCTCTCTCTCTCTCTCTCTCTCTCTCTCTCACTCTGAGATAAAGCCTGTTTGACTCTCTCTGCTTGCAAAACCACATATAACCATATAACCATTTACGGAGCAGAAACAGCCCATGTTGGCCTTTCAAGTCCACACTGGTTCACTTGTATATTTTCTTGCCGGTCATCCTTCTTGTCACTCTTCCTCCTCTCTTCTCCAGTCCCGCAAACGTATGTTTAAATTAATGAAAAACTATTATAACAAATCATTTTATACCTTAATAAAATCTGAAATTAAAAGGGATATTATCCAGGATAATCATAATTAGACCCCATAAATCCACTTATCTAAAGGAAAAAGAAAAAAAACTAATACTAATCTATCCCCTCCTTCTAATCAAGGTTTCAAGAAAAACTCAAAGATAGATCAAGTCATGATGACCCTTTCAGGACAGCAAGTTCTCTTCCAGACATAGTGGCTCTGACATGCTCTTTCATCTGTTGCCTTTTGTAAACAACAATCCTTTAGTGATGTCTCTTGAGCACTCTTCAAAATCTCTTGCAAATGCTCTGGAGCCAATACATCTACCTTAAGTATTTTAAATAAGATCTGTTTTAAAGTGTTTGTATGTGACCTACTCTAACAAATCTTGCTCAATTTATCTCCCAAAAACATATCTATATATATCTATATACTCTGTCACATCTGCCATTAAATTAGCACTGGAAGACCTACTTGAACTAAATTTGAGGGCCAAAACAAGAAATGAAGTCCATGGAAGTTTATTATATGTGACATCTTTTGTCTGTGTGTTAATGTCAGCTGTGTGGTACAAAATATTAGCTGGCATCGATATTTGCAACAAGGTCACCCAAGTTAGAGGTGCAACACTGGATGCTGAAGGAGCAAAACTTAAAAACTCTCCCCATAGGTCTGACAAAAGTTTGAAACAAATGGAAATCCTTGTGGAATGAAGCCAAATTTGTTGCATCAAATCTAAAGATAGAAATAAAACTCTCCCTTAGATGTGGTGGAGTTGGGCGCAAGAGGACAAGGCCACATGATAGCAGCACACCTGGTGCTAACTTGGAGGAAATGAGCGACACAAAGGAATTGCCAGAAGAAGTCGACTTCAGAAAGTTTGTGTTTACATTTTGGAAGACAATGTTATAGCAGTATTAACTGTCCGATTCAATGTTGTTGAGCAGTTGGCAGTGTGACAGATTAGATTATATTTTATATTGTATATAAATATGTTTTTGAAGGAAATAGATTGTGGGGGTAGTGTAGGTCACAAAAATATCACAAAAAAAATCTCGTTAAAATGCCAGAGCTTCGCTCAAGCCAGACAGTCCAGGCTCCAAGTGCTTTTGCAAAAACAATAAAATCTGCTTTGGGAGAGAACTTAAAAGGGGCTCAAGTGCTGATAAAGATCTTTTTCAAAGATTGGGAGCCCTGCAAGAGGTTCTGGTTTTTGCAAGCAGAGAGAGAGAGGAGACCAAATAGGCTTTCTCAATGAGAGAGAGAGAGAGAGAGAGAGAGAGAGAGAGAGAGAGAGAGAGAGAGAGAGAGAGAGAGAGAGAATTGGTTTCTGCAGTCCTGACAAGCTGGCAGCTTGTTGAAACCCCATTTTAAAGATGGGTTGTGAGTTCTGAGTTCAGCCTGTTGAAAACCCTTGTGGTCCACACAAGAGGAAATGGCTGGCAAGAGTGTTTCTCCTGAAATAAGGGAAATAAGAGGAACTCTGTGGTGAACTGCAGAAGAAAAGATTATAATTTGGAAAAACCCAAGTTTATTCGGCAAGTAAATCAGTTAATGTGTGTCCAACGAGCAACAAATCTCTATTGAAACCAATAAGAGCCTTCCTGAGTGGTAACCATTTAACCACCAGAGCCTGGTAAAGATACATAAATGTTGAATTCTGTGCACAGTATAAGAATTGCTTGGTACCAGTGAACTTGGAAGAGTGAGAAGTGAGATTGGACTGTGAATCAAATAACTTTTCTGAACTTATACACATTACATACACATAGAATTAGAAGGGGGTTAAGTTAACAGTAATGAGTTAAAGTTTGATCCTGTTTTTATGTTTAGAGAAAATTAAAAATAACTTTTGTTTAAATAACCATTTGTCTTGGTGAATTTCTGTTGCTGCTGGGTTTTGGGGTCCTCTGCGCCTGTAAGATTAGAAAAAAATTATTTCTTGTGCAAATATCTCACCATGTCTGAAAGTGATGTGGAGAGAAAAACTTTATCAGAGCAAGATCCTGCTGGCCTTAATGGGGATGATCTTGTGCACAAAGATGGTGACCTGCAGTTAATGCTGAACAAATTCTCAGACACTACTACACTCTTTGGCCTGACCATCAACCTGAACAAGACTGAAGTACTCCATCAGTCTGTGCCAAACACCAACACCATAGAATCAAAACAAATCACTGTTGACAACACCAAGCTGACAAATGTAAAAGGCTTCAAATACTTGGAGAGCATCATCTCAATTGATGGGCCTTTGGACAAAGAAATTGACTCCAGGATCAGCAAGGCCAGCCAGGTACTGGAGAGGCTGTGTACCAGATGTGCTCAGTGAACACACTGTCTGCATCTTCGCAAAGTTGAAAGTTTACAGAGCTGTGGTCATCCCTATATGGATGAGAGACCTGGATTCTGTACCAAAATCACATCAAACAACTGCAGAAATTCCATATGTGCGCCACCCGTTCTATCCTTGGCATTCATTGGCAAGTCTGTGTCTCCAGCCTGGAGGTCTTGGGTCGCACAAAGTCCACCAGCATTGAGTCCCTGATCATTAGAGCCCAGATGCGGTGGGTGGGACATGTCATCAGAATGGACGACCATCGTATGCCTCGCCAAATGCTCTATAGTGAACTGAAGAGTGGCAGGAGATCTCAAGGTCATCCACGTAAGCGCTATAAATTTGCTGTGAAGGAAACCCTACGCTACTGTGGCATCCGGCCAAGAGAACTAGAACCTGTGGTTGCTGACAGGTCCCGCTGGCGAGCCCAGAGCGATGAAGCCTACACCAGTTTCAAAGTCAGAAACTGGTGGAAGGACGTGAATGGTGTTTCAGTGCAGCAGCCACAGTTAATACAACAATGGACTTCCAGTGTCCCCGTTCTTCTGGACCTTCCGCTTCCAGACTGGGACTGCAAAGTCACCTTTGTGCTCACAGATGAACTGCACAACAACGTGTCTTCTTCGAACCGAAGGACGACCAATATATATATATCCTGCTGACCTTAACTGTGATAATTTAGGGGAAAAAAATGCAACATTTACCCTCAATCCATAAAGAAACATTTGAAAATGCACAGCTAAAGCCATTAGATCTGGTGAATTTGTTAACAGAGGACAGATTGGCACCCTGTTTCAAAATAGTTGTGTTAGCTTAAGAACACAAATAACAATCCCAGCAACAGTAGCATCTGCAGAGAGGTTATTTTGCAAACTCGGGCTGATTAAGAATTATTTAAGGTCCACAATATCTCAAGAACCTCCTATGGATTTGGCCAAGCTAAGTATTGAATCAAACATTACCAGAACAATTTTCATGCTGTGATTCAAAATTTTTGACAAAAAAAGGCCAGTTAGACTCTTTTTATAAAGTAAGCACTAAGCCTATTTACCTTTTTTTAATTTTTATTAATAATTACGTCTCCTGATGTTCTGATCTGCATCGCAATATAAAAGGTATTTCAATGTGAATTCTTACTGATTATCTGTATTGTAGCATACACAAAGATGTTCAAAGCAAATGTGGTTTCTACTCTCTGATCCTTCTATTTTATTTATGTTTATTGTGGAGGGAGTATAGGAGCATAAGGCCTCAAATGCTGAAAATCAACAGAACACTCCATTCCACCCCTCACTCATCTTTCATACCCTTTGTGGCCTTTCAGGCTACCATTCATGGCATAAAACTACATCGGATTAAAAACAGGATGACTAATGGAGAAAGGGTCCCGAAAGAAACTTTGTACCCACTGATGAAATTCCTCTCAGAACCCCTGGTTGAGCCTGCTGGGTCTAAACACCTCCTTCTGCAATTGGATTCTTGACTTCCAGTCGGGGTATGACCTCAATCAGTCCGGATTGGAAACAACACTTTTAAGACCACCACTCTGAGCATAGGCCCCAACCCCACGGCTGCGTGCTTAGCCCACTGCTAATTGCTCTGCTGACCCTCAACTGTGGAGCTAAACACAGCTCGAACCACATCATCAAATTCACTGATGACATGACCGTGGGGGGCCTGATGAGTAAGAATGAGGAGTCAGCGTACGGAGATGAGGTGCAGTCACTAACGGACTGGTGCAGAGCCAACAACCTGGGTCTGAACGTTAATAAAACAAAAGAGATGGTTGTCAACTTCAGGAGGGCCCGGGGGTCCACGCTCTGCTGACCATTGACGGCTCCACTGTTGAGGTCATCAAGAGTATCAAGCTCCTTGGAGTGCACTTGGCGGAGAATCTCACCTGGTCCCTTAACACTAGCTCCATGACTAAGAAACTCCAGCAGCACCTCTACTTCCTGCGAAGGCTGAGGAAAGTTCATCTCTCACCCTCCATCCTCATTACTCTTCCTACCATGAAGGACATCGACAACACTCAATGCAGGTGACAGTCTATAATCATTGTGAAGGACTCCACACGCCCCTCACATAAACTGTTCTCCCTTCTGCCATCTGGTAGGAGGTACTGTAGCAATTAGATCCTTACGTCCAGATTGGGCAACAGCTTTATCCCCCAAGTCATTGGATTCCTAAATTCCCAGAACATACGTGAATAATGGACCATGGACTTTTATTGCATGCATCTTAATATTTGAATATTTCAATGTGTTTAACTTCTAACTTATATTTATGTAAATATGCTACGTGGTCTTGGAGAAATTTCTATCTCGTTTTTACAGTGCGAGCATGGCATGATCGATAAATAAAGGTGACGACTTGACTTGAAAATGTGCATGTAAGACTGAAAACGTGTATGTTATAGTTTTTCATGTCATGCAGCTCTCAAACATCTGAAGTTTATTGCATGTGGCTCTTATGTTAAGCAGGTTTGGCCACCCCTGTCTTGTTAGGCCTTTCTGCGTCTTTACATCACTACACTTACCTCCATAAAAGGTCCGAAGGTCATTGCCTGAAAAGGTGACCCCAGTCTCTTTCCGCGGATGCCGAACAGGGTCTACAGGTTTTTGCTTTGCTTTACCGTAATGTTTAATGATTTAAAATCCTTATTTAATTGGTGTTCATTATTTTATCGACTCTTCCAGTAAAGATACGTTGCTGCAAATCTGGAGCTCACGCCCAGTTGCAGACAAGTGTGAACACCTCCCACTCCACGCTCTCTCACCGCTCCACACACGCACACAGAGTTTCACATGAATTCCGAGCGCTACTGTGTGCAATCTTTCACACCCCCTCAGACTCCTCCATAAAGAGGTCAAAAAAACCAGTCCAAACTCATATAAATCCATCACCTCAAGCAGCTGGACACAAAACCTCTCTTACACACAAATGCACATGCACGTGCACAAGCACACGCGCCCTCAATCTCTTGCCACTACATGAATAGCCACAGGCACTCATGCAAATTGCCTGTATTCGCTCAAATCTTCTTCAACAGTCCCGAAGGTCTTCTGGTGTTGATAAGTTTTGAGGTGATTGATGATCCCAGTGTGGGGACTGTCAGCTCGTCCACAGCTGGGGCAGGAGGTTGGTGGTGGGGTGGACGGGTGGTTTCTGTGATCTCCCAATGACCCATGAAATTGGCAAGACCATCCCAAATGTCTTTCACTTTGAGCAGATACTTGCCAGAGTTTGAAGGAGACAGCGATGAGCATCTAAGCTGAGGGGTCTGTTTCCATGCTGTCTAAATCAATGATTTCATTGAGGAAGCTTTCAGCACATTCTTGAACCTTTCTCTCTGTCTGCCTAGTAATCTCCTCCCACTACAGAGCTCTGAATAGAGTGCCCACTTCGAGACGGTGCTGCTGGGCATACAAGCAGCATGACGTGGCCAAGGTAGCTAACCAACAGTAACCAAGGCCTCAAACCTGGGGTTGTCTTCCCAGGGAGAGGACATGGGTTCCCTTGATTGTTCAGCGTAGGTTGTTGTGGATTAAGTTTACAACATTGTGGCTGAAGGATCTGAACCATGCTGCAATGTTCTATGTTCTGTCTCCTTGTAGAGACAGTACTTTGCCAGAATCCTGAGCTGCCTGTTGTAAATAGACCAGGTCACATATACACCAGATTTTGACATTATAGGAGCACAGTTCAGAGTGCATCATTGTGTGGAATGGTATCTGCAAAGCAATGGACCAGAAGTCTATAAGGAAGATCATTAAAACATCCAAGAGGATCTCTGGGGTCTCCTTTCCTCTATAGACAACATTTATATGGAGCACTGTCTAAAGAGGACTAAAAGAATTATAGAAGACCCTATCCATCCAGCATACAGAATCTTCAACCCACTACTATCAAGCAAATGCCTCATGAGCATCAGAATCAGGACTGCCAGTCTGGGGAATAGCTTCTTCCAACAGACTGGGCGATTGATGAACTTGTAACCGTGACAATCATCCCAAATAGCTATAATAATTATTTTGATTCTTTATGTACAGTAAAACCCCTGTTATCCAGAATTCGAGCAACCAGCAAAAATATTGCGGAAAATAAATAGGCAAGTATATGGACATTCAAAATTGGCAAACCTTGCCACTAGTTCGCCAATCATGCCACACACCATCTCAAGAAACCAGAACATTCACTTATCCAGCATCTATCAGTCTCCATAGATCCCAGATACCAGGGGCTTTGGGCACTATTGTGTGCTTTTTATGTCCACCATGGGCCAGAGAGGTGTTGTTCCATCAGGGTTGTATATGTACAATCAGATAATAATAACTTGAACTTGATATGAGAAGGAAGGCATTGCTGACCAGTGGACCATGAGTTTTGTTCCAACTTTGAGGTCTTAATCTTCAAACACCCTTTTCTGATGACGCCTTGAAGATGGTGGTGAACTGCATCCTGATATCTTACTTTGTTAAGGGATGGCTCCTGAGTTATAGGGAGTGGTTCAAAATTTCTGGAGTTTGCCAGAGCAGATTTGTAGAGGAAGTTGTGCTGCAAATATCAAATTCAAAGCCCATCCATCATAACCCTCAGTGAACAAATCAATATTGGGTTGGAGCTTGGCCTTTGAACCTACATAAACCCAAGCATTTTCTGCATACAGAATATTGAGGTTTGAGTGACCTTGCTTCTGGACTGCAGATTGAATGAAATGTTTCCTCATACTTCCTCCATTCTAAGAGAAAGATTGCAAGAGATGAGGTTCCACATTATGGCAAGAAAATTGAGGAAAATGCTGGGGCTTTGACACATCATTGTTTGACATTGGTCTTTACTGAGAAGGCTTCTGTTGTTGGTACTTTGATTAGTGTTGGCATGGAGCAAATACAAGTTGGAGATGAATTTCTGTGGGCAACAGAAAACACTTTCATGCTCACATTTACATGAATTTGCATTTACAATGTTTTAAAGATAGGACTGGAACAGTTGGAGGGATATGGGCCAAATGCAGGCAAGTGGGACCAGCTTGTGCAGACAAGTTGGTCGGCATGAACAATTTGGGGGTTGGCCCTGCTTCTGCACTGTATAACTATGAATGCAGAACTTCACACTGGTGCACTAATGCCAATACACAAACATGAAGACTAATGCACACATTTACACATGCCTAAATCAAGGTTCAAGGTTCATTTTAGTCATGTAATAATACATAAAAATGGAATATACATGATATACTTCAACTTTTGGCTGCCATAAAGCAAACAAACACTCGCCATGAGCTTTGTCCAGCGCCCCAACAAAAGAGAGAAAAAAAATCAAAAGAGACTCCATTCAGAGTCACTGAGTGTTCGTGGATTCACATCCAGTGCTCCCACAGTCGCACAGACTCCAATTCAATCCATTGGCAACCCATGCCTTAGATCCAAACCTCCAATACGATCATGGGCCCTTCAGCGCCCAAGGCCCAAAAGAGGCCCTTCTTGCACTCAGCACCCTTTTGAATCCCATTATGATACCTGGCTCCCATGAGCCCAAGGCCTGTGTGGGACCTTCAGCTGTGGACCCCTCATGGACACATTCCAATTCACAAATGCAGATTCATCTCCCCACTTGTGTAAAGGTGCCCACATTCACATGGACATGTGGAACATTTGTACACTTATGAGAACATACCAGCCAAATGCTTGCAACCATGCACATGCAACAAGAAAAGCCATCCTTTCAGTCAATGTCTGCTCAATCTCCTGCCTCATGTGGAATAAGCATTATCAAAGTTTAGGCACAACCTGATAACAGGCAGGTAGCAAGCAGAACTTCTTTCAGAAGTCCCAGGAAGCCTCATCAATCAAATTAAGAGTTATATCTGAATCTTCAATGGAGAATGCTCTATTCAAATCATGCTCCCAATTGTTCTTAATCCTGGCCATTGAGGCCATTCTTAAATCCATTAAATTATTATAAATATTTGATATTAATCCTCCATGGGAAAATTGCAAATCAAAAAATACATCAAGAATATTCATTTCATAGATCTGAGGAAAATCAGAAAGTTGTGCTGAACAAAATGTCTAATTTGTAAATATCTAAAAAAAGGGCCTATTAGAAAAATTACATTTTGCTGATAGTTGTTCAAAAGAAGCAAAATTAACTTGAATAAAACAATTTAAACATTTAATGCTATTCCCAAAAACATGGTTGTATTTTTAGAAAAATTCAATTCATTTCTACCCATGAAGGGCAGTCAGCTAACATATCAAAATGTGACAAGAGTAAATTATGTATATTGCCCACCCAATAATGGAATCCAAAGTTTGGTCATGATAATCCCCATTCCATTTAGCCTTCATTTTGAGCACGACATGGTTTGTTGCAATTTAAGGTGGTGCACAGAATACATATATCTAAAGTTAAATGATCTCGTTTTTATCCTGATATGGATTCATTATGTGATAAGAGTAAAATTTGTGAAGCTTCATTGATTCAAATGTTTTGGGAGTTTCCAAAGAGATTTTCCAAAATTTATCGATGATTTTTAAGACTAAATTAGAACCAGTCCTTTGATTGCTTTATTTGTTTTTCCTCTAGAAGAGGATGTAACCCAGAAGAGAATTTTAGTTTTTGCTCCATTGATACCTAGACGAGCAATTTTGATGAAGTGGAAAGACAATGTTTCACCCACTCATATTCAATGGTTACATGATATCCTGTCTTATTTAAGTTTGGGAAAAATCAGATGCAAAGTCTGAATTTGATAAGATGTGGGGCCCATTCAAGGATTATTATCATAATCCAAGGATTTAAGTGGTGTGGATGCTCTGGGGATTCCCTGTCTGGTGCTGTTATTCGCTTCATATTTTCAATATATACAGATAACCTTGTTTAGAGGGAGGGGGTCAATTAGTAGGGATTTTTTTTTCCTTTTCATTATTAAGACTAATAAGTAAAGAGGGGCTTAACTACAGATGATGGACCATATCAAGGAGCAACATGATCAAATCAGTGAAGTATAAAATATCTCATGTAAGAGAATATTATATGTATTTTTTTGTATAATTTTTATATTCAATGTTGATTTTGGACATAATACGAGTTATGATTTAATTGTTTATTATAATTATAGAATTTGTGACCTGAACAAAATAAGTTGTATAATAATTATGGTTTATGCTAATTTTCAATTGATATGTGATATATATGATATGATTTGGTTTATGTTAACATTAATATACCTTGTGTAAAGGGTTTTTGTTAAATTCAGTAAAAATATTCTAAAAAGTGTCAGTCAAATGCTAATTTACACATTTGGGTCCGATCTTCAGACTTTGGATACCAATCGGTCAATGACTGAACTGTTCAATGGTGCCTTCATTTAGACCTTGCCGTCCTTATGCAGTTTTCTTTTCTAAAGTCTGTAGCCATAATTATTGTGCTAAGTACAGCTTGGTAATTGCGTGACTCCAACAAGATCTAAGAATATAGAATTGTGGAGATGTTTTAATGGATTCTGTAGATGTCCGTCCTTCTGAATGATTCTGTCTGAGTCATGAAGGACTTGCTCCAGGAGAAACAAATCATGTTCACATCCTGTACACTCGCTGATGTTTGTTACTGATGTTAGGATGTGGGATCCGAAGACTAGACTTCATTCCTGCTGCTGGGCTAAAAAAGGCCAGGAGCACTGCAATATAAAAATATATCAGGTTGCTTCATTTGGCCAAGCCATGGAAGGTTTCTGACCAAATACTGTTAAATAGGATTCATTTAATGGGTATGATGGGTGGCATGGACATGGTGGGTTAGTGGGCTTGTTTCTGTGTTGTATGACTCAAGGACTATCACCTATCACTTTGTGCACAGTTAATTGTGATTTGGAACAAAAGGAATCAGCTGGAGGATCTCAGTGTGTGGGGCAGCATCAGTGGGAGAAAAAGCATGGCCGACATTTCGGGCGGGAACCCCATCCTTTTGTACCAGATCTCAGCATCTTCAGTCTCTGGTGTGTTTCTACTAATGACCTGGAATAACCTGAACAATTATGCAAACTGATTTTTTTCCAAAGAGAAGTGGACTAAAGCAATTTTATGATTCTGCTTGAAGAGAAATTCTAGCCCTTGCTCACAGAATCAGAGAACATGGGAAAAGACCCTTTAGCAACCCCCCCCCCCCCAAACTCTAACCATCAAGTACACATTTTCATTTATTCCATTTCATTCTCTTCACATTTCCATCAGCTCTCCCAAGATTCTCCCACTCACCAACAGACATCACTAATTAACCGACCATCGTATTTGCTTTCTCTTGGCTCAGAGTATGCAGATTAATTTCTGCACCAACCTGGACAATGGTTGAAAATAATCCATCATGGAATTCCTTGGAATGTTCTTCTGCAAGTTTATGGTGACTGGAGATCTTGCACAGTTTTTAAGGTTAAATAGGGAAGGGTTTAAAAGGGTCCCATGAGGCCACTTTTTTTCCATGCAAGTTGGTCATGTTGATAAGAAACAAGCTGGCAGAGGAGGGTACAATTACAGCAAGGATAGTTTAGATTTCAGATTTTATTGTCAGAGTGCATACATGACATTGCATACAATCCAAAGATTTTTTATCCTGTGGGCCAGACAGAAGCTTTAAAGGAAAGGTAGCCTTCAGAAAGATGCCATTGTTCGCTGGCACTATTTTTTACATATATAGGAGAGGTTTAGAGGGATATGGATCAAGCCCAGTTACATGGCAGCCAAAGAATTCCAGATGAAGTGGCGATTCACTTGCATTTTTTCTAATCTACTGCATCCAGTCTCCTCCGCAATGAAGAAAACAAACACAATTAGGGTGCTCACTTTATGGCAGGGGAGACAGAGATTCCTGTTGTCTGCCACTTTAATTCAAGATTTAAGATTCCTGATTGCCATGTAACAAAGCATGTAATATTACATGAAATCTGCTTTAGTCTGCGGTGAAGCAGACAGATTTGCCATCAACTGAATTTGCCGGGTGCCTCTTACAGTCAGAGAAAGAGAAGCAAAAGTGTAGGCCCTTCCATAAAGTAAATAAACTCGAGCGCCAAGGTGGAGATTATCTGGCCTTATGTCAGGAAATTTACCTGCATGAATGTCCCCTGACCGGGTCCAAGGCACTGAGTCGAATCCAGCATGAATTTTGTTATTGTCTCTGTTTTACTTGGGAAGCTTCTTAAATAACTTTCTCAGGTCTTTCACCCTTTGGCAAATGAAAACATAGAGTAGTAACAGGCTACTATTAAATACCACTCTTGATTCTCAGTCTGTTCCCTCTATTTGCCATAGCCTGGCAGGTACTTCTGTGGAAATCATTTCCTCTGTTTGTTGTGTGTTTCTGTACTTTCGACATGTAGTCACTATATTTTCAATGTCTTTGTATGCACCAGTCCAATGCACGGCTGACTTTGCTCTGAGTTTGCATTTCTCCATTCTCATGTGACCTTCATGTATTTTCTGGAGAATCTCTTCCTGCATTGTTGCAGGTATAATCAGTCTTAATCCAGCCAGCAGAACACCATTCTCCAACGATATGTCGTCTCTGATAGACCAATATTGATGTATTGAAGGCTGTATCTGCTTTATCCTCTCTGGCCATCCTTGTATTACTTGTTGAGAAAACATTTGCACACATCGTCCTTACTGGTTTTGGAGGCTCTGGCTGTGTCTATATCTTCAGCCCACTTGAAGCTCTCCTTCCCTATAAAAGACTTTTGCACTTTGACATGGGCACTCTCCCATATTAGTTGATCAACTAATCTTTCCTCTATATCCTTAAATCTGAATTTTGCAGCAACAATTTTCAGTCGAATGAGGAAGTTGTCAACAGTTTCATCAGTCTCTCGCATTAAGCCTTGAAATTCACGGTGTTTAATTCTATGATTAGACCTGGATTCAAGGTAAGAAGCAAACTTTGCAAATATCTGCTCTGGAACATTTTTCTCCACTTCTGTAAGCTCCCAGCTATTAATTAAGTCAAGGCCTCGCTCCCCTGTCAAGAGAAGTATATAACTGATCTTCTCCTCTGCTGTTGGATTTTTAAAATGGCTCTTGAATGCTAAATTGCACTTCCGCTGAAACTTTTTAAACAATTCAATGGTGTCTTCAGGCTCCCAGCCAATCACTGGGTGCTCCAGCCATTTTTTTCAGTAATGTTTTTTTTCTCTTTTCAGTGACTTACAAACAATTGTATGACTTTATTCTTGTTCTCTTGTACTGCTGCCAACATGTTATGCTTCTGTGTTACTTGGGAGGCTTCTTGAATAACTTTGAGATGCAAGATTCAAATAACAAAAGAGACTTTACTTACTGATGTCTTCCACCATCACTGGACACTGTTCACACACTCATATATACATATACATACACCCCACAGTGATGCACTACAGTTACTACAGTGTATTCTGATGCAGTTACAAAATAATTCACATTATCTTGACTACATAACATATGCAATGCTGCTGCAAGCTGGCTAGGGGCCGGCTGATGACATCGCGATGATGCCATCAGCCCACGTCCCATCGCACTTCTCTCTCTCCAACACACTCACCCCTCTCCCTCCATGACCTGTTCAGGGCAGAGGCAGCCAGAGGGGACCATTAAGGCAGGGACAGCTGGTGGGGGACATCAGGGCAGCAGGGACCAGGCCATCGGGGATGGCTGGGGTGGGCTGTGACAGCCCCTCTGACCTTCAGCACCACATCAGGCCGCTTCGGCCTTCAGGGCCGCTCATCGGCACCAGCGGCTCAATATGCAGCAAATCAATGGCCGTCTACCCTACCCATAATCCCCCATATGCAGGTGGAACCATTCTGAGAAACACAGAGCTGTTCCAGCTGCATGGAGGATTATGGGTAACAAAGTCGGCCATTGCTCGGCACATATGTATGGTGTCATGGCACCAGTAACCTTTTCGTTCGGCTTTTAGCCAGCCTTAATGCAGAGGCCGACTATGAAATAGCCTAGTGTCTCCCCTAGAGTCACTGAGTGTCCATGTATTCACTTCCCGCAGCCTTGGCAGCCACATAGACTCCAGTCCAAACCATTGGCAACCCGAGCTCCAGATCCAGATTAGGAATTCGTTATCCCACTTCTAGTCTTTCCTGTCCGTCCGTGATGTCACCACAGTGAGCAAACTTCAGGCACAGCACCTCATCTTCTGTCGGCGCACGTTGCACCCTCCAGGGTGTGGGATTGAGCTCAACAACCTCGGTAATGTGATTTCTCAGTCTCCGTCTGTAATATTAGCTCAGCTTGTTTCCTCTCATTGGGAGTGGAAGACGTGCCCAGTTTGACCTGTTAGGCTTTCACTCCTGTCTTTTATATTTTATCACCCACATCCTTTGTCTTGCTTTTCCTCCAAAGGAGCAGGAGCAAAAGAAGGCTGTTCAGCCCCTTAGTCCTTCTCTATCATTATAAAGGATCATGCCAGATCTATTACCTGGGTGTCACTGTCCTACATTGACTCCATACCATTTTATGTGCATAAAACAACCAATTCATTTGCGTAAATGTATTGGGATTATGTTCTCATGGAAACTCTTTTACATATTCATACATTATCGAATGGCACTGAATGAGTTTTAAAGATGCTCTCTGCTCTAGTTATCATGGCAACCATTTTATTTCCTCCCACGTGTCTCTCATTGTCCCCTATGCTCACAATTGCACTGCAGCTTTTTTTTAATGGAAGACCTATTTTTGTCTTGTGCTTTCATTCACCAATCTACGGTTAAGCTCTCACATGAGTTTAAAGCTCACGTTCAGCTCCACCGTGCTGACCTGCATTCATTTATTTCCATATGTCCCACTTCTCATGGCTGCCCATTACGTGGGTGCTGCAGAGCCTGATATCCACAGCTTAAGGGAGTTTGTGGAAAAGAAAGCACAAGCCTTCAGCAAAACAGAAATGATTTGTTCTTCCGTGACTGAAAAGTTATGGCACAGGGGAGCCTCCAAATAAATATAGTCCTGCTATTAACCTTGTGACTTTTGCCTCTGCTTTCCACATAAATTTGCCTCCTTTTGATATGCCTTAGTTAGGACAGATGTGCCTGGATCTGCTATGACCTTTCAATCCTTTACCCTGTCCTTTCTCTTCAATTGTGAAATTCTCCATCCACGAATTCAAGGCAAGCTGTGATGAGGCCTGAGACTGGGTTCAGGAAAGGTTTAAACGGCTTTGTAGTTCAAGCAGATTGAGGTGAGGTTGAAAAGATGCTTCAATATTTTATTAGCATCCTTAACCTGAAACCAGTAGCCTTCACTTGATCTAAACATGCAATGGCTCAAACAGCCCAGGGTTACAGTACCTGCACGCTTTATCGAAGTTGAAATCGCAAAACATTAGCTGGCAGGCAAGGCAGCAGCATTTGGCTATTATTTCAAAGGAGCTTAGAGATCGGGAAGCCTTGTTACAATTGTACAGGGTGTTGGTGACGGTTCAGCTTGAGTACTGTGGGAAGTTTTTGTAGCATCCCTTTCAAAGAGGCAATAGCAAAACTGGAAGCAATCCAGAGGAGAATATCAGGCAAATTCCTGGGATGTGATGATTGTCCATACCGAGAAGTTAAACATGTTGGGTCCTCAGTCCTTGGAGTTCAGAAGAATGAGGGGTGACCTTACTGAAACAGGCCAGACCCTAAGGAAGCAGGACAAGGTAAAGGTTGAGATGTGTTTTATAGTGGGAGAATCTTGAATGGATTTACAAAGTTTAAAGAAAAGTAGCTTGTCATTTAAAGCCAATTCAGCCAATCTGCAATAAACCCTTAGCAAGGTTCCCTGGCATCGATGAATTGAACTGCTTATTGCCAATGTAAAGCTTTGCTTTGTGTGGTATCCAGGCAAGTCAACTCAGACTTAAGTACAGGAGGTAGTGCAGGGTGTGAGAGGATGATCATAATGTGCACAAGTAGAGGATGTGCCAGGAGCAGCTCGCAAATCCCTGCCATCCATGAACCACACACTAGATCTGGACCCCAGAAGGGGTCCAAGTGAATCCCAGCAATCCAAGTGTTAGGGAGGGCAAAGGGACGTAGCCGCATCTCCTGTGGTGGGACTGGGAGATGGTGTGAGATGAGGAATGGGCACTGGTCGAGATTAAAGTGTGGACCACAGTCCGTTGGAATGCAGAAGGGAGAAAAAAGGGCAAGTTGTGACTGGCGTTGCCATAGTGTTGGAAAAGCAAACAGCCTCCTTTATCTCCAGAATTAATAGGATATTTAATTCCCACCCTCTGAAGTTCCCCTTCCTTCCTTCCTTCCCATTACTTTCATGTTTGCAAACTCAATGAGCATTCTTTGCATTTATTTCAAAGCACCACATAAATCATTCTCAGAAAGCCGTTGAGGCAAAGCAAAGCAATCTCCGCTTCAATGAGAACATTTTGCTTTCTTCTATTTCATACTATTGCAGACAGCTGTTGCAGAATGCCAACCATGCATATCAAGTTCTAATATCAGGAGGGGGTGGTCTGGAGAGATTTTTTTAGATTTAGACATACAACAGAGTAACAGGCCAATTCAGCCCACGAGTCCGTGACTCCCAATCTACACCCAATTATCCTATAACCTCCAGTATGTTTTAAAGGGTGGGAGGAAGCCGGAGCCCCATGGGGAAAATCAACGCCGACATGGGGAGAACCCACAAACTCCTTCCGGTCAGCGCGGGATTTGAAACCCAGTCCCGATCGCTGGTGCTATGAGACGGCAGAAAAGACCAATCTCCTTCAGCAGAGGGAAGAAAAGAATTATTGAAGGGAAGGCATGAGGGAAATCCTTTCACCCAGTGGCAGGAGTCTGGAGTTTTCCACCTGAAAGGATGAGAATGGCAAAAGACCTCATCACATTGAAACATGGCTTGGATGTGTACTTGAAGGGTTATGAAGGGTGACAGATCAAGAGCTCGAAAAGGTTCACCAGTTTGTTACAGACAAGATGGTCTGAACAGCGTGCTGCTCTTGTGCATTTCCGACAATTCCTTCCTGCTTCTTTCTTTGTCTTTAGCTTCCAAACCAATCCGCTATACATCTCTTCAAATACCCCTTTTGCTTGCCCTTGGCATGGTGATCTACCTTGAGAAGTCCCAGTTGAATTGATGCTCACATTGAGAAGCAATATCCAGTCCTCATCGAATGCTCGGGTATGGAGAGGGTCAAGAATGTCAAATTCCTGGGTTCCAGCTGTCTCGGAGCCTCCATGTCGATGCAATCTCAAAGAAGGCTTGGAATTTGAGGAGATTCAGTATGTCATCAAACATTCACGAAAACCTCTACAGGTATACAATGAAGACTAATCTGGCTGGTTGCCTCACTGGTATGGAGGTGCCAATGCTCAGGACAAGTGAAAGCTCCAGACGGTTGTTAACTCAACCTGCAACATCACAGGCACCAGACTTCACTCCACCAAGGATATCTACAAGAGGCCGTGTCTTAAGAAAGCAGCCTCTATCCTCAAGAACCCCCACTACCCAGGCCGTGCCCACTTCACTCTGCTACCATTGGGGAAAAGGTACAGGAGCCTAAAGACGAGCACTCAACAGCACAATGTCAGCTTCTTCCCCACTAAATGAATAATGGACCAAAGACATGTCTTTTCGTGCACTATTTTTATTTATTTTTATAAGGTGGTTTATATGAATGTTTCCACTGTGAAGCTGCTGCAAAACAATGAATTTTGTGACTTGTTCATGACAATAAATCCTGATTCTGATTCTAATAAAATGCTACCAGGCCTTTCCCCAAACACATTTCTAGCCCATACAACCTTTGAGAAAAACTCCCCTCATATAATCTTTGAGAGACCCCTGTCATTAAGGAAGTGATATCCCTAGATCTAGAGAATAAAAATGGGAGTGGCAGGAGTCAAATTGATTTAAGAAAGGGAAATTTTGTTTAATTAATCTGTTGGAATTAGATTCTAATTGATGCACGAGATAAAAATGAGTCAGGATTTGCAGGAGACAGTCAGTGAGGTTCCAGATAAAATTATTCAACAAAATGACCAGAAAAAGCCTGATCTTGTATTAGGCAGGCTTGGCCTAGTTCTCACTTGGATGGGAGACCACCTGAAAATATTAGGTGCCATAGACTTTTTTGGACACCATGGTTATCACTGAGGTTAGCACAATGTCATTATAGCGCTAAAGTCTGGGGTGCAAATCCACTGGTATGTGTAAAGAGTTTGTATGTTCTCTCCATATCTACGTGGGATTCGTCTGGCTGCTCCAGTTTCCTCCTATATTCCAAATACAGGTATTCCTCATCTTACAGTGGGATTATGTTCTGACAAACCTATTGTAAGTTGAAAAAGTCTTAAGTTGAAAAAGGATACCATACCTACCAATTTTTATAATTAAAATTTTAATATCTTTATTCCACACTAAAAAGAACATTAATGTACACAGCTGAAAGCACACTGGGCATGAAGAATGTTTGAAGCATTGAACTAAAATTAATTGCTGGATGGTGGGGATGTTAAACCCACAGGGCCATCAATTTCACTCATTTGCATAATTGCTACAGAGACTGTGAGCGTGGTTGAGCCAACATTGTGAGAGGGAATGCTGTACGAAACTCTCCCATGATGCTGCCCTCACCCGGCATTTTGAGAGAGTAGCCTACCGCATATCAAACACCGGAACAGATCAGAGTTCGAAATTGAAAGTATGGATTTAAACCATTGCAACTTCGAAAAATCTTTAGTTGGACCATCGTAGGTAGGGGAGCACCTGTAAATACAACGTTAGTAGATCACATGGGTGTATGTAGGCGGCACAGGCTCACGGGCTGGACGGGCCTGTTACTGTGCTCTATCTCCAAATAGTTGAAAGGATAAAGGATTAGTTAATGAACAGAAAGCAGAGTAGGTTTTGGTTTACGAGAATATGATCTGGCACAGGGGCCAATATTAGGGCTCTAGCTGTTGAAAGTCTATTTGAATGAGTGGATCAAGCCCTGGCGAATCTGCCCTTTATGTGTGCATTCAAATCCTCTATTTGTGTATTCAAGTGCTCTTGCTGTAAATAAATATATGGAGGTCCCAACCAGAGAGAGAGAAGTTCTGGATCTCCGATTAGAGAATGAGATAGGACAAATGACAGAAGTGTGCGTGAGGGAACTCTAGTGACCATAGCAGCATTTGTTTCAAAAGATAATTATGGAAAAGAATAAGTCTGGTCCTTGGGTTGAGATTATAAATTGGAGAAAGGCCAATTTTGGTGGTATTAAAAAGAGTAAGTACTATATTGAATGTAAAAAGAATCTTAAGAAAGAAATTAGAAAATCTAAAAGACGGTATGAGGTGGCTATAGCAAGCAGGGTGAAAATAAATCCAAAGGGTTTCTACAAATATGTAAATAGCAAAAGCAAAGTGAAAGATAACATTGGTCCAATAGAGAATCAGGAAGGACAAATGTGTGTGGAGCCAATAGAGATGGGGGAGGTCTTGAACAATTTCTTTTCCTCAGTATTTACTGAGGAGAAGGATATTGAACTGTGCAGGGTAAAGGAAGCAAAGGGGGTAAATATGGAGACTATAGTGATTAAGACACTCCTGTTCGGCTCCGAATCATGGGTCCTCTACCGGCACCACCTACGGCTCCTAGAACGCTTCCACCAGCGTTGTCTCCGCTCCATCCTCAACATCCATTGGAGCGCTTACACCCCTAACGTCGAAGTACTCGAGATGGCAGAGGTCGACAGCATCGAGTCCACGCTGCTGAAGATCCAGCTGCGCTGGATGGGTCACGTCTCCAGAATGGAGGACCATCGCCTTCCCAAGATCGTGTTATATGGCGAGCTCTCCACTGGCCACCGTGACAGAGGTGCACCAAAGAAAAGGTACAAGGACTGCCTAAAGAAATCTCTTGGTGCCTGCCACATTGACCACCGCCAGTGGGCTGATAACGCCTCAAACCGTGCATCTTGGCGCCTCACAGTTTGGCGGGCAGCAACCTCCTTTGAAGAAGACCGCAGAGCCCACCTCACTGACAAAAGGCAAAGGAGGAAAAACCCAACACCCAACCCCAACCAACCAATTTTCCCTTGCAACCGCTGCAATCGTGTCTGCCTGTCCCGCATCGGACTTGTCAGCCACAAACGAGCCTGCAGCTGACGTGGACTTTTTACCCCCTCCATAAATCTTTGTCCGCGAAGCCAAGCCAAAGAAGAGTGATTAAGAAAGAGGTAGTACTGGAGCTTTTGAAACATATAAAGGTAGATAAGTCTCCAGGTCCTGACAGGATTTTCCCCAGGACCTTGAGAGAAGTTAGTGAAGAAATAGAGGAGGCTCTGGCAGGGATTTTTCAAATGTCATTAGAGACGGGTATAGTGCCGGAGGATTGGCGTGTGGCACATGTGGTTCCTTTGTTTAAAAAGGGTTCGAGGAGCAGGCCTAGCAATTATAGGCCTGTAAGTTTGACGTCTGTGGTAGGTAAATTGATGGAAAGTGTTCTTAGAGATAGTATATATAAGTATATGGAGGGACAGGGTCTGATCAGGGACACTCAACATGGATTTGTGCATGGAAGGTCATGTTTGACCAATCTTGTTGAATTTTTTGAAGAGGTGACTAGGAATGTTGATGAGGGTAGAGCAGTGGATGTTGTCTATATGGACTTCATTAAGTCCTTTGATAAGGTTCTGCATGGGAGGTTAGTTAGGAAGCCTAGGTCCTTGGGTATTAACTTTGAGATAGTCAAGTGGATTCAACAGTGACTGGAAGGAAGGTGCCAGAGAGAAGTAGTAGATAATTGTTTGTCAGGATGGAGTTGGTGACAAGCAGTGTACCTCAGGGTTTGGTATTGGGACCGTTGCTCTTTGTCATATATATTAATGATCTGGAGGATGTGGTAGTAAATTGGATTAGTAAATATGCAGATGATACTAAAATAGGTGGAATTGTTGATGATAAAGAGGGTTTTCAAAGATTGTAGAGGGATTTAAACTGCTTTGAGGAGTGGGCAGAAAGATGGCAGATGGAGTTTAATGCTGATAAGTGTGAGGTGTTTCATTTTGGAAAGAATAATCAAAGCAAGACATATGTGGTAAATGGGAGGGCATTGAAGAATGCAGTGGAGCAGAAAGATCTAGGAATAATGGTGCATTGTTCCCTGAAGGTAGGAGCGCATGTGAAGAAGGCCTTTAGTATGCTTGCCTATATAAAACAGTGCATAGAATATAGGAGTTGGGAAGTAATGATGAAACTGTACAAGGCATTGGTGAGGCCATATTTAGAGTGCTGTGTGCAGTTCTAGTCACCAGTTTGTAGGAAGGATATTAACAAGATAGAGAGAGTCCAGAGAAGATTTACAAAATGTTGCCTGGGTTTCAGCATCTGGAATACAAGGAAAGATCGAGCAAATTAGGTCTTTATTCCTTGGAACATCGAAGGCTGAGAGGGGATTTGATAGAGGTGTTTAAGATAATGAGAGGGATAGATAGAGTTGATGTGGAAAGGCTTTTCCCATTGAGAGTAGGAGACATGGATACAAGAGGTCATGGGTTGAGAGTTGACAGGCAAAGGCTTAGGAGTAATATGAGGGGAAACTTCTTTACTCAGAGAGTGGTTACTGTATGGAATAGGCTTTCGGGAAAGGTGGTGGATGCAGGGTCAATTTTGTCATTTAAGAAAGAGTTGGATGAGTATATGGATGGGAGGGGGATGGAGGGATATGAGCAGGGTGCTGGTAGGTGGGATTAGAGGAGGATACTTGGATCAGTGCAGACTAGAAGGGCTAAATTGGCCTGTTTCCATGCTGTAATTGTTATATGGTTATATGGTTATATGGTTATTCAACAAAGAGAAAAGAAATAAAATTAAATTTAGTCTGAATAGGAAAATAATTATACTACTGAAGTCATGTGGAAATAATTTATAAAAGGTCATCAAGTCTCTTCAAATTTAACAGTCATATGAAATGTACGACTTCTAACTTTCTCTAAACTTAAACATGACATAGTTTGAGAGCCAGTGAGTCAAAGTAGGTGGATTAGAATCTTTCCACTTCAATAAAATAGCTCTTTGGGCCAACGACATAGAAAAGGCTATGATGTGTGGAAGTGGGCACTCACTCCACTTCTGGAACTATAATTCTGAACACCTTTGTCACCTCCTTTGACACCACCTTAGCAGATTTAGGGCTTTGTCAATTACGAGTTCTTCACTAAATCCCACTTCCTCTTCATTGTACATTTCCACTCACACATTTGCACCAACGTGCCCACCTCTAATAGAAAGAGCCTGAACTGATAGGTAGGACATGGTACCATGGATTCAGGGAAAATTGAGCAGCCTCTGCAATGTGTAAATTTGCTCAGAAACTGGTAAGTGTTTGGAATGGGCTGCCAGAGGAGGTATTTGAGACAGATTCTATTGCAACATTTAAGAAGCGTGGATGGATACATGGAGAGAATAGGTTCGGAGGAATATGGGCCAAACACAAGCAAATGGTATAAGTGTTGGTGGGACATATTGGTCTGCGCAGGCAAGTTGGGTCAAAGAGTTAGCAAATGGACTGTAATGATGCCATTCTCAACCTTCCTTCAGCTATGCCACCCCTAGGATCTGAAGCACAGGCTGCTGATGGTTTGGATTGGACTCTGTGTTGCTGAGGAGGCTGTGGAAGTGCTGGAGGTGAATCCCTGGATACCCAGTGGCTCTGAGGGGAACTCCCTTTTGCTTCTCTTTCTCTGACTGTAAGAAGCGCTTCAGGTAATTTCTGCCGATTGGCGAATCTGTCTGCCTTACAGCAGGCAAAAGCAAATTCCATGTAACATTACGTTGTGTTTATCACATAACAGTAAAGAAATCTTGAATCTTGAGGACCCTACTCAAAGTTTATGGGCCCCTTTCCCTTTGAAGCAGTCAAGTTTTGGTTTCTTCCATACTTCTCTCCTACTGACTACATAAGAATCATATTTATGTTACGTGAAGTGATAAGAAAACAAGGCTTTTACATAAATGTGTATAGTCTTCATGATGGGGTGGTGGGAAGGGGGTGGGGGGGGTGGGGGAATCATTGATCCCCCATTGAGAATGGATTGTATGCAAGGTTCACCAATGGCTCAGACTTGTGGTTGGAGGATTCATACAATTTCTACCCAAGATTATGCCTCATGGATAGCAACATTCAGCATGGAACAATGCTGACCAATTAGGCATTTTGGGCTACTCTCATTTGCCTGCATTTGATTTATCTCATTCTCTGCCCTTTCTAATCATATTTCTGTCCAATTGTGTTTTGAACGGCAAAATCACATCTGTTTTCTTGGGCTTCATCTGTCAGTTCGATCTGATTGACAACGTTGGCCCCCACATCCCCCTTAAATCTCACCCCTCTTACTTTGAATTGGTGCCCTCTAGAATCATCTGCCTTGGGAAAAACACTGAGCATTCACCTTATACAGGCCCTGCAAGATTTTATAAACATCTCTATGCTCATCCCTCATCTTTCTGCGCTCTAAGGAATAAAGACCCAACCTATCCCTATACCTCAAACCTTGAAAGACCAATAACCTCCTGGTGCACTTCCTCCACACTCTCTCCAATGTAACTGCATTTTCCCTACAGCTGGGAATGCAGAACTGCATGCAGTACTCCAGTTGTGGACTTACCATGCCATGTATAGCTGTGTCATGATGTCCTAAATTTTGGACTCAGTGCCCTGCCCAGTGAAGGCAAGCACCTCCTACCCAACTCACCATTTTCATGGAATTAAGCACCTTGCTCTCCTAGGTCCTTCTGTCTACAATGTTCCTCAGTGCCCTTCCATTCACTGTGATGATAAAGCTACCAGTTAAAGCTACCTGTTGTTCAATTTGTTCCTGCATAACACACTCCTTTGGTCACAGAAAAGTAGATGCCTTGGCTGAGAGATATTCAGCTCTATGAGGTCCCCAAAATCTGAGGCTTGGGGGTACAAATCAAGCTCCAGAAACCCAAATGTTCTTTGGACACCCAATGTCATCTCTCAGGTTGGTGTAGAGGGGCCAGGGGCACTATTTTTCCAAAGAGCAAGGGATTTCTCCCAGATGTGCTCCCGTATTTATAATTCAACCATCATCCATAATGGCAGCATGGTTAGTAGAGCACAATGCTGTTACAGTGCCAGCGACCAGGCCTGTAAGGAGTTTGTACGTTCTCCCCGTGTCTGCGTAGGTTTCCAGCGGGCGCTCCGGTTTCCTCCTACCATTCATAAATGTACCGGGGGTGTAGATGCAATTGGGCCACATGGGCTTGTGGGCCAAAAGGGCCTGTTACTGTGCTGTATGCTTAAATTAAATTAAAAATCATTAATCCTAGTTACCAGAGAACTTGTTCATCCTGAAACCAGTCCATTGTATTTTCACAACAATCAGTCCACCGCAAGGACATGCTTTCTTAGAAAAGGAGAATTAAGTGCTACACAATGCTCCAGGTACATTCTTACCAAGGTCCTATACAGTTGGAGAAAATAAAATCATGAAATAAATCACCTTGTACAAGGCAAAGTCTTTCTTCTGCTCTGATGTGCCTTAACCTCACAGTGCGTACACCAGCTGAGAAAGAAATTAACTCTGGAAATTACTTTTCAATAAATGTCAGGACTCAGTTGGGAGATATGGTTTGATTGTGTTTTATTTTCTCAACGTGGACATTGTTTTCTTGCTGACATTGATGTTGGCTCTCAGCTCAAGTCCCAATCTGTTCCCTGCATCTCCTTGGTCTTCATAAAACTAAAATCAGATAAGCAATCAATGGCAATAGTGAAGGAATGAGCCAGGGCATCACTCACATTTATTGCTTTATGTTGCGAAGTGATTCAACCCCACAGCCAAAGGAGAGCAGCCTTCACTGTCAGACAGCCACCCTGACTGCTCACAGCCTATTCTGGGTGATCACCTCATGCATGTGAAGGCTCACTCACCACTGAGGGAAATGGGGGAGACATGAGGACAGGGCATGATGAAGGGGGAATATGTTGCCCTCTTCCCTCTATCACTCTAGCTGCTATCTGAGCAGCCCATCTTATGGAAGGAATGGATGGCGTAGAGGGAGGTAAGTTGTTTCCTTTGGTAGGAGAGGTCAGAACTAGGGGATGGGGTAGTAGTTTTAGGACAGAGGTGAGGAGGAGTGGCTTTTCTCAGAGGGTACCTCAGTAAATTTATTTAAGACGTTTGGATAGATTTTTGCATAGTCGGGAAATTAAGGGTAGAGATGAGTCTATCATCAGATCAGTCGTGATCTCATTGAATGACGGAGCAGGCTCGATGGGCTGGATGGCCACCTCCTGCTCCTATTTTTTATATTCTTATGTTCACCCCCTCCCCACCAGAATACAAAAGGATTACTGGTAACTTTACAAAGATAGTGAGAGGTTAAACTAACAAAGTGATGGAGCCCTCAAACCCAGGCCATTAGGAAGTGCTTGGAGAGGTTGGTCATGGCTCACATTGACTGCAACCTTCCTTGAGGTCCATGGCAAATGTTTGGTCACACACCTGACCTGGGAGCACCTGAACAATGAGGACTCCTACACCAGACTGCATTCATCGACCATGGTTCTGCCTTCAACATAAAATACCAAATAAATGTAACCGTGAACTCCATAACCTTGGGCTGTGACATTCTATCCAGCAGGCCCCAGTCAGTGAGGATTGGTGGCCGAACCTCCTCCATGATGGGACCCAACACCAGGGAACCACAGGGCTGTGTACCATGCTCCCTGACACCCATCACAGAATGATAAAAGCGTAGCTTGCAGAGGAAGTGGTGGAGATGGGGACATTATCAACAGTTAATGGATATTAGGCCAGGTACATGGATAGGAAAGGTTCAGACAGACAGAGCTCAAATGCAAGCAGATACACACTCTGGTTGGCCTGGGCTTTGGGATGAAAGGAAGTTGTGGACAGTGAAGGAGGTTTTCAAAGCTTACAGAGAGATCTAGATCAACTGGAAAAATAGGATGAAAAATAGCACATGGAATTTAATGCAGACTAGTGTGATGTGTAGCATTTTGAAAGGACAAAGCAAGAAAGAACATACACGGTAAATGGTAGGGCACTGAGGAGTGTGGTGGAACAGAGGGATCTGGGAGTACAGATACATAATTCCCTGAAAATGGCATCACAGGTGGATAGGGTTGTAAAGAAAACTTTGGCATATTGGCCTTCATAAATCAAAGTATTGAGTATAGGAGTTGGGATGTTATGGTAAAGTTGTATAAGACACTGGCGAGGCCAAATTTGGAGTATTGTGTGCAGTTTTTGTCACCTAACTGCGCGAAAGATATCAGTAAGATTGAAAGACTGCAGAGAAGATTTACTAGGATGTTGCCTAGACTTCAGGAACAGGAAAAGTTTAAACAGGTTAGGACTTTATTCCCTGGAAAGTATAAGAATGAGGGGAGGTTTGATAGAGTATTTAAAATTATGAGGGGACTAGACAGAGTAAATGTAGATAGGCTTTTTCTGATGATGGTAGGTGAGATACAAACCAGAGGATACGGGTTATGAGTGAAAGGGGAAAAAATTTAGGGGGAACCTGAGGAGGAATCTCTTCACACAGAGAGTGTTGGGAGTGTGGAACGAGCTTCCAGACAAAGTGGTAAGTGTGGGCTCAATTCTAACATTTCAGAAGAATTTGGACAGGTACATTGATGGGAAAAGTTTGGACTGGGTGCAGGTCAGTGGGACTCGGCAAAATCAAAATAGTTTGGCAGACTAAAAGGGCCTATGCTGGTAATGTTCTAAGGTTATATATGAAAGGCCTGTTACCAAGTTCTATAGCTCCATGACTACAACTATTGAAGAGACTCTTTTGGCTTATTGAGTAATGCTGGCTCAATGCAACAACAATTCAACTTAGGTTCCCTATATTCTCCTCATACACTCTTCAACTTCATCCTTTCTCAGTTCAATTCTAAGCACAACAATTGAACCAGCTTCAATTTCTATCATTTGCGGTGCATTCCAGACTTCAGGCATTTGCTGCAGAGAAAACATGTTCCTCATGCAATCTTTTGTTTCTTTTACATTCACTTCTTGTTACAAGCCCAGAGGACCCCAAAGCCCAGCAGCAATAGAAATTCATCAAGACAAAAGTTGTTTTTAATTTTCTTTAAACATAACAGGATCAATCTTAAACTTACTTCTATTAACTTAACCCTCTTCTAATTCTAAGCACATGCGTGTGTAATGTGCATATGCTCAGAAAAGTTATTTTGCTTCACAATCCAATCATTCACTTTCGGTATCAGGCAATTCTTATACTGTGCACAGAATTCAACATTTATAATTTCCACCAGGCTCTGGTGCTTAAAAGGTAAATGGTTACCACTCAGGAAGGTTCTTGTTGGTTTCAGAGAGAAATTTGTTGCTTGTTGGATGCACACAAAGTGACTTCCTCTGATCAACCATTTCACTGTTTTGCCGAAGAAACTTGCCCCATCATAGGTTTTTCAAATGATAACCTCTTCTTCCAGGTCACCACATAGTTCCTCGTTCCCCTTATTTCAGGAGAAATACTCTAGCCAGCCATTTCCTCTTGTAAGGACTAAAAGGGTTTTTCAACAGGCTGAACTCTGAACTCACAGCCCATCTTCAAAATTGGGTTTCAACAAGCCTGCCAGCTTGACATGTTGCAGTCTCAACTGCTACTGTAGAACTGATCTCTCTCTCTCTCTCTCTCTCTCTCTCTCTCTCTCTCTCTCTCTCTCCTCTCTCTAAAGGAGAAAACATCTGTTTGCTTGTTTTTTTCCTCTCTCTGCTTGTAAAAACTATTTGACTTCTTAGAGGGCTCCAAACCCAATCTTTGAAAGGTCTTATCAGTCTCTCTGAACCTGGACTTTATTGCCCATACACAATAGATCAGCATTCTTCATTGCTTCTGCAAAGCCAACCGGAGCCTTAACGTTTAGCTTCTGCAAAGTTCTCACATTTGAGGTCTTTTGTGAAGTGTTACTCTGCAAAGTATAACCTACACTAAACCCCACAATCTATCTCTTTTAAAAACATATTTAACCATAGCCATAATATAACCTGTAACACTCTCCTTTGTGTTCTTTGTGCCTTCATTCTTCTGGTCATTGTTGTGAAAGAGCTTTATTAGATCTCCTCTCAACATTCTCTCTTCCTTGGTCATCTCTGTAACCAGAATACCTTGCCCCTGACATTATCTAGGTTAATTTTTGAAGTTCACTTTCTACAGCCTTCATATGTTTCCTAAACCACGGAAACAGAATTGGATGCAATAATTGTGGGTGACACAGTGGTGAATTAAGTCAAGGTCCTTGCTATTTATGGAGCCCAGGATCCCATTTACTCCTTCAACCACAATCTGTCTGACTCTCTCATTAATTCATGGGCAATTTCTATTTCTGAAAGCCTTTTGGAATGGTGCAAAACTTTGTCTTTCTCCTTTCAGCCTGAGGTGACAAGGTTAGGGTAACACTGTTACTGGGCCAACGACCTGGGTTTGAATCTGGCACTGTTTGAAAGGAGTTTGAGGAGTTTTGGCGTTCTCCCTGGGTCTGTGTAGGTATCCTCTGGGTGCTCTAGTTTTTCTCCCACCCTCCAAAAACGTACAGAATCGGTAGGTTAATTGGTCACATGGGTGTATTTGGGTGGTATGGGCTTGTGGGCTGTAACTGTCTGTTGTCTTGCAGCAGGTCTAATTTAAAAAAAAACAAAAATGTAGCACTTTGCATTTTTCTGCATTAAACTCAATTTGCCTCATTTCACCAACCTGTCTATATCCCTTGGTATTATCCTCCTCACAGTTCACTGCACTTCCAAGATCTGTAACATCTGCCAATTTAGAAGTTGACTTCCATTCATCCAAGTCCAAATCATCGCTAGATACATTTAAAAAATGACCAAGCTCTGGGGAACTCTGCCGTACAGTCTCTTCCAGTCCAAAAAAAATCATTTGTTAACTGCTGCACCATCCAGTCATAAAACCAATGATCTATCCATGCAGCCACACCCCTTCTTATGATGAAACTTCAGCCTTGATGGTATTTATTGCCCTTTAGCAAACACCTTTTGAAAGTCCACATCAGCCCCATGTCACTTTTGCTCCCTGTTACTTCAGCAAAACATTCCACCAAACTCATTTGCCTTTAATAAATTGATATTGGCCTTCTCAAAACAATCCAAAACACTGATAGTTCTGTTCTAGGCTGCTGTTTCGAATTTCCCTCGTTATCCAAGGTCAAATTGAGAGGATTATAGTCCAACCTGTAGTGTTTCCATCATTTCCCATGACCAAAATCAGAATCAGAATTTATTGTCATGAACTTGTCATTGTTTTGTGGCAGCGACATCGTGCAAACATTGAGATAAACCACATAAATAAAATAGTGCAAGAAGAAAAGTCAAAGAAAGGCAGTGTCTTTGGTTCATTGATTATTCATGAATCTGATAGCAGTGGGGAAGAAGCCGTCCTTGTGCCATTGAGGGCCTGTCTTTAGGCTCCTGTACTTTTCACCCCTATGGTAGCAGAGTGAAGAGGGTATGGGCTGGGTGATGGGGAGTCCTTGAGGATAAAAGCTGCTTTCTTAAGACACCACCTCTTGCAGATGTCCTCGATGGAGTAAAGACTGATGCCCGTGATGTCGCAGGCTGAGTTAGCAACCCTCTGGAGTTTATTCTTGTCCTGAGCATTAGCACTTCCATACCAGGCAGTGATGCAGCCAGCCGGTATGCTCTCCACAGTCCACCTGTAGAAGTTTACGAGGTTCTTTGGTAACATACCAAATTTTAGATTTCCAGCACCTGTCAAGATGAATTGTCAAGATAAAGTGTCAGTCTGCCCACAGAAAAACCTTCCTACTGTATTAGATACATTAGTACATATAAAATTAAACTTAAACCTCCAAGCTGAGGGGAAATAGGTCTTGATTGTTTAATTTATCTCCTAATCTTATCCAATAAATCTGCTCTTGTCCTTCACTCTGTCCACTGCAATGACACAGGGGACATCTACTGCAACCGGTACTCCCAATGCGGCCCTCTCTGCATCAGGGAGATGGGGTGCAGACTGGAAGACCATTTCATTGAACAACTTTGTTCTGTTTGCTGCAATAACAGGGACCTCCCAATGGCCAAACATTTTAATTCACATTCATTCCTATGCCTTTGTATCCATCCATGGCCTCATGCAATGCCAGCCAAAGGTCACTAGCAAATTGGAGAAACAACACCTAATATTCCGCCTGGCAAATCTCTAACCAGACGGCATTGATATTGACTTCTCCTGCTTTCATTAAAACACCGCCTCCCTAAGTCCCTTCTTTCCCTATCCCTCTGTCTCCTTTCCTCCAGCTTCCCACTCACTTTCCTTCCCTCTCCATTCAGAGAGCAACCCCCTCCCCATCATCTCAGCTTTTTTTTCTCTTCTATGCTTCCACCTACATCCACCCATGATGTCCCTGTGACAGCCCAGAGGACTCCAAAACCCAGCAGCAATAGAAATTCACCAAGACAAATGGTTACTTAAACAAAAGTTACTTTTGATTTTCTTTAAACATAAAAAAGGATCAAATTTTAACTTATTACTATTAATTTAACCTAACTTAACCACCTTCTAATTCTAAGTACACGTGTATGTAATGTGTATAAATTGAGAAAAGTTATTTGATTCACAGTCCAATCTCACTTCTCATTCCTCCAAGTTCACTGGTATCAGGCAATTCTTATACTGTGCACAGAACTTAATATTTATGAATCTTCACTAGGCTTTTATGTTTGAAAGGTAAATGGTTACCATTCAGGAAGGTTCTTGTCAGTTTTCAGAGAGAGATTTGTTGCTCGTTGAACACAAACTGTTTCCTTCCGATCAGCCACCTCAGTGTCTTGCTGAAGAAACTTGCCACATCAGGGTTTCCCAGATGATAACCTCTTTCTTTCAGGTCACCACAGAGTTCCTTTTTTGTTTCCCTTATCACAGGCAAAATATTATACAACCAGCCATCTTCTCTTGTATGGACCACAAGGGCTTTGTACAGGCTGAACTCAGTACTCACAACCCATCTTCAATATGGGGTTTCAAGCAAGCTTCCAAAACCCACTGCAGAAAACCAGCAGAGTCTCTCTCTCTATTTCTTTGTGTGTGTGTCACACTTGGAGAAAAATCTGTTTGTCTCTCTCTGTTTGCAAAACCACATGACCCCCACCAAAACAGCTTGCTGACTCCCAAAACCAATTTCCTGAGATGGGCCCTTCCATTTACACTTTGTTGTGAAAATCTTCAGCACAGAAATCTATTGTTTTTGCAGACTTGAAGGCGTCGCCTTATGCATAACTCTTGAATTTTAAAATGACATTTGTTTTGAAGTGTTTGAATCTGTTAGTAACCTAACTAAAACCCCACAATCTATATTCCAAAAACATATCTATACATAACATAAAATATTACATAATCTGTCACATATTGGAGATGGGTATAGTGCCAAAGGATTGGTGTATCGGTTCCTTTTTTTAAAAAGAGTTTGAGGAGCAAGCCAAGCAATTATCGGCCTGTAAGTTTGAAATCTGTGGTTGGTAAGTTAATAGAAAGTGTTCTTAGAGATAGTATAGATCAGTATCTGGAGAGACAGGGTCTTATCAGGAACACTCAACATGGATTTGTGTGTGGAAAGTCATGTTTGAACAATCTTGTTGAATTTTTTTGAGGAGGTGACTAGGAATGTTGATGAGGATAGAGAAGTGGATGTTGTCTATATGGACTTCAGGAACCTTTGATATGGTTCCACATGGAAGGTTAATTAGGAACATTCAGTCATTAAGTATTAATTCTGAGATAGTCAAATGGATTCAACAGTGGCTGGAAGGCAGATGCCAGAGAGTTGTAGTGGATAACTGTTTGTCAGGCTGGAGGCCATTCGTTTATGAGTTTCTCAATGTAGCTGGGGAGCGTAACACCACAATCAAAAGTCATGGCACAGCTGAGGGTCATCCACTTGGATAAACAAATAAATCACATAGCTCAACAAGACCCTGCAACCAACACAGCAACCAATCTTTTGTGGCATAAAAAACCATGACGAGGCTTCAGCCAGGGTTCAGCTGAGCACAGATCTTCTTTCTGGATTCAAAGAGATTTGATCCCAAAACCCGAGCCAGCCACATATGGGTTACCACTAGTTAAACGTTTCACTGTGCCTTCTACCTGATCTGCCCACAGCAATGCTAACTTGCTATTTATTTAAATCACACCATCTGGATTACAAAATGGGCTCCTAACATTTTCAGAACATAGCACAGCAGAGTGTAGGCCCTCCAGTTCATGATGTTGTGCTGACTTATGGAAACCTACTCCACAACAATCTAATCCTTCCTTACCTCATTCCCAGAACCCTCTATCTTTTTGGCATCCATATGTCCATCCAAGAATGTCTCTATTTCACCAGCCTTCACCATCACCCCAGCCATGCATTATATATAAAATATTATATATCTATTTATTTATTTATTTGTTTGTTTATCTCAAAAGCATTTATTTATTTATTTATTTTTTCTTCTTTGGCTTGGCTTCGCAGACGAAGATTTATGGAGGGGTAAAGTCCACGTAAGCTGCAGGCTCATTTGTGGCTGACAAGTCCAATGCGGGACAGAGCCGTTGTCATACCCACACTCCTGTTCGGCTCTGAATCATGGGTCCTTTACCACCTAGAACGCTTCCACCAGCGTTGTCTCCGCTCCATCCTCAACATTCATTGGAGCGACTTCATCTCCAACATCGAAGTACTCGAGATGGCAGAGCCCGACAGCATTGAATCCACGCTGCTGAAGATTAAAATATATATATATATATATATATAGAGAGAGAGAGAGAGAGAGAGAGAGAGAGAGAGAGAGAGAGAGAGAGAAAGAGAGAGAGAGAGAGAGAGAGAGAGAGAGAGAGAGAGAGAGAGAGAGAGAGAGATAGAGGCATATAGAAACATAGATTGACATGTGTATACTTTAAGTCCAGATTCAAGTTTATTATTTATCATACAATTATATAAGTAGAAGCTGGACGAAACAGTATTCCTCATTCTTTGGTGCAAAAACATGCAAACACATACTCTATATAGAAAGATCACACATCATTTACAAGTGATTTATATGCCTCACTGACAAAAGGCAAAGGAGGAAAAACCCAACACCCAACCCCAACCCACCAATTTTCCCCTGCAGCCGCTGCAACCATGTCTGCCTGTCCCGCATCGGACTTGTCAGCCACAATCGAGCCTGCAGCTGACGTGGACTTTTACCCCCTCCATAAATCTTCGTCCGCGAAGCCAAGCCAAAGGTATGTGGTACACATAAAAATAAATAAATATTGTTAAATAAATAGTAGAGTCTCAGAGGGTTTGTATGAGTAGTTCATCAGTCGTTCAGCATTCTCACTGCCCATGGGAAGAAGCTGTTCCTCGGCCTGGTCGTTCTGGCTCTGACACTCCTGTACCTCTCGACTGCTGAGAATAGCTGGAAGTTGCTGTGTGCGAGAGTAAGAGATACTTAATAATTTTGCTCACCCTCTTCAGACAATGATCACGTTAGATCACATCAATGGGAGGAAGGGAGGCCCCAGTGATCCTATCTGCCACTCTTATGGTCCTGTGGACTGACCTCAGATCCAATACTTTACAGCAACTGTACCACTCATTGAGGCAGTTGGCCAGGATGCTCTCAACAGACCTTCTGTAGAAAGTTGACAGGTTAGTGGCCAGTAGCCTTGCCCACCTCAGTCTTATCAGGAAATGTAGTTACTGTTGGACTTTCCCGACAAGTGAGATCTTGAGTGTCCATGATAGGTCACTAGTTGAGGGAACTCCAAGAAATTTGGTGCTCTCTACTCTCTCTCCACTACAGAGTAATTGATGTGTAGTGAAGGGTGGCCAACCCTAGTCCTCCTGAATTCTACAACCATCTCCTTCATCTTGTCCACATTGAGACTCAGGTTCTTACTCTCAAGATTTTCCACCTCTTCTCTGTAGAGCATCTCATTGTTGTTGCCGACGATTGTTGTATCATCTGCAAACTTTTTTTTAATTTTTTAATTTTTTTATTTTTCACACTATAAACCATACTGACCAAAATACATACAGACATTTTTTCTCTTGAATATTTTGAGTATCATTTTCTCCCCTTTTTCCCCCCTCCCTTCCCTCTCTCCCTCACCCCCCTTCCCGTTTATTTAAAGTTCAATCTATAAGATACATTAAACCCATTAATGTCGTCACTTAATAAAAATAAACAAGAAATTTTTATCTTTTACTTTTATATACTGAGTCAGTTCATTATGTTGTCTTCTCCTTCTGTCATTTTAGGTGGTGGAGGTCCATGGTTGGATTTTTCTATTGTATTTCATGTATGGTTCCCATATTTGTTTGAATATTGTGATATTATTTCTTAAATTATATGTTATTTTTTCTAATGGAATACATTTATTCATTTCTATGTACCATTGTTGTATTCTCAAGTTATCTTCTAATTTCCAGGTTGACATAATACATTTTTTTGCTACCGCTAGGGCTATCCTAACAAATCTTTTTTGTGCTCCATCTAAATCAAGTCCAAATTCTTTAATTCTTATATTACTTAGGAGGAAGATCTCTGGTTTTTTTGGTATATTGCTCTTTGTGATTTTATTTAATATCTGGTTTAGATCTTCCCAAAATTTTTTCACTTTCTCATATGTCCAAATTGCATGTATTGTTGTTCCCGTTTCCTTTTTACAGCGAAAACATCTGTCTGATACTATTGGGTCCCATTTATTTAACTTTTGGGGCGTGATATATAGCCTGTGTAACCAATTATATTGTATCATGCGTAACCTCGTGTTTATTGTATTTCTCATAGTTCTGGAGCATAGTTTTTCCCATGTTTCATTCTTTACCATTATGTTTAGATCTTGTTCCCATTTTTGTTTGGGTTTACAGCTTGTTTCCTTGTTCTCCTTTTCTTGCATTTTGATGTACATGTTTGTCATAAATTTTTTAATTATCATTGTGTCTGTAATCACATATTCAAAATTGCTTCCTTCTGGTAACCTCAGACTGTTTCCCAATTTGTCCTTCAAGTAGGTTTTCAGTTGGTGGTATGCAAACATTGTATCGTGAGTTATATTATATTTATCCTTCGTTTGTTCAAAAGATAATAATTTATTTCCCGAAAAACAAATTTCTATTCTTTTGATCCCTTTTCTCTCCCATTCTCTGAAGGAAAGGTTATTTATTGTGAAAGGGATTAGTTGATTTTGTGTCAATATTAATTTTGGTAGTTGATAATTTATTTTATTCCTCTCTACGTGAATCTTCTTCCAAATATTGAGCAGATGATGTAATACTGGTGAATTCCTACGTTGCACCAATTTATCATCCCACTTGTATAGTATATGTTCAGGTATCTTCTCCCCTATTTTATCTAGTTCTAATCTGGTCAAATCTGGTTTTTCCCTTGTTTGATAAAAATCTGATAGGTATCTTAAATGTGCTGCTCTATAATAATTCTTAAAGTTTGGCAGTTGTAAGCCTCCTTGTTTATACCATCCTGTTAATTTATCTAGTGCTATCTTCGGTTCCCCCCTTTCCATAAGAATTTCCTTATTATTTTCTTTAGCTCCTTGAAGAATTTCTCTGTTAAGTGTATTGGCAATGCCTGAAATAGGTATTGTATCCTTGGGAAGATGTTCATTTTAATACAGTTTATCCTTCCTATTAGTGTTAGTGGTAAGTCTTTCCAGTGCTCTAAGTCGTCTTGTAATTTTTTCATTAATGGCTGATAATTTACTTTATATAGATGGCCGTGATTATTATTTAGTTGCATTCCTGGGTATCGAATTGCTTGTGCTTGCCATCTAAATGGTGATTCTTTCTTAAAATTTGTGAAATCCACATTATTCATTGGCATTATTTATCAACTGCAAACTTGATGACACTGTTGAGCTGGATCTAACGTTGCAGTCATGGTTCAGTAACATTAACAGTAGCAGGCTGAGGTGCAGTGTTCAGCGTGACGGTGCTCACCATTCTGCTACCAACCCGGACAGACTGTTGTCCTTCCGTTAGGAAGTCCAGAATCCAGTTACAGAGAGGGCTATTGAGCCCCAGTGAGGACAGCTTCTCCACCAGCCTTTAGTGAATTAATGTGTTAAACGCCAAGCTGAAGACGACAAATAACAGCCTGGCATACGAGTATCATCAAACATCCTCACCATTACCTCCCCTCTCCAAGACCCCACCCTTGGGTCTGTCTTCTGTGAAATACCCAAGCACTCTCGACTACCTAGACCCAAGCTGCTGAGCAGGGGGAAGAAGACACCATACAGCACTGTGTGACTGGAGAAATTCTGCGCCTCAGAAGCTTGAGTGACAGAAAACCAGATGCAAAACTGAAGCCTAAGTTCTGTCCCAATTCCCTATGCAGGAAATGTACTGACACCAGAAACAAACAAAGGAGACTTTTGTATCTCTAGGAGTGAGCTTGTAAAGCACTGGAACAGAAACGATGCCAACAATTATTGATTGAATCTCCCTCGAGAATATGCCTTTTTTTTACCTTCTCTCTCCACTGCATTCCGCACCTTTGTTCAGACACTGGGAAGTTACCCAGAAAATGCTCTCTGTCTTCCGCATTAAGCACCAAACATCCGACTCATTGGAGATTTATTGCTAAACAAATGGATGTTTCCATTAATATTGCAGCAAGTGCGTATGACAGTGTTGGGGAAGGTATTAGCAGCAAGCATTCTTCAATATTAGAAACAAGAGGACACTGGTTTAAGGAGAGAGGAAGGAGTTTTAAAGGGGATCTGGAGGACATCTGGAACACTCCAGGATCATTGACTGAAGAGGGTGCACAAAATAATTGAGGACCTCTTCCACTTCACACAGCATCTTCTGCTGCTCCCGTCGGGGAAGAGATCCAGGAGGATCAGAGCCAGCACCACCAGGCCGAGGAACAGCTTCTTCCCATGGGCAGTGAGAATGCTAAATGAGCAAAGGATCTGCTCACACTGACCATCCAAGACTCTCATGTTTACAAAACAATATTTATTTGTATATAGAAATACTTGTCCTGCATAGGTATTGTCTGCCTATGTGTCTGTGTGTTTGCACTGAGGACCAGAGAACTCTGTTTCATTGGATTGTACTTGTGCAATCAGATGACAATAAACTTGACTTGACTCCAACCAGGGTATGTGAGGGATTCAGATGCAATTATTATTTTTAAAAGGCATTTGAACCATCACTAAAATAATTCAGACGTAGAAGGATACAGTTCTCATGCAAGCAAATGGAATTAGCGTATATCGGCAAAAAGGATCAATATGGATGTTTTGAAGGGACCATTTCTGTGCTGCCCAACTCCACATGAAGCAGGTTCAATTCCCATCATGGCTGGAAGTTGAAATCAGAAAATGAAATCTCAGATGAAGAAAGCAAATATCTGCAACAGTTACGAAACCACAGTTCTGCTGTATAATTCAACCCAAGTGGAAAATGTCCTTGAGGAAATCACATCTGCCATCATTTGTCCTCAAATGTGCCTTTTACAGCCTCTTCACTTCAGTCGGAGTTGACCAGCATCGTCAGTGACAGCTACATCCCTTGAAAAAAAGTGAACAGTGCAACCTAAGTAAAGATAATTATATTTTAATAGTAAAATTGTTAACAACCCGCAACGGTAACAATGCACTATTTTGGTATTGGGACTAAGATAATAGCAGCTTTACACAAGGGGGGGACTATAACAAGATCGCTATGGTAACTGTAGTGGTAAGGTAATGATTACAGAAAAGTAATATTTGCTTGATAGGACTGGGAGCACTACAGAGACACCATGGAAATCCTTTTGTGTCCATGCTTGCCAAAAGTGAAACTCACATTTCCCAATAACCCTGTGGGTTATGACTCTTTGAGAATCCTCCAAGTCTGAGTTTTGGGTTTTTTAGGTATGACAAGAGTGTTGCAGGATGATAGAAAAGATCAGAAATGATCTAATTTCAAGGTGCAGCGGGCATGAGAGGCAAAATGGTCTCGAAGGAGATTCCTGCCTCCACTCCCAGGTCGAGAGTCACAGACCTTCATCACTGCTTCGATGAGGAAAAATAAACTATTCCTCAGCTCCCCTCGATTTTTTTCCACTAATAAAGACTAAACTAACAGTAGCGATGTAGGAACAGATGGATTTTAGCCATGTGACCACTGTTATAACTGTTACAGCACCATACTGTTGGGACCAAGTCGCGTAACTACACTCAATGCGCCAGGACAAGGTACTGTGTGAAGATCATATTTGCCATTGTTATTTTTAGAGCATCATTTCAGCCATATATCTAATCACATCAACAGTTTCAATCACACTAATCTTTCTCGAAATTTACTCTGCCATTATGCAGGAGTCATGTGCTTAGATGTCTGTGGTGTGGGGGTGGGGGGATGGGGTGGGGGTGGGGGCGTGTTGTTGGGATGGGAGGTGGGGGTGGCTTGAGGTGGGGGTGGGTTGTGGTGTGGTTAGGGGTGTGGTATGAAGGTGGGAGGTGGGGATGAGGGTGTGCAGGTGAGGGTGTTGGGGTGGGGGGGTCTGGGGTGGAATGTGGGGGTGAGGGTGTGTGTGTGGGGGTGTGGGGGGTGGGGGTGGCGAGTTTGGGGCTGTTGTGTGGGGGTGGGGGGTGTGGTGGTGGAGGTGTGGGGGTGTGGTGGTGGAGGTGTGGAGGGGGTGTTCTGAAGAAGGGGTTGAGAAGACCTCCATCGTTCCCTGGTTCAGGCCTCAGGGCAGGTTGAGTGTGGAAAAGTGAGCTCACTGGGTTTGTAATGAATGTCAGGAATTGCTAAACCTATTGAAACACTCTTGGAATATAATACACAGAGTCCCAGGAAATGGGGTCCTTCATATTTTGGACATTCACTAAACTCATGGCACTGATGTGAAAATGTCTCCTCATTTAGTACAGTACTTCCATTGATTCCTTCTAATTGCTGCATTTTCTCTCTCTCTTTCTGTCCAAAATTTCAACTCTGGCAATAACCCTTTGCTAATAATGAGTTTTGGATTGGTCTCCCTGACAGGCACAGAACAGCTTAGGCCCAAGGCATTAATGCATCTCAGAAAACATTTCTTGGTATGAATCGATGAATTGACGCGTTTTGTTTAATTTCACTCATCAAACCTCACTCTCACTGCACCACTTAAAATGTCTGCACCAAAGTCTGTCTTGTTCTTCCTCCAAAACTATGAGATTATGTGTATTGGGGAAGATTAAATTGGCGAGATGCTTTGCTTCGGAAGAAGAGGAGTGTCTTGGGGCAGTTGGGCTGTCAAGAGTTGACCAACCAGAGGTCCTTAACATTATTAAGCACGAAAGACAGGGATGTTTTCAATATTGGGGAAATCTGACACATTGGGCAGGAATAAACATTCAGAAATAAATGGAAGAAAATCTTAAGCCCCTTTTCCACTGGCACTCTGCCCCAGGAATTAACTGTGAATTTGCTGGGACAGTTTATTGTCATCAGCGGTCTCCAGTCCTCCAGTCCTCCAGACATAACACACGTACAGGCAAACAATACATATACAGAACAAGTATTTCATCTATACAAATATATGAATAAACATTGTTTCGTGAATGAGAATCTCGGAGGGTTAGTGTGAGCAGTTCCTTTGGTCGTTTGGCCTTCTCACTGCCCATCGGAAGAAGGTGTTCCCCAGCGTGGTGCCGCTGGCTCAGTTTCTCCTGTATCTCTGTCCTGACGGGAGCAGCTGGAAGATGCTGTGTGTGTGTGTGTGTGTGTGTGTGTGTGTGTGTGTGTGTGTGTGGGGAGGGAAGAGGTCCTGAACAATTTTGTGAGCCTTCTTCAGACAACGATCCCGGTAGATCATATACGTGGGGAGGAAGGAGACTCTATTGACCCTCTTGCTACACTTATGGCCTTGTAGATTGAACTTAGATATGCTTGAAGGAAAAATACTTAATGCACACAGCAGGGAATGGTTTAGCCAGGCTTCTGAACGAACCTCACACCAGCTATCAGACACCTGTGCAAACCTCTCTGCTTTTCTCAGACTCCTGAACAAACCACTCCTGCAAAATGATGTTGCCTTTGCTCTGTTCTTATTGATTTCTCTCAGTAACTCTGTACATTGTAGGGGGCTGCACTGTAACATGGGTTGACAAGCTGGATTGCTTGCAAAATGGACTTTATCCCTGCTGTGCATGTGACTATACAGTTGAACTTGGACTTGAACTAACCAGAAAATTATTAATCTCTGGCTTGAATGAAATCAATGTCTGAGCCTCCACATCCCAAAGAATCACCATCTTTTGAGTGAAGCAATTCCTCTTCGGTACAGTACAGTGCAGGACATCGTCCCACGATGTCCGTGCTGAACATGATGCCTAACTCAACTCAGTCTCTTCTGCCCGTACATGATCCATATCCCTCCATTCTTTGCATGTGCATGTGTCTATCTTGAATTATACTATTGTTCCTGCTTCCACCATTACTCCGGGCAGCCTGTTCCAGGCACTAATCAGTTCTCTCCTTCTGGGACTTGATAACAAGCTAATTGCATTAAATTAAAAGAGACAATAAATTAATAAGATAGATAATAAATATTCAGTAATCCTAGTGCATCCTAGTGATGCCACAGAACAGAAACTCCTTTTGGGGTGTTGGAGCAGTCCATGATTAGTTTTACAAGGAGAGGTTCGAGAGTCTGATGGCCACTGGAAATAAACTGTTCTGGAACCTAGAGGTACTGGTTTCTATGCTTCTATACCTTCTGCCTGAAGGTAACTGTGAGAAGAGATAGTGACCAGGATGATGGGGGCCCTTTACGATGTTGGCTGCCTTCACATAGATGTATTCAATGGATGGGAGGTCAGAGCCTGTGATGGGCTTGGCTAAATATGCTACCTTCTGCAGCCCTCTATCATTCTGGGCACTCAAATGACCGAAACAGGCCAGTGTACTTTAACTGTGGATGGCTCAGGAATGGAAAGGGCAGAGTGGATTGGGGAGGGGGTTCACTGAATGGAGTACATCAATAGAGTTGCATCCCAGCCAGGACATACCAAGAGAACCCTTTAATTAAAACGTAACCCTTGCACTTTTTCATCAGTCTGCAGGTGAGAAGAAGTGCAAAGTGAGGAATGCCCCCAGACTGATCAGGCCAGTGAATAGCGAAGGCTTTTCCTAAGCTCCTGCACTGACATGCTAGCCTGTAATGAGCTAACTGCTAAGGTGGCAGAGTTTGACTCATTTGTGTAACCTGGGAGGGTGGAATCAGCTCACGTTCCACCTTGTAATGAATAATCCTTGAGGCCCGGCTATAAGTGTGAAGACCTGGATGGTATCGGCTTTGTCTAATGATGCATGACCTGACTGATACCCTTGCGGTGAATCTGATCTATCAAAGAGTGTCCAATGTTAGTGGAACCGTAGCTGACCCTGTCAGGAAACCTTGCTTCCAGGGCTTGGGGAAGTTGTGCTGTGGTTCACTGGGTAACACGTTCACCTCTGAGTTAAGAGACAATAGGTTCAAATCCCATTCCAACATTTGAAATTGAGGTCTTGGCCAAAGCACTAATGTGGGACTGACAGGTAGTGTCATCGTCTTGGGAGTGTTGTCAACTGAAGCCAATGGAGAACATCAAGGAAACATTGATCGTAGTTTCCTCATGTTCAGAATAGCTATTGAAAAAGATAAAAGGCCACCCCAAAGAGATGTAAACGCAGCTCAGACCATCACACAAACCCCTCCCCACCTCCTCTCCATCCACTCCATCTATACTTCCCACTGCCTTGGAAAACATGTTAAAAGGCTCATCCCACCCCAGCCAGATCTCTTCACTCCCATCCCCATCAAGAGGAGGATTTACGACTGTGAGACCACATACCGAGGACATTTCCCTTCTTGTCATTATCAGGAACCTCACACTAGTAAGATAATGTTGCTTTTGCTCTTTACTGACTGAACTCTACTGCGTCTTCCTTGCTGTACTATGTATGGACTGAAATATTCAGTTGAAGAGGGGTTATTTTCATTGGGATGAGATCAGATCTCATTGGAAACCCTAACAAATTTCTACAGACGTGTGGTGGAAAGTGTGCTGCATCATGGTCTGGTATGGGGACACCAATGCCCCTGTGAAAAAGCCCTGATAAAGGTAGTGGACACAGCCTCCCCACTACTGAGTACATGTACAGGGAATGCGACTGTTGGAGAGCTGTTCCAATCATCAAATATCCACATCACCCAGCACACACTCTTTTCTCGCTGCTACCATCAGGAAAGAGGTGTAGGTGCCACAAGACTCGCACCACCAGGTTCAGGAACAGCTGCTCCCCCTCCACCATCAGACTCCTCAACAACAAACTCATCCAGGGACTCATTTAACGACTCTTACTTGTGCACTTTATTGATTTTTTCCCCTCCCTGTATTGCACAGTTTGTTTACTTCTCATTATTTGTTTACTGTGTGCGTTGTGTATATTTCTTTATTGTACTGCCGAAAAGTAGTAATACTGCTTGTCCGCAGGAAAATTAAGCTCAGGGTTGTATGTGATGTCTTTTATATCCTCTAACAATAAATTTGAAATCTAAATCTGAATCTGAATCTAGCTTGGGCAATTGGAGTTAAAACTTTGCCTGCAAAACCATAGTTGAACTATGGAAGACTGAAGAGAGGATGTTTCTGCCACAGCCCAGGCACGATATCACAAAAGAGAAAGTAGGGACATTATTCATGGAGTAAAACTATAAAACATAGGAGTGGAATGTGGCCATTCAGCCCATTGGGTCCACCCTGCCATTCCATCATATTTGATTTACATCGTCTAGAACCAGAGAGCACAGCTTCTGAATACAAAAACGTCCCTTTAAAACAGAAGCAAGGAAGAATTTACCCATCTAGAGGGTGGAGAATGTGTGTAATTTGTTACTGCAGGTGTCATTCAGGATATTTAAGACAGAGGTTGATACAGTGTTGATAAGAAGGGAATTGAGGGTTACGCAAAGAAGGCAGCCCATTCTCCTGACCATTCTCAACCCCATTCTCTTACTTTTGTATTCTATGCTCTTTGATCCCATACTTCCCCACCACAGGATTCCTCAGCCCTTTTTCCACTGGCATCCCAGTTAATTGGCCATGCATTGTCCCAGGATAGGAGGCGGTTTGTGCACTGGGCCATCTTTAACATGGACACTGACTGCTTTTCCACTGAACACAACTCGTCCCCTGGGACCACAGAATCTCCCCTCGAATGGAATGGATGGAAACTGTCCTTGTTCCCTTTTCCATGCCAATGTCAGCTGATGCCGGGGATATGAGTAGGGGTAGAGGCCGTCAATCCCCAGTGTGATTTGACATCATTTGATGCTGGCATACTGATTGTTTTCCTTTTCCACTGGACCCTTAACCGGTTAATTCCCCATTAATTCCTGGAACAAGATGCCAATGGAAAAGGAGCCTATACTTTCCACCTCCACTCTATCCAGGCCTTTCAATATTCAATAGATTTCAACAACATCCACCCCACGCTGATGTACACAAAGGAGCAGGTGTGAGCCAACTTCCAGCTCTCAGCTGAAGATGTATTGCTGCCCGAGTGTCCCTGGAGAGGGAGCATATGGTGATCGCTAGGTTTCTGTAGACCCTCCTTCGCATTTGAGACCAAGAAGCTGGAGTGCATCCTAGACAATAAGGATTCATTTAAAATGTTGTGAATATTGTGGAGATGTAAATAAAGTATTTTTTTACACAAATATCTGTCAGACGTAATCATGGTGTGCTTGGTGTTTCTGGAGTTTGAGGGTGAAAGGATAATGACAGAGGAAGGAAAATATCCCTCAGGAGGGAACTGTGCTGAGCAGAATGTGGGCTACAGAAGAGAAGTGGCCTTTTGCCCCTTTAGTGATTTTTATGGTCTTATAAGGGATCACCTTACAAAGGCATACATGGAAGGCAGTCCTTAACTGCCAGGCATGACCTAGGCCGACAAGGCAACATTATAACAGGTCCCCTGTGCCCAGTTTCCACAGCTTACAAGTGCAACCTCATTGGAAGAAGTTTGCTTGCATTTACTCTATCCAGTGGACAGGCATTCGGCTCCCAGCAAAGTTTAAAAATGCTCACTGAGTGACCTTTTCAGGAAAATCTCCAGTGCTGGCCCAAATGGTAAGGAGGTTACCAAATTCAACACTGGGCCTTCGAGAACACATCACTGACTAAAGTCCGCTGCCCACTGTTCCACTGCAGATCTCAGTGTTGCTGCTAGTTTCGGATCTTCACTATGCCATCCCCACCCCATTCCCCTTCTACAGACCACTGTCATCATTCACTTCTTGCTGCTACCTCACTCCTTTTCAGAAATGGAATGTCAGTAGGACAAGAGGGGTTCAAGTTGGAGATGTGGGAAACCATTGAGCCACCTCAGGAGACAGGACAAGCTACAGAAGCTCAAAATGATGATAGAAGTGAGGCCCAAGACCTAGCCTGCACCTTGCAGTCCACGTTGGGGTGTGTATTCCCTTTATTTGCATGTTGACAAGCACTGGAGACTATACTTGTTTCACCAGGTGCAGTTCGGGTCACCCAGATATCACTAAGCTGGAAAGAGGACAGAACAGATTTACAAGAAGGGTGTCAGGTCCAGGGGATGGGGGCTTAATTATAAGAGGCTGGATAGAGTAAATGCAAGCAAGCTTCTTCCACTGAGGTTGGGTGACACAAGAACCAGAAGACATGGCTTCAAGGTGAAATGTTTAAGGGGAGCATTAAGGAGAACCTCTTCACTCAGAGGGTGGTGAGAGTGTGGAACAAGCTGCCCACAAAGGTGGTAGATGTGGGTTCGATTCTGGCATTCAGGAGAAGATTAGAGGGGTACTTGTAGAAAACGTTGTCAGACTGGACAAGGGAGGATGTTTGACCTGGCTGAGGAGTCAGTAAGACCATAAGACATAGGAGCAGATATAATCTATTCAGCCCCATTAAGTCTGACCTGCCATTTAATCATGAGCTGATCTATTTTCCCACTCAGCCCCACCGCCCTGTCTTCTTCCCATAACCTTGATGCCCTGGCTAATCAAGAAACTATAAATTTCTGCCTTAAACACACCCAAAGACCTGGTCTTCCCAACAGCATGGGGAAAAAAATTCCACAGGTTTATTATCCTCTGGCTAAAAAAATTCCTCCGCATCTTTGTTCTGAGTGGACGCCCTTCAATCCTGAAGTTGTGCCCTCTTGTCCAAGACTCTCCCACCATGGGAAACGATCTTTCGGCATCTACTCTGTCCATGTCCTTCAATGTTTGAAATTTTTCAATAAGATTCCCCCTCCCCCCCCCCCCATTCTCCTAAACTCAAACAAATACAGGGCAAGAGCTGCCAAATGCTCCTTGTATGATAATCCTTTCATTCCCAGAATCATCCTTGTGAACCTCCTCTGAACCCTCTCCAACATCAGCAAATTGTTTCTTAAATGAGGAGCCCAATACTGTTCACAATACTCCGAGTGGGGTCTCACCAGTGCCAAGCAAAGCCTCAACATCACATCCCTGCTCTTATATTCTATTCCTCTTGAAATGAGTGCCAGCAGAGCATTTGCCTTCTTCACCACCCTGCAAGTTTACCTTCAGGCTATCCTGCATGACGTCTCCCAAGTCCCTTTGCATCCAAGTATTTTAAATTTTATCCCCATTGAGAAAATTGTCTGCCAATTTATTTTTTCTACCAAAGTACACTTTCCAAAATTGTATTTAATTTGCCACTGCCCTGCCATTCTCATAATCTGTTTAAATCTTTCTGCAGCCTCCCTGTTTCCTCAACATTTCCTGCTCCTCCACCTATCATCGACAAACTTGGCCACAAAGCTATTCATTCCATAATCTAAATCATTACTATACAATACTGAAAGAAGTAGCCCCATCACCCACCCCTGTGAAAGACCACGAGCAGTCACAAATCAGGAGGCACCATTTCAGATTAAGGGGCAGGCAGTTTAGGACTGAGATGATTTAAAAAAAAGCCTTCTCCCAGAAGATGTGAATCATTGGAATGTCCTGTCCAGAAAGCCTCTGAGAGCTCAGTCAGTAAAAACAGAGACCAATCCATTCCTGATATTAAGGGAATCGTGAGAACTGGGGATAGGGCAGAAAGATGGCTCTGAGGTCAGCCATGATCTTGAATTGGTTTAAAAGGACAAATGGCCCACTCCTACTCCTATTTCTAATGTCCTTATTTTCTTAATGAAATGCTCCTATAGGGTCCTGTTGGTGAGAAACAGCCTGAGAAGATTCTATCTAACTTCACAGCCATTTACAGCCTCAGGGAGTACAGGAGCCCAGGTAAATTCTCAGTGGGAGGAATTACAGTGACAAATGATATTTGCTGGCTTTCAAACAAACATCTTCAATGGGAATCTTCCCTGAAGCCCAACCGTGGCAGCACTGGTAATCATAAAATAAAATAAAGCCTTTGGCGTATTGGAGAAGTGTTCAGATGAACAGCATGCATTTCGGAACACAATAACTTGCGATGCTTACCAACGTCAGGCTTCACACCCGTCAGTTCAGGAAGTGGGCGCAGCTGGCAAACCTGGGACTTGCTGGCCACTTCTAGTCATTAAGGTGCAATATAAGAACCATTTGGCAGACAGACCATAAGGAGAGAGCTGAACATCTGGAATGAGCTGACAGAGGAGGTTATGTACATGGGTGGGCTGGTTGTTTGGGTGGGTGTGTGGACTAGGTGTGTGCATTGGCGGGTTGTTGTGTTTGAGCTGGGTGTGTGGGTGGGTGGGCTCAGTGTATGGGTGGGTGTGTTGTGGGTGGTATGGGTGTATTGGTGGGTATGTGGACCAGGTGTGTGCATTGGCGGGCTGTTGTGTTGGTGAGTGGACTGGGTGTGTGGATGGGTGGGCTGGGTGTTTGTGTGTGTGGTGGGTGGGTTTGTGGGTGGGTGGGTTCAGTGTGTGGGTGGGTGTATGGGAGGGTGGGTTGAGTGTATGGGTGGGTGTATGGACAGGGTGACATTGGATGAGGCCGAGGATAGATATTGTGGAATGGTTAGAGAATTAGTATGGTTGCTGAGTTCCATAAATATGCCTGGAGCCAGAACCGTACTGGATTCCCATCAGGGTGCCATTATTATACATTTGATTTGCCCATCATGTTAATGCTTACGCTCATGTTTAAGTTAAATGCAACCAATGTCCAAATTAACCTTGTGACCATTTTCTGTGGATTTGTTTGTGGAGCCAAAATGGCAGCACTGCCTATATGGAGTTCACAATGAGCATTTCACTGTCTCCCTCTGCGCAGATGGCCTTCCCTGTGCTCCTGGGTGGCACGGTTGGCGCAGAGGTTAGCATAAAGCTTGTACAGTGCCAAAGATTGGGACCGGGGTTTGAATCTCGTGCTGTCTGTAAGGAGTTGGTATGTTCTCCACGTGTCTGCGCAGGTTTTCTCTGGGGGCTCCAGTTTCCTCCCACTGTTTGAAACGTACTGGGGAGGTAGGTTAATTGGGTGTAATTGGGCAACAGCGACTTGGGGGTCAAAATGGCCTGTTACCATGCTCTATGTCTAAATTTAAAATTTAAATTATTACATGAACAATAACCAACTCAATTCAATTCAAGCCAAATTCTAGGTATACAGCCCAGTTCCTGAAGGGGGAGAATATCAAAATGACACCTAAAGCCAACATCCAAGGACATTCAAACTATGGCCAAGGACTGTCCGCTTGTACTCATGATCCTTTGGAGCTGTGCCATTATCAGCGTTGAACAAGTCCTGCATGGGGCAATGGCAAGTCCTGGCACAGGCCAGCCACTGTAGCACTTCCTATGGAACATCTTTCTCATCCTGCTTATTACCCAACCCAATCCTTCCTGCCAACAGCTCGACAAACTGCTCACCCAATTACCTTCCATGCATGTGAAGGATGGGCTTCAGCACTTCTGCCTATCTGTGCTGTGGTATTAATATCCCTACTCGTGTGGGGTGAATGACCCTGAATGGGAATAGCATACCCATTTATCAGGGTAATCCATCACATGACGCAAACTGTGTCTTGCTATGCCTAACAAATGTCAGATATTAAAATGACTGTTCTGCTACGAGATGACAATGGCTTGTGGAGAGTTTTCAAAATTGCCACAGTGTTCACACTTCATCGATTTTATTCAACCCATTTCCAGGAATTGCAGCATTGAACAATTGCAAAGACCAACAGTCCCTGATCCCAGCACCAAATCCATTCTCCCTTCTGTACATTTCTAATGCCCCCATTTAACACGAATATTTCCCCTAATCAGTTCATGTGGAGCAGCCAATTTTTAAAAAATTCATTATCAATGACTGAGGTTCCCAGATGACTGGACGTTAATTATTTTTACAGGACTTGCCTGCCTCTCCTCTAATTCATATCATTTAATAATGAGTCGAGTCGGTGGGTGAAGTAAGCCAAATAAAAGACTTTACTGAACACAACCAAACCTAATAAACAGGGTAGGGAGAGAGAGAGAGAGAGAGAGAGAGAGAGAGAGAGGGAGAGAGAGAGAGAGAGAGAGAGAGAGAGAGAGCCGACAATGTGGCGCCTGGTCCCTGCTAGTTCTCAACACAATTAATGCGCCCTCGCGCTGCTCACCCTGTTGCGTGTATGGTGGTTGCAATGTGATTGCAGCAGGTGCAGAGCAGCCAATGGCAGCGGCTGTCTACATCCCCTTTCTCAAGGTACCCCCCCACAGGATACAGTGAACATAGAAAGCTTTCACTAGTGCGACAATATATACATCCCAGTTCAGTCCCAGTATTTTGGATTGGACTTATAGACACCCCCAACACATGTTTTGTAATAGCCCTCTGCTAATGTGAAGGTTTGGGGCACCTGGTCTTGATGGTCTCTACTGTCCATAGACTCAGGGGAATTGTCTATTGCCTTTCCTGTGATTTCCGGGGGGTAGGGGGGGGGGCTTTCATTGATCCAGGGCTCACGTTCCAAATCCACAAATGCCAATTTGTCTGGGTCGTTTTGAGGTGGGGATGGCTCTCTTACTGTGAAGATGTGTCGTCTGTTCCTCCTGTATATTTTCTCCCTTGATCAAACCAGGTATGACCTGGGTTCCTGACAGCTCATTTCCACTATATCTTCTTGAATCTGCATCCTTACGACTTGCCCCTTGGTCAATGGCACGAGCGGCCAGCTGGTTTTATCGTGACTTTTCTTTTGCGCCAGCCTTCTGTTTAGCAGCTAGGCCTTGACATCTTACTGGTTCTTTTGGCCCTGCAGAAGTCTCCTTGCCACTAGCAGGGTAGTGCTGGTCTGCCTCGACATTAACCGTTGTGCCAGCCATCTGTGTGGCAATTATCTCTACAGTGCGCATGGGATGATGTAGTCTTTTCAGGGCTGCGTTGAGGTCTCGTGGATTTATTCAAATTCAGATTATCTGTCTGTCTTTTTTCTTGGTATCATGGAGGACACCCATTCAGTTGGTTCCAAGACTAGAGTGAGATGCCCAGGATCTGCGTTCTGTCCAACTTGGCCTTGAATTTATCCTTCATTGCTCCTGGAATGCAGTGCACCGGCCGAACTATGGGCCAAGCCGCCTGGAGTACATCACCAACAGCTTCCCCAGCTCATCTTTGAAAAGTTCACCATACTCAGATAAGAAAAATTGTCCTTGGAGGGGCTTATCTGATGGACCTCTGGGCTGAATGAGACAAGGCCCATGTCCATGCACGCACTGAGGCCTAGCAGAGGCATGATGTCCTCGTGGGCCACAAAGAATCATGTGGAGCTGTCCTTGTATGAATAACCGCAGCCGCGCCATGCCACTGGTCTGATTCTGCTACCTCCATAAGCCACTAGGCTCGTAGCCATGATGCATGGTTTGACTCGTTCCATCTTTCTCAGCCGGTTAAATGTTCTCAGTGACATGGCATTGCACTTGACCCCAGAGTCGACTTTCATCTCAGCTATCTTGCTGTTAACTTCCATGGACACAAAGGCCTCATTGTTACCTCTGATCTGGTTTTTGCTGGGTTGCCTGCCATCCTTGAGGTGAGCACGTTGACATAGTTGCTTATCATCAGGGTTGCACCCTCTCTGCTCTGGTTCCAAATGATCAATAGTCCTCCTTGGTTTGGTCCGTGCGCTGGTCTGCTGCCTGGATCTGCAGCATCTGCTGAAGTCGTTAAATTTGCGGCAGTTTCTGTACTGCTGGCTGAACACCAAGCACATCTCCTTTCTCAGCATATAGGCTCCTCCGCAGTTGCCGCATCCTTTCCTGGGTATGGGGTGGCCTGACTGGCTTGGCTGGCTCTTCCTTCTAACCTCCAACCATTGTCTGCCCGCCTGTATCATGTCAATGCTTGTGGCCTGCTGTTGTGTAGAGGCCAGCCTTTTACTGTTTTCCTTGATAGTTTCATATGCCAAACATGTTGCAATGGTCTTTGCTAGTGTCAGTTCACTGTCTCACAGGACTGCCTTCTGCATATTATCGTCGTGAAATGACACAGACCATTCTGTCGTTAATTAGCTCCTCACAAAGTATGCCGAAATTGCAGGCTTTTGCCCTGATTTTTAAATCGCTGACGTATGAGTGTCTCGTGTTGAATTTGTGCCTTTCCATTTCTCTGAGTGTGGCACATTTCTCTCAATTTATGCTTTAATCATTCGGGGTCCTCTCTCGACTCAGCTGGGCTGCTAACAAGGTTCCCGTCACCCACTTCGCCTGCGTACACAAACGACCTTTCTGATTCAATGGCTTCCAGGGCCACCAAATTGAACAGAAGGCACAACCTGGTGCAGGCAGGCTTGTCGCTATGTTCTACCACTATAAATATGTTGTATTCTTGTTCAAAGAAACGCCAGTTTTCTGCCACATTTCTATCAAATACGAGTGGGTTGGGCCGCCTAAATCCGTCCACCATGCAAAACGTGGTTGTGGTGACTCACTGCGACTGAATGGCAATTAGAATACTTAAGACGTGGGATGCTCTGGATCCCACTTTTGAAACCCTGTTCGTTATTGTGTGCTTAATAAAGAGTCGAGTTGGCGGGTGAGGTAAACCAAACAAAAGACTTTACTGAACACAACCAAGCATGATAAACAGGATAGAGAGAGAGAGAGCCCATAGTGTAGTGTCTGCTCCCTGCTAGGGCTCCATTCAACAAACGCGCCCTCGCACATGTGCGTGCCCTGTTGTGAGTATGGTTGCTGCAAGCGATTTCAGCGGGTGCAGATCACAAGTTAAAGGAGCAGAAGCAGCCCATTAGGCCCATAGAGTCTTTCCTGTGACTCTACACTAAGATGAATTATGCTCACACCTAGTTCCAATTTCCAGCCTTTTCCCCATATCCCTTGATACCCTTACTAATGAGGTACTTGTCCATTTCCTGTTTAAATGCTCCCAGTGATCTAGACTCCACTGCTTTGTGAGGCAGTGAGTTCCACAGATCCACGACCCTCTGACTAAAGAAGTTCTTCCTCCTCTCTGTTCTACTTGGACAACTTCTAATTTTAAGACTATGACGCCTTGTCCTCAATTCACCCATCAAGGGAAACATCTTATCCGCATTCACTCTATCAAACCTTTCAATATTCGAAACATTTCTATGAGACCCCCCCTCATTCTCCTATGATCCAACGAATACAACACAAGAGCTGTCAAACGCTCCCCATACGCCAGCCCTGCATTGCAGGAATCATCCTAGTAAATCTCCTCTGTACCCTCTCCAACAATATCAGATCCTTTCTAAGATAGGGGACCCAAAACTGTACACAATACTCCAGATGGGGTCTCACCAGTGCCCCAGAGTCTCATTAACACCTCTCTACTCTTATAGACTATTCCTCTTGAATGCATAGCATTCGCCTTCTTCGCTACCAATCCCACCTGGGAGTTAACTTTTAGATGACTCTACACAAGGACGCCCAGGTCTATTTGCACCTCCAAGGATTGAATTTTCTCCCCATCCAGGCAGTTCTCTGCCTGTTTATTTCCGCTGCCAAAATGTAGAACTGAGCACTCTCAACATTGAACTTCATCTGCCATATGTTTGCCCAGTCTCCCAATCGGTCAATATCCCTCTGCAATTTTACGGTTTCTTCAACAGTTCCTGCTCCGCCACCTATCTTAGTGTCATCCACAAATTTAGCCACAAAACCATTTATTCTACAATTCAAATCGTTAATATAAATTGTAAACAACAGCGGCCCCAAGACCGACCCCTGCGGAACACCACTTGTTACAGGCAGCCATTCTGAACAGGATCCCTTAATTTCAATCCTTTGCTTTCTGCCTATCAGCCAATTTTCTATCCAGTCATATAGCATCCCTGTAATTCCATGAACCTTCAGCTTATTTATCTGCCTAACATGCAGCATCTTATCAAAAGCCTTTTGAAAATCCAAATATACAACATCCACAGGCTCCCCTTTGTCTATCTTACCTGAGATTTCTTCAAAAAACTCTAATAGGTTGGTCAGGCAGGATCGACCCTTTAAAAAGCCATGCTGACTAGGACCAATCCTGTCATGCATTTCCAGATATTTCATAACTTCATCCTTGAGGATTGACTCTAATATCTTCCACTCCACCGACTCAGTCTTATAGGTCTATAGTTCCCTTTTTTCTGCCTTCCACCTTTCTTGTACAATGGAACCAGATTTGCAACCTTCCAATCCCCCAGAACCACGCCAGAGACTAATGATTTCTGGAAGACTGTCACCAATGGATCTACAATCTCCAAAGCCACCTCTTTCAAAACCCATGGGCGTACCTCATCTGGTCCGGGAGATTTATCTATCTTTTTCTATTGGTCCAATGTCAACATGCGTCTCTCTTTTACTCTTTATATATTTTAAAAACTCAGTATATTTTTCTATATTGTTTGCCAATCTCCTTTCATAACTCAACTTTTCTTTCCTTAAGACTTTATTTCTTTCTGTAAGTTTCTAAAGGAATCCCAGTCCTCTGATTCCCCACTAGTTTTAGCTTCCTTCTATGCCCTCCCCTTTGTTTTTATCTTGGCCTTAACTTCTTTTGTTAACCACATAGGCACCATTTTTCCTTTGACTAATTTCCTTTTTCTAGGAATATATCTATCCTGCATGCCTTTTACTATTTGTAAAAATATCTTCCAATCCTGCTCTGCTCCTCCGACTAGTTTGCTTTTCCAGTCGACCTGATCCAGTTCTTTCCTCATACCACTTTAGTTTCTTTTATTCCACTGAAAAATTGATACATCCGATAACTTTTTTCCTTTTCAAATTTGAAATTGAATTCGACCATGTTATGGTCACTGTTTCCTAGAGGTTCTAAGATCTTTAACTCCCTAATGACCTCAGGTTCATTGCACATGACCCAATCGAGAACTCCGGATCCCCTGGTGGGCTTCTCAACAAGCTGTTCAAAAAATCCATCTCTTAGGATCTCGACAAACTCACAAACCTGCGATCCAGTAAATTCCTGTTTTTCTCCAATCCCTTGCCATGTTAAAATCTCCCATAATTACTTTGATATTTTATTTGTGACCTATCAGACAGAAATACAAAGGGCAGGTCACAAATATTCTTTCTTTCTTTCTTTCTTTGGCTTGGCTTCACGGACAAAGATTTATGGACGGGTATGTCCACGTCTGCTGCAGGCTCGTTGGTGACTGACAAGTCCAATGCGGGATAGGCAGGCACGGTTGCAGCGGTTGCAAGGGAAAATTGGATGGTTGGGGTTGGGTGTTTGGTTTTTCCTCCTTTGTCTTTTGTCAGTGAGGTGGGCTCTGCGGTCTTCTTAAAAGGAGGTTGCTACCCGCCGAACTGTGAGGTGCCAAGATGCACGGTTGGAGGCGATATCAGCCCACTGGCGATGGTCAATGTGGCAGGCACCAAGAGATTTCTTTAAGCAGTCCTTGTACCTCTTCTTTGGTGCACCTCTGTCTCGGTGGCCAGTGGAGAGCTCGCCATATAACACGATCTTGGGAAGGCAATGGTCCTCCATTCTGGAGACGTGACCCACCCAGCGCAGTTGGGTCTTCAGCAGCGTGGATTCGATGCTGTCGGACTCTGCCAGCTCGAGTACTTCGATGTTGGTGATGAAGTCACTCCAATGGATATTGAGGATGGAGTGGAGACAGCGCTGATGGAAGCATTCTAGGAGCCATAGGTGATGCTGGTAGAGGACCCATGATTCGGAGCTGAACAGGAGCATGGGTATGACAACGGCCCAGTACACGTGTGTTTCTTCAGGTGGTTGTTTTTCCAGACTCTTTTGTGAAGTCTTTCAAAGGCGCTATTTGCCTTGGCGAGTCTGTTGTCTATCTCGTTGTCGATCCTTGCATCAGATGAAATGGTGCAGCCGAGATAGATAAACTGGTTGACCGTTTTGAGTTCTGTGTACCCAATGGAGATGTGGGGGGGCTGGTAGTCATGGTGGGGAGCTGGCTAATGGAGGACCTCAGTTTTCTTCAGGCTGACTTCCAGGCCAAACATTTTGGCAGTTTCCGCAAAACAGGACGTCATTCACTGGAGTGCTGGCTCTGAATGGGCAACTAAAGCGGCATCGTCTGCAAAGAGTAGTTCACGGACAAGTTGTTCTTGTGTCTTGGTGTGAACTTTCAAGCGCCTCAGATTGAAGAGACTGCCATCCATGCTGTACCGGATGTAAACAGCGTCTTCATTGTTGAGGTCTTTCATGGCTTGTTCATGCTGAAGAAGATAGTAAAGAGGGTTGGTGCAAGGATGCAGCCTTGCTTCACGCTGTTGTCAATGGAGAAGGGTTCGGAGAGCTCATTGCTGTATCTGACCCGACCTTGTTGGTTTTCATGCAGTTGGATAACCATGTTGAGGAACTTGTGGGGAGGCCCTCTAGTATTTGCCAAAGCCCTTTCCTGCTCACGGTGTCGAAGGCTTTGGTGAGGTCAACAAAGGTGATGTAGGGTCCTTTGTTTTGTTCTCTGCAGTTTTCTTGGAGCTGTCTGAGGGCAAAGACCATGTCAGTAGTTCCTCTGTTTGCGTCTCTTGGTGCCTGCCACATTGACCACCGCTAATGGGCTGATATCGCCTCCAACTGTGCATCTTGGCACCTCACAGTTTGGCGGGCAGCAACCTCCTTTTAAGAAGACCGCAGAGCCCACTTCACTGACAAGAGACAAAGGAGGAAAAACCCAACACCCAACCCGAACCAACCAATTTTCCCTTGCAACCGCTGCAACCGTGCCTGCCTGTCCCGCATCGGACTTGTCAGTCACCAACGAGCCTGCAGCAGACATGGACATACCCCTCCATAAATCTTCAACCGTGAAGCCAAGCCAAAGAAAGAAAGAATATTTGTGACCTGCCCTTTGTATTTCTGTCTGTATCTCATAGTCCTCTTCCCGGCTGGTGTTTGGGGGCCTGTATATAACTGCCAGTATAATCTTTTTACCTTTGGCATTTCTTAATTCAACCCATACTGATTCTACCACTTTAGTCCCTATGTCCCTTCTTTCCAATGATTTAATCTCATCACATCATTTGAGAGCCGCCCCTCCTCCTCTACCCTCTTTCCTATAGACTGTGTATCCTCTGATATTGAGCTCCCAATCTCATGCCTCATTGAGTCACGCTTCAGTAATGGCCACAACATCATTCCTTTTTAGATGAATCTGAGCGACCAGGTCATCTACTTTGTTTCTGATGCTATGTGCATTAAAGTATAGGGCCCATAAGCCCATTATCGATGTCATTTGTGCTGTATTCCTATTGAACATCCCTTTTGCCCGTCTGCTCACCTGCCTTTCCTTTATGTCGTTATTGACCACCTCCTTACTATTAATTTCCACTTCCAGTCTCACTGCTATCCTATTCTCTTTGCTGTCATTTTGATATCCCTCTCCTTACAAAGCTAGTTTAATCCTTTCCCAGCGGCTTTAGCAAACCCTCCTGCCAGGATATTGGTCCCTTTCAAGTTCAGGTACAGCCTATTCCTTTTATAGAGGTCTGATCTTCCCCAGAAGCGATCCCAATGATCCAGGAATCTAAACCCCTGACCCCTACACCAACGTTTTAGCCACGCATTCATCTGCCATAACTTCCTATTTGTCCCCTGTCTAGCACGTGGCACAGGGAACAATCCACCCTCGAGGTCCTGGCTTTTAACTTTCTACCTAACTCCCTATATTCCCTCTTGAGGACCTCAACTCTACCTCTATCTATGCCATTGGCTCCCCACATGGACCATGACATCTGGCTGCTTTCCCTCCCCTTCCAGAATGCTGCTGAGACGATTTGAGACATCCCTGACCATGGCACCTGGGAGGCAACATACCATCCAAGACTCTCTATGCATTCCAGCAAACTTCCTATCTGTCCTCCTAACCAATGAATCCCCTATTACTAATGTTCTCCTCCTCTCAGCCCTTCCCTTCTGAGCTGAGGAGTCAACCTCTGTGCCAGAGACTTGACCGCATCGACTGGTAGATTGTCCCCACCAGCAGTATCCAAAACAGCATACATCTTAGTGGTAGGAACATCCACTGAGGTACTCTGCATTACTGGTCTATTTGGGGTGACTACCTCTCTGTAATTCCTCTCTATGATAGCCTCGGCCTTCTGAATAACCCTCAATTCATCCAGTTCCAGATCTAGTTGCAGAACTCGGTCTGTAAGGAGCCGGAGCGGAATGCACTTCCTGCAGGTGTGATTGTCTGGGACAAGTATACCATCCCAGATTTCCCACATCCCGCATCTGGAACAATCCACAGCCCAAGCTGACTCCATTAACTTGTAGAGTAATACCCTTGACTAGATGGCAGCAGCTGTCTACACCATCTTAGTTTTAGCTTCTGACCTAAATACAGTTGAAATATTCTGTGCTATTCTGTGCTAATCCTTGCAGGTTTACAGTGCAAATAGAAGCAACTGTAACAATAAAACCCCTGTTATCTGGAATTCAAGAAACCTGCACCTCATGCAACCAGCATAAAAATCAAGGAAAACAAATAAATTAGAAAGAAAAATAAACAATTAAAATTGTAAAATTAAATGTTCTCTGAAGTTACACATAAATCTTTGGTGAAGGTGGGAGCAAGTATTCACCCAGCGGAGTGCCTTGGTCGTGCTTTGCTCGTAGCAGCTGTTTGAATAAAGTTGTGTGAAACAGCAATGGTGTCGCGCAGGATGAAGAGCTGGTTGATGCTGCTCGCCGTTGGGAGAACTCTCTTAAAGTGTCTCCTTATCCTTGCTGAGTAAGAGTCACTCTGGTCAAAGGCTTTATTCCTTTAAGGAAGGGTTAATTATCTATAATATTATTTTTCATCTTTCAGGCTACTCTGTGGAGGGGGAGGAACCTGCAGATGCAGCAATGGTTAAATGTTTTCAAAGAATGTGACTGAAAATAAAGTTAAGTTCTTTAAGATTTACATATTCATGCAAGTTAAGTTTGTAAGTACAGTAAAGTGTTTTTGTCTTTTAAACTGCTTATTCTTAAAGCAGGTGCATTGTAAGAGTGACTCTCAAGCAACTGGAAGACTTGTTTATCTGACATCTAAAAATCCCCATGGGTGTTGGATACCAGGGGTTTTGCTGTGGGGCATTTTTCAAGTATAAATGTGCAGACCATCATGTTGTTTGAGTATAGGGGATGGGGTTTGATGAAGAGTCATCGGGAATTGATTAAACATCTGTGTTTTCAGTACCAGAGGTAGGACAGGTTCTGCAGATAAACACCTGAAAGGATAAGCTGGTGTTCTATTGGACTTGGTGACAAGGCTGATACTTGGCCATGTGCTTTTCAGAATTAAACAAGAGAGTCTGCAGATGCTGGGGTGGATATAGGGATGGTTGCAGACAATTCCCGAACAGTAAGCTCCCCTGTACAGCTGCCTGATGACGATCGATCACCTTTATGACTGGATCATGGGCACAGGATAGTGGTGCAGCGAGTCGAGTCACTGCCTCGCATTCCCGTGAACCCAGTTCGATCCTGACTTCTGGTATAGTGCATTTCTGATTATCTGAAATGCTTGACACCGGATGTTTTTCGGTTAATTCAATTTTTTGGATATCTGAGAAATGGCTTTAAGCAGCCCTGTAGCGTCAGCAGAATACATGTATCAGCTGTCGCCGATCCCCGACACCTCCCCACCACCACTGCTGATCCTGCCCAGGAGCCCAAGGTCCCCACTCCTGCCCAGGGGCCGAGGTCCCCTCTCCTGCCTGAGAGCCCAATGTCTCCCCTCCTGCCCGGGAGCCCAAGGTCCCCCCTCCTGCTGCTGTTATCGATCCCCGACACCTCCCCACCACCACTGCTGATCCTGCCCAGGAGCCCAAGGTCCCCGCTCCTGCCCAGGGGCCGAGGTCCCCTCTCCTGCCTGAGAGCCCAATGTCTCCCCTCCTGCCCGGGAGCCCAAGATCCCCCCTCCTGCTGCTGTTATCGATCCCCAATACCTCCCCACTGCTGTCACCAATCCTGACCGGGGACCCAAGTTCCCTGCTCCTTCCCAGGAGGACACTCTTCTTGATGACTCCGGGATAGCGGAGAACCAAGTACAGTGGAGAGTAAGGAAGTAATGGAAAGAGAGAGGGAAGGGAGTTACCTGAAATGAGAACAATCTCCCCATTTGCTGCCTGAGCCACTGAGTTCCTCCAATCACTGATGGCCAAGATTCCAGCCTGCTTCTCTGAGCTGGCATCCAGCCTTTTAGCGTCTGTCTTCCTGGCTGGTTCTAAGCTTGGTTGTTACCAAGCTGATGCTAACAGCGCCTCAGAGCCCCACATGAGCACGTCGGGTGAATTTTTTTCTTTTAACTTGTGACGTCAAGTTGCCACCAAAAAAAGTTGGAATACTGATATTTTCGGTTAAGTGGTTTTCGGATAATCGGAAACATGCTCTATTATCTGTGTGGAGTTTGCCTGATCTCCCTGTTACTGTGTGGGCTTCTTCAAGTGCTCCGGATTCCTCCCTCCGCTTGAAGATGTGTAGGTTGGTAGGTTATTCAGTCACTCCTAGAGTGGAGGTGAGTGGTAGAATTTGGGGACGAGGGAAGAATATCTGGTGCAATAGAGGCATTCAAAAGACTCTGAGACAGATACACGAATGAAAGAAAAAAATAGAGGGTAATGGGTGTGAGCTAGAGAAAGCTTAGATACAGGGCAGATTTCCATAGGTCAGCACAACATCATGGGTTGAAGGGCCTGCACTATGCTGCAATGATCCATGTTCTCTGATCTAATAAAATGGGATTAATGTAAATGGGAGGTTGACAGTCAGCATGGAGTTTAAGGGCTGAAGAACCTGCTTTCCTGCTGCAGGATTCCAAGACTATCGTTGCCCTTTTCTCACAGGAATGCAATGGAATTGCTCCTGTCGCCCTTGCATTAACACCTCAGCACTACGCTGGAGGATCAGCGGAGGTTTCGGTGCCCCATCCACTGACATGGGATTTGAAGGTACAACCTTCTGACCCGGAGGTGATGGAAATGCCAGCTGAACCACACCAGGGACTGGGAAGGCATGGTAGTTAAGGTGTTTATGAGAAGCCTGTGGTTTGAGCTATTGCTCCATTCCCACCACAGAAGTAATAGCATTTAAATTCAGGTAATTAAATACATCTGGAATAAGTACTGGAAATCAATGCATTTTTTAAAAATGTTTTATTTATGATTTTCCAAAAATTAAACTCAGTTATCAACTTATCAGAATCAATGTTAACAGTGTCGGCATTGACTACAATTTACAATGATCAATTCTACACCAAGTTTTCTGCAGAGTTCAAGCTCTTTTCATATCCCCCCTCCCTCCCCCACACCGTCAACATTTAACCCTTAACACTTAACTAACCACAGTTACACGCAACATTCAAGACACTCACAATGAAGCTGTAAGGGATAAATCAGGGTTTGTCACGACATAGCGGCCAGTGCTCAGGCTGTTTTCTTCTCTTGCCTTTTCCTGGTTGGGGTGGGATGGAATCCCCCACCCCCACTGACTGAGGGATAGATGGGGGAGGTAGGGCGGCGAGACGCGATGGCCCACACTATAATTGGGCTCCTATAGAAATTTAAGTATGGTTGCTAAATTTTCAAAGAAGTGTTATACATTTTTCTTCAGTTCTAAGTCATTTTCTCCAAGGGAACACAGCTTTGCATTCCCGTCTTCCAGCGTGCAATATTCAGGCAGGAGTCGGTTTTCCAGGTAACCACTACACACTTCCTGGCCACTGACAATGCGATCATTACGAATTGGATTTGAAATTTGGCAGATTCGTTGTAAATGTTATGACCATTATGTTTCCCAACAAGAACAACTCTGGGTCCTGTGGGAATTCTTTACCTATAATTTTTTTCTAGGACTTGGCCTAGTTCCACCCAGAAGGGTCTCCCCTTGGTACATGTCCAGGTTGCGTGCACGGAGGTTCCTGTTTCAATGCCACATCTAAAGCATTGGTCTGAGAATCCTGGTTTAGATCTGTTCAATTTTTGTGGCGTCAGATACAGCTGGTGTAGAAAGTTGTATTGTACCAGCCTGTACAGTGCATTAATGATTGCAGTCCTGCTGGTCCATCGCAGGTCGTACCAGCACCGCTCATCAATCACTACATCACCACCCCAAAAGTTAAATAAATGGGACCCAACAGTATCAGACAGATGTTTTCGCTGTAAGAAGGAAACGGGAACAACAGTACATGCAATTTGGGCATGTGAGAAAGTGGAAAAGTTTTGGGAAGATCTAAACCAGATATTAAATAAAATCACAAAAGCAATATACCAAAAAACTCAGAGATCTTTCTTCTAAGTAATATAAGAAATAAAGAATTTGGACTCGATTTGGATGGAGCACAAAAAAGATTTATTATGATAGCCCTAGCTGTAGCAAAAAAATGTATAATGTCAACCTGGAAATTAGAAGAGAGCCTGAGAATACAGCAATGGTTCATGGAAATGAATAAATGTATTCCATTGGAAAAAATAACATATAATTTAAGACATAACATCACAATATTCGAACAAATATGGGAACCGTACATGAAATACAATAGAGAAATCCTACCATGGACTTCCACCACCTAAAATGACAGAAGGAGAAGACAACGAAATGAACTGACTCAGTATCTTAAAGTAAAAGACAAAAATTTCTTGTTTATTTTATTAAGTGACGACATTGTTTAACGGGTTTAATGTATCTTATAGATTGAACTTTAAATAAATGGGAAGGGGGTGAGGGAGGGGGGAAAAAGGGGAGAAAATGACACTGTATATATTCAAGAGAAAAATGTCTGTATGTATTTTGGTCAGTATGGTTCATAGTGTGAAAAATAAAAAAAATTTTTTAAAAAAGGCGGATGATTGGGTCATTCAAATGTTGAAAAAAAAATTGCTACTCTAAGTCCGGCTCCCACATCTGCTATGATTTGTGAAGGCCTGGTTTAGGTCCTTCCGCTTGGAGCAAGAAATACATTGCTGAGATGAGTGTGTTCCCCCTACGAATCAAAATGTTAACAGTTCTCGGCTCACTAAAGACCTTCAGGTAACAAAATCTCTCCGAACCCTTTCTGGACACTTTGTAACTGCAGAGCAATCAGCTGACTCTCAGTTGCCCTCTGAAAAAGCCTTGGTATTCACGTGAGGGGGCATTTGTGGGGCGACGAAATGTTCCAGCCTCATCAGCTATGAAGGAACAAATTACAAAACACACTGACTTCTGAGGGAAGCAACCATTTATAGGGCAGCACGATTGACATAGTGGTTAGAGCAACACCTTTACAGCGCCAGCGACCGAGACCAGGGTTCGAATCCCACGCTATCTGTAAAGAGTTTGATCATTCTCCCCATGTCTGTGTGGGTTTTTACTGGGGGCTCCAGTTTTGTCCCACCCTTTGAAACGTACCTGGGGTGTAGGTCAATGGGTGTAAATTGGGCGGCCCGGGCACGTAGGCCAAAATAGCCTGTTACCATGCTGTACACCTAAAATTAAAATTAAAATTGTAAATTCTCAGATTAACATGGTGGCCTTGAGTTTTCATGCTTTGGAGGATCAGCATAAGTTTCTGGTCATCAACCCAGCCACGTAGCCTGTCTCGACGGCCATCAAGGAGCAAAATGTTGCAGATGCTGGAAACTTGAAATAAGGACAGCAAAAGCTGGGGGATACCAAGCAGGTTAAAGGTCATCTAAGGAGGCCTTATCTCAGTAAATGGGCCCCCGTACAGCAGTAGGGATCGGTGGAACATCTTCATGCAATTAACTCTTGGCCTCTACATCCAAGAGGACAGACCCTGATTGTTAATGTCAAAGCCATCTAGTTGCTGCAGACCCCAGCATTCACCCGCACTTGGCCAGTTCCTCAAGTTCAAGCTCAGGTTTCTTGTCACGTGGGCCCAAGGTACAGCGAGAAAGTTTGTTTCACAAGCTGCCCAGCTAGTCAACCCATGCAGAGTACGAAAGACCAGTAAGTATTGGAGAAAGGGCATTATTGTTTTACCATTGTGAGGTTGATTTTGGAGTCTGATAATGTCAAGAGAGAAAATATCTTTGAATCTGGTGGTGCGTGAGCAGGAACAGAAGTAGGCCAATCGGCCCATCGAGTCATGAGCTGATCCATCCACCCACTCAGCCCCACTCCCCAGTCATCTCCCCATAACCCTTGATGCCCTAACTAATCAAATACCTGTCAATCTCGTGTTAAATACACCCAACGACATTGCTTCCACGGCTGCCTGAGGCACAAGTTCCATAAGGCTCACAGCCCTCATGACCTTAAGCAAATGCTACTGCAGAAACACTTCTGCAATCAAGAGAGTCCTGGCAGCTCCATGACCTTCCCCCTCAGAGCCTCATCTCCTGACTAGAACATAGAACAGTATAGCACAAGACAGGCCCACAATCTAGCGCCTTTCACCAAGTCGGCTTAAGGAGAGCATATGCTGGAGTGGACACATCTGACTGCAAGATACTACCAACAACATTGTGCCTTTTCCCCTTCATTCCCCATCAGCCTGTGTAATCTTGATTAACATTGCCCAAGATAGACATGTATCTCCTTTATAAGGATAGACACATGGTGTACCCCGAGGATACCCCAGGAAAAGGAAGGGATGGGAGTGAGAACCTTTCCTCCTCTGCACATTGAGAATTTAAACCAAGCCAGGACATACACCAGTGAATGGCAGGGCCCTAACCAGTTAATCTCTCCCCCAACACTGCAATGTTAACCTGACTCTCAGCCCAACACTCAGAAGCAGAACTTGAACTCACAACCTCATCCTTCGGAGGCACGACGGCCACATGCTGATCAATGGAGATTAAGTGGCAATGGGATGTATTTTCCCTCCACATCCCCATGTGTTAACCTCATTTGTCTGCAATCAGAACAATGGTATGATGCAGAAAGATTTCTTTGCTTCACACCAAGTGGGCGAAGAATGATTCGTACAGCATAATAGTCCACCAGGTATCAGGAAAGACACATCTATTCTGAATGACATTCAGTACAATTTTAAGAAGTCACGCTGTCAGATTACACTCCCCCAGCACAATAGGTTCGGATTTGAAAGTTAGTGACATCTCCAGCCCATTGTGCTACAGCAATGATTGGAATTTGCAGGGATACTATTATGACTTGGTTCCAACCCCTTCCAAGAGACAGAATCTATGTTTTACTCCATCTCACCACAATACTACCAAAACTGTCCTTTGAAATTGCATAAAACAGCTCAAGGCGATGCGAACATCTCAGCTGTCCTATTCTGTGTGGACTGAGCTTTAGCTAAGGTTATCTCTCCCCTCCATCGAGGACATCTGTATGGAACGCTGCCGTTGGAGTGCAGAAACAATCATAAAGGATCCACATCACTCAGGACATGCTCTGTTCTCGCTGCAGCCATCAGGAAAGGTGTAGGTGCCACAAGACTTTAATCCGGGTTCAGGAACAGCTACTACCGCTCCACCATCAGACTCCTCAACAACCGACTCACTCATTTAAGGACTCTTAATTTCTCGTTATTTATTATTGATTTTTTTGTGTATTTACACAGTCAGTTTGTTTACATTTATTTCTTTGTTCCCTTTTCTTTCTTTTGTATACATTTATTTCTTCTTTGGTACAATTTACAGTCTCGATTATTGCAAATTGTGCCTGGCTCGCAGGTAAAAGGAATCTCAGGGTTGTATGTGATGTCATGTATGTTCTCTGGCAATAAATTTGAACTTTGTCACTTGCAAGACACAAACTTGCTGGAAAAGCTTAATAAGTCACGTAGCATCCATAGGAAGCAAACGGTAACTAATATTTCATTAGGAATAAGAAAAAAGCCTAGTGGACACCTGAATAAAAAGGTGAGGAGAGAGGAGAGGAAAGGAGGGAGGAAGAGGAAGGGAGGGGAGCACAGGTTAACAGGTAAGAGGTAGTAGGTCGAGTTCGTTTATTATTATCTGACTGCACTTACACAACCTCAGGTCCATGAGCACACACAATACACAATACATAATAATCACATATAGGAACATAGGAAGTAGGAACAGGAGTAGGCCAAAAATGGCCCATCGAGCCTGCTCCGCCATTCAATACGATCATGGCTGATCTAATTTATGACCTAACTCCACCTAGTTGCCTTCTCCCCATATCCCCTAATTCCTCTATCATGTAAAAATTTATCTAACCGAATTTTAAATATGTTTAATGAGGCAGCCTCGACCACTTCCCTGGTTAGAGAATTCCAAACATTCAGTACTCTCTGGGAAAAAATATTTTTCCTCATCTCTGTCCTAAATCTACTCCCCTGAATCTTGAGACTGTGTCCTCTTGTTTTAGTTTCCATGGCCAGCTCAAAAAACCTTCCTACATCTATCCTATCCATACCCTTCATGATCCTGTATGTTTCTATAAGATCTCCTCTCATTCTTCTGAACTCGAGCGAATACAATCCTAGACGATTTAATCTTTCATCATAAGTCAACCCCTTCATCCCAGGGATCAACATAGTAAACCTCCTCTGGACCGTCTCCAAAGCCATTATATCCTTCCTCAAATATGGAGACCAGAACTGGACACAGTACTCCAGGTGCGGTCTCACCAGTACCTTATACAGTTGCAACATTACCTCCCTACTCCTGAATTCCATTCCTCTAGTGATGAAGGCCAACATTCCATTTGCCTTCTTAATAACCTGCTGCACCTGCAACCTAACTTTTTGCGATTCATGCACAAGCCCTCCCAAGTCCCACTGCACAACAGCATGCTGTAGTTTTTCACCCTTTAAATAATATTCAGCTCTTTTATTTTTCTTGCCAAAGTGGATAACCTCACACTTACTAACATTGTACTCCATCTGCCAGACCTTTGCCCACTCAACCAGCTTAACTATATCCCTCTGCAGACTCTCCACATCCTCATTACAATTTGCTCTTCCACTCAATTTGGTGTCATCCGCAAACTTGGCTTCACCACATTTTTTCCCCTCCTCCAAGTCATCATTTAATGATGAACAGTTGTGGGCCTAACACCGACCCCTGCGGCTCCCCACTTACCACTCTCTGCCAACCTGAAAAACTCCCATTTATCCCGACTCTCTGCCTCCTGTCAGACAACCAATTTTCAATCCAGGCCAATATACTTCCCCAGACTCCACTTTCCTGTAACTTACTGATAAGTCTCTTGTGTGGCACCTTATCAAGCGCTTTCTGGAAATCAAAAATATACAACATTAACCTGTTCCCCTCTATCCACCGCACCCATTATATCCTCAAAGAATCCTAACAAGTTTGTCAAACAAGATCTTCCCTTTCTAAAACCATGCTGCATCTGCCTGATTGAACCTTTACGTTCCAAAAGTTTCACTATTTCATCTTTAATGACGGCTTCAAGCATTTTTCCAACCATAGAAGTCAAGCTAATTGGCCGATAATTTCCAGTCTTCTGCCTACATCCCTTCTTAAAAAGTGGCGTGACATTTGCTGTCTTCCAGTCTGCCGGGACCTGCCCAAAATCCAAGGAATTTTGGTATATGACCACCAATGCATCAACTATAACTTCTGCCATTTCCTTCAGAACCCTTGGATGCATATCATCAGGACCAGGTGATTTGTCTGGCTTTAGTCCCATTAGTTTCTCCATCACTACTTCCTTTGTAACAACTATTTTATCAAGGCCCTTCCCAACATTCGCATCCTTAACTCCGCACTTGGGCATGCTGGACGTGCCTTCCACCATGAAGACTGACACAAAATATTTGTTTAATGCCTCGGCCATTTCCTCATTTTTTGCTACCAGTTTTCCTTTCTCATCCTCCAAGGGTCCTATGTTAACTCTGGCCACCCTCTTCTGTTTTATATATTTATAAAATATTTTGCTTTCTGTTTTTATATTTTATGCCAATTTACTTTCATAATCCTTTTTCCCCATTTCTTATTACCTGCTTTGTAACCCCTTGTTGTCTCTTAAAGTTTTCCCAATCTTCCAGTTTCCCACTGCTCTTTGCACCTTTGTACACCTGCGCCTTCAATTTTATACTCTCCTTTATTTCCTTTGTTAACCACGGTTGATTTTTCCCTCTCTTGCTGCCCTTTTTCCTGACCAGAATTTATTTTTGTTGAGCATTACAAAATATTTCTTTGAAAATCTTCCACTGTTCCTCAACTGTTTCATCAATTAGCCTGTGCTCCCAGTCCACTCTGCCCAATTCCTCCCTCATCCTATGGTAGTCACCCCTGTTTAAGCATAATATATTAGTTTTAGATCTAACTATTTCCCCTTCCATCTGAATGAGAAATTCAATCATACTATGATCGCTATTTCCCAGTCTCTGACTATTACATCATTTACTCTACCTATCTCATTGCACAACACTAGATCCAGGAGAGCATTTTCTCTAGTGGGTTCCTTAACATGCTGACTCCTTAACTTCCAGACTCCCACGACCAACTTGATTTTCCCAATCTATGTGGAAGTTAAAGTCCCCCATGACTACTGCCGTATCATTATTACATGCCTCACTTATCTCTCTATTTATTTCCTGTGCCACTAAACTGTTGTTATATGGTGGGCGATAGATAACACCCACCAATAATTTTTTCCCTTTGTTGTTCTTTACCTCTACCCAAATGGACTCAACATTATGCTCTTTAGATCTTATATCATTTCTCAGTACTGCCTGGAGCTCATCTTTGATTAAGAGTGCAACTCCACCTCCCATACCATCCTGTCGATCTCTTTGCACCACCTGATACCCTTGAAAGTTTAATTCCCATTTAGGGTCACCTTGTAGCCATGTTTCCGTGATGGCTACCAAATCATAGTCATGGATACCGATTTGCGCCTCAGGTTCACTAACCTTATTTCTAATACTGCGGGCATTCAGATAAAGTGCCCTTATGCTCTTTGTCCTTTTAATATCTAGTGACTTCTGTAACCTTTTCTTTTGATTTTTCTGCCCACTATTTTTCTTTGTAATTTTCTTAAGACTATCATTGACCCGAAAACTCACTGCACCATCTGATTTTTTACTTTCTCCTCCCAACATTACTTTTCCTATTTTACTTTTCCTGGCCATTATTTTATCTTCCCTACCCTTTTCCCTATCACTCTGGTACCCATACCCCTGCTAAATTAGTTTAAACCTTGCCCCACTGCTGTACCAAACATACTTGCCAAAATGTTGACACCTTTTGGATTTAGGTGCAACCCGTCCCTCTTGTAAAGATCATGCCTTCCCCACAAGAAGCCAAATCCTTGCCTTATACACCAGTCCCTCAGCCGCACGTTCATTTTCCTTATCCTTACATTCTTTTCATCACTTGCATTTGGAACAGGTAGTAATCCCGAGATCACCACCCTAGCGTTCCTGTCTTTCAGCTTTCGTCCCAGCTCACTGTAATCCCTTTTCATTACCTCCTCCCTTTTCTTGTCAATGTCGTTTGTACCCATATGTACCAAGACATCAGGCTGCTCTCCCTCTCCTCTCAGAATATTTTCGACCCGATTTGTGATATCTCGTACCCTTGCACCAGGGAGGCAGCACACCATGCGGGTATACTTATCTGGCTCACAGAACTTCCTGTCCATACCACTGACAATGGAGTCCCCAATAACTACTGCATTTCTCCTTTTCGTTTTTTTTTGCACCACTCTGCCAGGCTCAATGCCATTGACCTGGTGCCCGTGGCCATCTTCTGTCCAGTCATCTCCCTCAACAGAATCCAACACAACATAACTGTTGCTGAGTGGGATAGTTACTGGTGTGCTCTCCGTTTTTCTTGCTTTTTTCTTTCACCCCCTGACGGTTTCCCACTTACCTGACACGGGTTCTGGAGTATTTATCGGCCTGAAAGTTGAGTCGATTAACTCCTCACTCTCCCTTTCAAGCCGCAGGTCATCAATCTGCAACTCCATAGCCCTAATTCGCTCCCTTAGTAACTGAATCTCGGTACACCTGGTGCAGATGTGGCCATTTGGGAGGGTGGAGGTTACCCATTGTTCCCACATTTGACACCCAATACAGAGCACTAACCCTATTGGCATAACTCTGAATACGAAGGCAAATAACTCAGCTTACCTTTTCTCCTTGCTTGCTTTCGCCGAAGCCTGATAAGCCAAAGCCAGAAAGTCTCACTCCTTCACTGCTCCACTCCTTCACTGCTCCACTCCTTCACTGCTCCACTCCTTCACTGCCCCACTCCTTCGCTGCCCCACTCCTGCGCTGCCCCACTCCTGCACTGCCCCACTCCTGCACTGCCCCACTCCTGCGCTGCCCCACTCCTGCGCTGCCCCCTCCTGCGCTGCCCCACTCCTGCGCTGCCCCACTCCTGCGCTTCCCCCTCCTGCGCTGCCCCACTCCTGCGCTGCCCCACTCCTGCGCTTCCCCCTCCTGCGCTGCCCCACTCCTGCGCTGCCCCACTCCTGAGCTGCCCCCTCCTGCGCTGCCCCACTCCTGCGCTGCCCCACTCCTGCGCTGCCCCCTCCTGCGCTGCCCCACTCCTGCGCTGCCCCACTCCTGCGCTTCCCCCTCCTGCGCTGCCCCACTCCTGCGCTGCCCCACTCCTGCGCTTCCCCCTCCTGCGCTGCCCCACTCCTGCGCTGCCCCACTCCTGTGCTGCCCCACTCCTGCGCTGCCCCACTCCTGCGCTGCCCCACTCCTGCGCTGCCCCACTCCTGCGCTGCCCCACTCCTGCGCTGCCCCACTCCTGCGCTGCCCCACTCCTGCGCTGCTCCACTCCTGCACTGCTCCATTTCTGTACTGCTCCACTCCTTCACTGCTCCACTCCTTCACTGCTCCACTCCTCGCTGGCCGCTCCCTCCCCTTTCACTCCTTTTATTGGCCCCTTGACCAATTAACCCTGTCACTTTCAGCAAGCTCCTCCTCCTCTGATTCACAGCCCGACTCTCTCCAAGCTCCTCCTCCGACTCCCAGCCGAACCAATATAATATATGGAAAGATAGAGGAGATTGGAACAAGGGGTCATAAGTTAAGGGTTGGGGAAAAAGTTTAGGAGTAATATAAGAGGATGCTTTTTCACTCAGAGAGTGGTGGCTGAGTGGAATGACCTTCTGGAAGAGGTAGTTGCGGCAGGGTCAATTCTGTCATTTAAGAGGAGGTTAGATGAGTACATGGATGTGAGGGGGTTGGAGGGTTATGGGCAAGGGAGTGGGTAGGTGGAACTAGCAGAGTTTAACGTAAATCGGTGCAGACTAGAAGGGCCGATATGGCCTGTTTCCGTACTGTAAATTGTTATATGTTTTATATATAATTTAAAATAAATAGAAATAGAAATATTTTGGAACAATTTATTCAGTTACGGGACACTTCATCAATCTCACAGCTTGTGGGAAGAAGCTATTTCCCAACCTGGCAGTCCACTACCTCCATCCTGATGGTAGTGGGTCAAAGATACTGTGGGCTTCTGTGGACACAGGAGGGAGAGTAGAAGAGACAAAAAGCTGAGGGAGAGGGCACATGGCTAAGATGAGTAGCTCTCTGATAAGGGAAGGAAGGTATGTTGCATGTTGGGAAGTTAAACAAGCCAGGACATGCACCAGTGAATGGCAGGGCCCTGATCAGTTTTATTGAACAGTACGACCTGGGGTAACGTAGTTCCCTGAAAGAGGTGGCACAGGTAGAAAGAGTGATGAAGAGGGTATGTGGTATACTTGCCTTCTTCAGCTGAGGCATTGAGTACAGGAGTTGTGACATTATTTTCAGCTGTACAAATTAATAGTTAAGAAAGACTTCAGATTTACTCAGATTTCAGATTTTTGGTCAGAGTACATGTATGACATCACATATAACCCTGAGATTCTTTTTTTTCCTGTGGGCAAGGCAGAATTACCACTTACTGGTAGTGCAAAAAAATTGTACTCAACGTACACAGGTAAACAATTAAAGAAAGCAAAGTGTGCAATACAGAGAGAAAAAAACAATCAATAAAGTGGAAAAGTAAGTGTCCTTAAATGAATCCCTGATGGAGTTTGCTGTTGAGTCTGATGATGGAGGGGTAGCAGCTGTTCCTGAACCTGGTGGTGCGAGTCTTATGGCACCTACACCTCTTTCCTGATGGCAGCAGCAAGTACAGGGCGTGTGCTGGGTGGTGTAGATCCTTGATGATTGCTGCTGCTCTCTGAATGCCGTGTTCCCTGTAAATGTTCTCGATGCCATTAGTGTGTTGGGCCCAGAAAAGATCCTCTGAGGGAGTGACTCCCAAGAATGTAACTCCACCTCTGATCACCCAATGATCACTGGATTGTATACCTCTGGTTTTCCCCTCCTGAAGTCAACAGTCAGCTCCTTGGTTTTGGTGACATTGAGTGTGAGGTTGTGGTTGGTATCTCTTTCCTGTACGTTGACTCACCCCCCCTATTTATGCAACCTACTACTGTGGTATCGCCGGCGAACTTTTGGATGGTGTTGTCGTACCAAACCACACATTCATAGGTGTATAGTAAGTAGAGCATGGGACTAAGAATACAGGCCTGTGATGCTCCGGTACTGATGGAGATTGTGGAGGGGATGCTTTTACCAATCCTCACTGATTGTGTCAAGTCAACACGTTATAAAAAAGATGTGATCCAGAAAGAGGGGATGCCGACGAGATTCACAGCAACATTGCCTGGACTGGAGGGTTTGAGTTATAAGGAGTTTAGAGTAGGCTGGGACTGATTTCTTTGAGCATTCACAAAGGTTCATAAACATATAAGAGGGTTAGATAGTGGAGAGAGTCACAGTCTTTTCATCAGGGTGAGGTGGGGGGGGGAATGAAACACAAAAGTCTGCAGATGCTGTGATGGTAGTACAAAGACACAGAAATGCTGGAGGCACTCAGTGTCCATCAGAAGAAAAGAAACACCCTGATGTTTTGGGTCTGACCTAAAGGTGACCTGAGAGGCACATTTTTCACACAAGAAGATGGTGGGTATTTGGAATGATCAGCCAAAGGAGGTAGCAGCAGGTACAGTGAGCTCTGGACTGCATCAGAAAGGTTTGGAGGGAAATGTGCCAAACACAGGTTAATGGGATAAGTGCAGACAGGAATATTGGACGGCATGCAAAAGTCTGGTCAACGGGGTTGTTTACGTGCTTCACAGCTTGATGAATCTCTATGACTGAAGGTCATGTGCCACTCTGGAACTTGAGTGTAGATGGGTGTGTTAGGCCCTTCAGTGCAGAACATGAAAATTGCAGTATCACTGGAAGTGTTAAACGAAGGCCTTATCTGTCCTGCCAGCTGGAATGTAAAATGATCTCATGGAAATACTTTAGGGAAGTGGAGTGAACTTGTCCCAGTTAGTATTTATCCTTCATTCAATGGCTTGAAAACAGATTTATCTGGTCATCATGCCACTGTTGTTGGTTACAGTGTGAAACAGTGACTATACTTCAAAGGACCTTCATTGGTCATGATTGAAAGGGACATGAAAAGGTGCAATATAATTCCAAATTTTCCTTTTTTGTTAGTATTTTATTTAGGCAAAATGGAAAATCATTCACAAGGTCATTCTGCTAATACACATCATTATAACTTCCAGAGGTCTGATATTTGGCCCATATCAGGGAACTTCAAAGTAACCTTGAAGTTTAGTGTTCTGTCTGAATCCAACGATAGCTGAGAATGTAATTTTACCCAGCACCCTTGAAACGGAAGCTGCGTCGCTCTATCTCAACCTTGTGAAACTTTATTATTTTTGGATACAATCAAAACTCAAGCTGTGAATGCCACACTGACCACCGGCTGGTTCGCTGCAAGCTCAACCTTCACTTCAAGCCAAAGTCCAGGAACAGTAAAGCCCCCAGAAAGAGGTTCAATGTTGGAAACCTGCAGTCAGACGAAGTGAGAGGAAACTTCCAGGCAAACCTCAAAGCAAAGATTGAGGATGCAATCCGCCTCACGGACTCGTCCCCTGAAACCTTCTGGGATCAGCTGAAGACTTCCATACTGCAATCCACTGAAGAGGTACTGGGCTTCTCCTCCATGAAAAACAAGGACTGGTTCGACGAAAACAGCCAGGAAATCCAGGAGCTGCTGGCAAAGAAGCGAGCTGCCCACCAGGCTCACCTTACAAAGCCGTCCTGGCCAGAGAAGAAACAAGCCTACCGTCGCGCATGCAGCCATCTTCAGCGCAAACTCCGGGAGATACAAAATGAGTGGTGGACTAGCCTTGCCAAACGAACCCAGCTCAGCGCGGACATTGGCAACTTCAGGGGTTTTTACGAGGCTCTAAAGGCTGCATGTAGAGACCTGCAGTTCATCCCAAATCAGGTTCATCTTATATCTGAATGAAGTTCATCCCAAATCTGAAGTGCACGTTAATCTTTACAGATCCTTTCATGACTGGTTCATTTGTTTCCAATAATGATAATCCATTCAGCAAAAGGAAACCCATGCAGTCACAGGAATAGCTTGCAGACTCCATGCAGGATTGAGCCCAGGTAGATAGAGATGTGAGAGGGGAGTCATTCTACCAGCTCCAACACTATGCTGCCCTGCAGAACTTTGTGGCTGACTTTGGCTGTGTGGCCTTGTTGGTGAATTAAAATTGTCGGTGGGCAACGCGTATGTTTTTGAAAGATACAACATGTGGGTGTGGCCACATGTCACCTGTTCAGATTCAGGCTTCAGTTACATTTCTTACCTTGACTCAGGAGATCGAACCTTAGGGCCCCATGACTCTTTTCCTAGGTTGCCTCTTCGTCAATATTCAATAGCGCAAGGTTCAAGCATCCAATCAAGGCTTGGCCACAACGATCACAATATCACAAGTTAGGAAGCAATGAATGGGCTACCTGACTCTCTCTAAAGGAGTTTCCGGGGAGTTCACCTGTCAGGAGATGAGGAGAAGGACTAACTGCAATTTTCAGTGGAGCATTTCCTTGCTTGGTTAAGAAGGCCTCAAAAGAGAATGTCCAGTGTTTGAGTGCATTGGCCATTGTCAGAACTAAACAAGCCACAATGCAAGCCCGAGATTAAGCCCACTAAAATTGGAGGAATTACATGTGATGGAGCAGTATTATCCAAAAGCATTGAGGAATGACACTGATTACAGCTATCATGTGGTCCATAAGGCCGGTTGAAGTGTCTGTTCCTGTGCTGTAGAGCTCCGTGACTGTTTGACTCAACCCCCTGGGAGAGTTTGAAGCCATAAATAGGCCAAGCAGTGAGGTTAGGAGATTCCCTTTCCTAAAAGGAATTATTGATAGTAAATTTTAGTGTAGAGGACGGCATGGCTAGTGCGAATCTATAACAGTGGCTGCAACCTGGTTTGAATCTGGCACGGTCCAGTAGGAATTTGCGCCTTCTCCCCATGACGTGTGGATTTTCTCGAGGTGTAGGTTAATTGGGTATAACTGGTGGCAAGGGTTTCAACAGCCAGAATCAGCTTTTCTCGCATGTTAACATTTAAATATTGTTATCATGGAATATTTGAATTAATTACTTTTATCATCCAGCAACCAGGGTGGGATTTGAAGCCTTTTCACAGGATGAATGGCCCAGAATGTTGGCTGCTTGTCCAGTAACCTTGCACAACACCACTCAAAACTCGTGTATACCCCATGCTGTTGCCATATTGTTCCTCTCCTTGTCCTTTTCGCTGGAAATTCAATGGGCTGTTGCCAACTACAATGAAATTGCTTTTGAACCTAATTGGTGTGCTTCCTGTTGCTTGGCAATCTACGTCTCCAGATTTAGAAAGGCAGGGTGATTTTTGTTTCAACCTGAAATTGCCAAGAAGAGGAAATGATGAAGTTTAATATTTCCTGATGGAAGATCATCATCCAGAAACATTAACCCTTTCTCATTCACCCTTGATATTGCCTGACATACAAGATATTTTGTTCCTGTTTCAACATCCACAGATTTTGAATTTTTTATTTTGCTCTGTCAATTAGATGTCTTGTACCTTTATTTGTGATTCATTCTCACTTCCCTTTAACTCTGAAGCCAGGTCTCTGGTCTGATCATCACAACTTTGAATCGTATTTAAGAAATATTTAGACTGACACTGAAATGGGCAAGGCACAGATGATTACAGATCTAATGTGTTAACGAGACAAGAGTGGTCTTGAGCCAAAGTCCCCATTGGTGCATTGCACAAGTCTATGATATGACATGTCGAACATTAAGGATACCTTCTCAGTATCTGTGATACATGACATTTGTCACCAAGACCATTGATTGTGTAGAAGTCTGACAGAGTTTGAAGGCAACCTTGTACCAATGGCTCTGATCCAGTTTACAATCCCTCCCTTAATTAATCATGGGAAACCCCCCCCCCCTACCAAGCTAGAAATATATTAATAAGATTCAAAGATCAACAAGAATATTGCCGAATCTTGAGGAACTGAGTCAATGGGCAAGATCAAACGGGAGGCCAAGTTTGAATTTTGTGTGCAGTTCTGGTCTCCAAATTATAGGAAGGATATCAATAAGGTAGAGGGGGTGCAGAGACGATTTACTAAAATGTTACCTGGATTGCAGTATCTAGAATACGGAGAAAGATTGAGTAGACTGAGTCTTTATTCATTAGAGCATAAAAGGTTGAAAGGGGATTTGATAGAGATATATAAAATTATGAGGGGAGTAGATAGAGTAGATGTGAATAGGCTCTTCCCCTTGAGGGTAGGTAAGATTGGAATGAGGGGTCATAAGTTAAGGGTTCGGGGCAAAACTTTATAAGTAACATAAGAGGAAACTTCTTCACTCAGAGAGTGGTGGCTGAGTGGAATGACCTTCCGGAAGAAATGGTTGCAGCAGGGTCAATTCTGTCATTTAAGAGGAGGTTGGATGAGTACATGGATGTGAGGGGGTTGGAGGGTTATGGACAGGGAGCAGATAGGTGGAACTAGTAGAGTTTCACTTAAATCAGTGTGGACTAGAAGGGCGGATATGACCTGTTTCTGTACTGTAATTGTTATATGGTTATATGGATGAAAACTTTATTTCCTGTTACATCAAAGAATGATGGTAAATTTGATAGAAGTATGCAAAATTATGAGGAGCATAGAGCAAATGCAAGCAGGTCTTTTCCACTAAGGTTAGGTGAGAGAAGAACCGGAGGAAATGGGTTCAGGGTAAAAGATGTTTTTCCTTTGAACAGGTTAAGTAGACAGCTATGGAGCCACTGGCGAAAGCCATAAGGGAGTTCAAGGTGGACCAGGTGGAACATAAAATCAGCCTTTTTGTTGATGATGTGTTAGTATATTTGACATATCCTGGGGGTGGGGGAGGCAGGCTGAGGACCATATTGGAGGATTATGGGAAGGTTTTGGTGTAGAGAGTAAATTTAGATAAGAGCGAGGTTACGCCTCTGACAAATGGGGATTAGGATCAGTATCAATGTGACAAGGAGTTCGAGTGGCCAAGGGAAGGCATAAAGTACTTGGGGGTCAAAGTACTTATGTAATTTGTACAAGCTTAATTATATCCCTTTGCTCTGGAAGGTTGAGGAAGACCTGGTCAGATGGAGGACTCTGCCCATTACATCAATGAGCAGAGTCAACTGTCTCAAAATGAAGGTGATGCCAAAGTTCCAATATCTTTTCCCAGACATTACCCATTGCATTGCCTTGGAGTGTTTTTTAAGGTGCTTAATGAGTGTGCCAGGAAGTTTCTGTGGAAAGGGAAAGTGGCTAGAATCTCTATGGAAAAGTTAACATGGGATTATGAATTGGGGGGGTGTAATGCGCGTCAAAAGAAGCAAAGACTTGTTGATTCAAACCAAGGCTATTATTAACTAAAAGACTGGAGGATATAACAAGTAGGTTGACCAGTCCAGAATGACCTGGTCTGGCTAGGAGCAATCCTTTAAGACCTGCCAGTAGGTGTGGCTACACTCTCAGCCAATCACAGTCATCCTACACTAACGTCTGTACATATGTACATACACACATTAGTGATAGAACCTGTACTATCACAGGGGGTTTAAAATTACCTGACTTTAATAAGTATTATTGGGCATCCCAACCGAGATTTATCATCTCACTACTTGAGGGGGAGGGAACCCCACTGGGATGCAGATTGGGCTGCATTCATTAGGTGAAGAGATAGCCAAATAATTTATTTATAAATGGGATGTAAAACTACTTATAAAGGAAATGGATAAGACCTAGGGGATGTTCTAGAAAAAATTACGTGGATTTTCCAAGGGACCTGGACTTGTTCCTCTTGGGAGATATTGGAGAAGTGCAGTTTATACTGACTAAGTTCCAAATTTTATTTGTGAACTTCGCTTTGGTGGTAGCCAGGAAGTGTATGGCAGTTTCATGGAAGTCCGTCTGCCAACTAATTACCATGCGATGGAATATAGAATTGCAGAGTTGCATTCCCCTGGAGAAAATCACATACAACTATGGAAGAAACATGGCACATTCATTGGAATATGGCAGCTCCCCCACCCACTTTTAAATAGAGATAAGGTTAAATTATCCTAGTATGGCCAGAGGTGTGATTACAGAAATAGGACTTGGCGCAGATGACACACCTGCCCTTTTCTTTTCAGGTCCTTAGCTTTATTTTTCTTTTGAGTTTCTTTCCTTTTGAGTGTTTACTTTGAAAGGTGTTGCCACTATGATTTCTTTTCATTACAGGCCTTGATAGGGGTCGCGCACCCCATGATGAGTGGGATCGAGCTACTTTTTTGGAATGTATTCGCTGTGGTGGTGGGGGGGGGGGGGTAGGGTGAGTTGGGACAAATACGGACTCTGGGTATGCATATCTACATGAACAGCTTTGTTTATTGGATTTTGTAAGTCTGTGAAAACTAAAATAAAATATTCCAATAAAAAAGGTGAGATGTTTCAAGGGAACAATAGCATGAATGTCGTGTATCCTATTTACTTTACTGGATTGAGATAGTGTCTTTATAAGATAAGCAAAGAGACTGAAAAAGAAATCACAAGCTACATAACCTGCCTCCAAAGCACAGCTGAAAACAAAAATTTCCTTGTGGCTGAAATGGTGAGGGCAAGGTAAATTTGCAGCCTCTTTTAACATCTCAAAGCACAGTTAATGGAATCTTCCATTAGTCCATTCACTACTGCAATATAGGAAACTTGACATGCTTTACTGGTTTCCTTTGATATAGTGCCATCAATCTAAGGAAGAAGAACTCCACATATTAGCTATCTTAACCCAATAAATTAACAGATTACAGCATCAATTCTGTGAATAAAATGGAAATTCCCATCCAAAGATCCTGTTCACCGGGGCAGATTATTTCTGCAATGACATTAAGAAAACATTTTCTAAAAAAGAAGGGTCAAGCGTAGGCCTGCTGTAACATTTCACATGGACCAATGGACCCACATAATATAAGACGATACAAACTTGTCTCCTTGGAGTTCAAGTAACACACAGCTGGAATAAGAGAAGCAAAATAGTGTGGACACTGAGAATTAGTGGGACAGGTGGAATCTGTGCAGAAGGTCAATTGAATCTCTTATTGTTACAGGTGCACAGATGCAATGAAAAGCTTTGTATTGTGCGCTATCCTGACAAGTCAACTCACACATCAGGTAATACAATAATAAAGCAAAAGTGAAGAATGCATAGTTAAAACATAAGAGCATAAGGCATAGGAGCAGGAGTCGGCCACCTGGCCTGTCCAGTTCGCTCAATGAGATCACAGCTGATTTGACCGTGGACTCAGCTCCACTGATCCTCCTGCTCCCCAATACTCTAATTCCCCAACTATTCAAGCTTTCAATGTCAAATGCTGCAGTGTATAGTGAATTATACTGGAGATGTTAGAGTAACAAGAGGGTAGATTGATTGCAATCCATGCAAGTAGAGAATCTGCAGGAAGCAGCTGGCAAAATGTTACCACACTCTGGCATTCATGAGTTCATGCTTCTGAATTTGAATTTAACTTGATGCACGTTTAATCAAGAAAGTGGCAGAGCCCAGAGAGATGGCTAAGGGAGTGAAACATTGGCGAGAATAAATGAAGGGTTGGAAAGATGACGAAAAGTATAAGGAGATTGTAATTGGACAAGTAAAGATAGCACAGGTGTGGGTCCAGTAGCAAAGTTCAAGTTCAAAGTTCAATTGTATTGTCACCGTGCTTACATGACCTCACATACAATCCTGAGATTCTTTGTCCTGCGAGCCCAAGCAGAATTTCTACTTATTGGTAACTGCAAGCTGTACTCAAGAAGAAAGAAATGTAAACAAACTGACTGCAAATACAGAGTAATAAATATTCAGTAATAACTAATGAGCAAAATATGAGTCTCTAAATGAGTGAGTCTGTTGTTCAGTACAGCATATGAACAGGACCCTTGGCCCAGCATGTCTGTGCCAAACATTATGCTCAAATTATGGTGTGCAATTCTCAAGGGTGATCCTGAGTTTACAGTCTCCAATCAACCATCCCACCCCCACTGAACCTCTCCTATACTACTCAAAGGGGCCATATAGAAGCTCGAGAAACAGTAGATCATTTCCTTATTTGCTCAAAACTGAGTTTAACAATTTCAGGTTCTCTGCTTTGGATAATAGTTACGCACTGCCTTTAGACAACCACTGGTCTCGTCAACAAACCCTATGCCTTGTGCCATTATCCTTTCGTCAATAGAACCATAGAATGCTACAGCACTCAAAGTAGACTAATTGGTCCTTCTAGTCTGTGCTCATCATTGTTGAGCTGGTTCCAATGATCTGCTCCCATTTCATAACCCTTCAGACTTTTCCCATCCTTGTATCTATCCAATTTATTCTTAAAACTCAAATTTGAGTCCGCCCCCACCACATCAGATGGCAGCTCATTCTACACTCTCACCACTCTCTGAGTGAAGAAATTCCCCCTAGTGTTTCCCATAAATCTTTCCCCTTTCACTCTAAAGCCATGTCCTCTCATATTTATCTCTCCTAATCTCAGTGGAAAGAGCCTGCTCACATTTACTCTGTCTAGACCCCTCATAATTTTGTAAATCGCTATCAAATCTCCCTTTATTCTTCTTTGTTCTGAGGAATAAAGTCCTAACCTGTTTAATCTTTCCCTGTAACTCAACTCCCGAAGACCCAGCAACATCCGAATAAATCTTCTCTGCACTCTTTCAATCTTATTGATATCCTTCCTGCAGTTTGGTGACCAGAAATGCACACAATATTCCAAATTTGGCCTCACCAATGTCTTACAATTTCAACATAGCATCCTAACTCCTTTACTCAATACTTTGATTTATAAAGGCAAAGATGCCAAAGCCTTCCTTTACAACCCTGTCCACCTGCAACGTCACCTTCAGGGGACAATGTTCCTGTATCCCTAGGTTTCTTTGCTCCTCCGCACTCCTCAGTGCCCTACCATTTACTGTGTACGACCTTCCATAATTTGCTCTTCCAAAACCCCATTCCTCACACTTGTCTGCATTAAACTCCATCACCCATTTTCCCAGTTGGTCCAGATCCCTCTGCAAGCTTTGAAAGCCTTCCTCACTGTCCACTACTCCTCCAACCTTTGTGTCATCAACAATCTTGCTGATCCAATACACCACATTATCATCCAGATCATCGATATAGACAACAAACAACAATGGTCCCAACACATATCCCCGAGGCACACCACTCGTCATAGGCTTCCAGTCTGAGAAGCAACCATCCACCACTACTCTGTTTTCTCCCATGCAGCCAATTTTGAATCCAGTTTACAACCTCTCTATGTATACCTAGTGTCTTAACCTTCTGAACTAACCTCCCATGTGACACCTTGTTGAAGGCCTTACTAAAGTCCATGTAGACAACATCCACAGGCTTTCCTTCATCTGCCTTCTCAGTAACTCCCTTGAAAAAGCTCTAGAAGATTTGTTAAACACAATACCACCCACAAAGCCATACTGACTGTCCTAAATCAGCCTATATATCCTACCTCTCAGAACTCCTTCCAATAATTTACCTACTACTGATGTCAGGCTCACTGGCCTATAGTTACCTGGTTTACCTTTGGAGCCTTTCTTTAACAGTGGGGCAACATGAGCCACTCTCCAATCCTCCAGCCCCTCTCCTGTGGCTAAGGACATTTTGAATATATCTGCTGGGGGCCCTGCAATTTCAACACTTGTCTCCCTCAAGGTCTGAGGGAATATCATATCCAGCCCAAGGGATTTGTCTACCTTTATTCGCTGTAATGCAGCAATCACCTCCTCCTCCTTAATCTCCATATGTTTCATGACACTTCTATCTGTTTCCTTTACATCCATTTGCACTATCCAGTTTCCTGGGTAAATACTGATGCAAAAAAACTGACTCTGAACCTTTCCTGGCCCTCTCGCTCATTTCCCCACCACATTATCCCATCCCCTTTCAACTTTTCCCAACATCTCAACTTGCTTAAAGATTAAATGGGTACTTTATGGTCATCACTGACATGGTGGGCCGAAGGGCCTGTTTTATAGAGTTTAGGAACAAGTCCCTTGACCCAACCTATCCAAGTCATCCATCACAGCAAATGTTTGCTCTTGGTTGCCTAATTGTTTGGTATGGAGGTGCCAATTCACAGAAAGGAAAAGACTACAGAGGATTGTGAACTCAGCTAGCACCATCGTGGACATCAAGGATCCTCACTGCCCAGGCCATGCCCTCTTCCTACTGCTACCATCAGGTAGGAGGTACAGGAGCCTGAAGATGAACACCCAATGGCACAAAAACAGCTTCTTCCCCTCCTGAATGGACAATGAAACACAGACACCACCTCCATTTTTTTCTTTTCTTTTGCACTAATTTATTTATGTTTATGTAATGTATTTACGGAAATGTAAACCTAGCTATTTTTCCACCTGTAATACACAATATCGCAAAAAAACAAATTTCATGACATGTTCATGACAGTAAATCTGATTCTGATTCATATCCCTCTAAACCTTTCCTATCCCTATACCTTTCTAAATATCTTTAATTGGTGTAATTGTACACAACTCTACCAATTACTTTGATTAAAGAAGTAAAGACTCATCGAACTGCTGGAGGAACTCAACTAGTCTTGCAGCGTCCAGATGGGATAAAGATATATTGCCGATGTTTCAGGCCTGAGCCTATTCAATCACAGTGTATGCAGTCTTCCATGTTTTCACCTGAACACAATATTAGTTGGGGATATAGAACATAGCACATGGAACAACACAGCATAGTATAGACCCTTCAGCCCTCAATGTTATGCTGACCCATATACACCATCCTAAAAAACGCACTAAACCCTCCCTATCTCATAACCCTCTATTTGTCTTTCATCCATGTGTCTGAATAAGAGTCTCTTAAATATCCCCAATGTTTCAGCTTCCACCACCATCCATGGCAACGCATTCCAGTCACCCACAACTCTCTGTGTAAAAAACTTGCCCCTGGTGTCTCCCCTAAACTTCCCGCCCTTAACTTCGTACAGATATCCTCTGGTGTTTGCTGATCCTGCCCTAGGACACAGGTGCTGGCTGTCCACAATTGTAGACTATCAAGTCTCCTCTCATCCTTCTACGTTCCAAAGAGAAAAGACCCAGCTCTGCTGACCTTGCCTTAAAAGACTTGTTTCCCAATCCAGGCAACATCCTTATAAATCTCCTCTGCACTTTCATCATAGCTCCCACATCCCTTCTATAATGAGGTGACCAGAACTGAACACAAGGTTCTAAGTGTGCTCTACTCTGGAATTCAATCCCCTTATTAATGAATCCCAGCACCCTTTAGGCCTTCTTGACTATCCTATTAACCTGTGCAGCAACCTTGAGGGATGTATGGATTTGCACCCCAAGGTCCCTCTGTTCATCTACACTCTGTACTTCTGCAAATGCTCATAAATGCAAGAGACCGGCAGCGGGTGAGGGGAGGGGGAGACTGGCAGCGTGAGTCAGGTGGGCGAGAGACCGGCAGCACGAGTCGGGCCGGCAAGGGGGGTTGAAATTTCTAGAATATTCGAGTTTTCCACAAGCCGCATATTAAAGGTCAAAGAGCCACATGTGGCTCGTAAACCGCAGTTTGGCCACCCCAGCTGTATACATAATATTAAAATAAATGTTATTAATAAATAGTAAAGTCATGGAGAGTTGTTTTAGCAGTCATTGTGCAGTCTACTGTCCATGGAAAGAAACTGTTCGTCAGCCTGGTAGCTCTGGCTCTAATACTTCTGTATCTCTACATTTCCAACCCTGTTGAGGTCATACATGTTGCACCGTGTGTTCATGAAGAAAAAGGAAAGGATGCAAAAGGAAAGGTGAAAGGGTGACACAATGGCACAGCTGGTAAGACTCCAGCGACCCAGGTTAAATGCTGATCTCCAGTACCATTGTTATGGAGTTTGCGTGTTCTCCCTGTGACCACACAGGTTTCCATGGGGTTTTCCAGTTTCCTGCACCATCCCAAAGATATGCACATTGATAAATGATTTGGCCACTGTAACTTGCCACTTGAATGTAGTTGAACAGTACAGTTTGAGGGAGCTGATGGGAATGTGTGTGGGGGGGAATAAAATGGGATTGGTGTAGGATGAGTATAAATGGGTGGTTGATTACCAGTGTGGATCCATTGAGCTAAGGAGCAACGTGCTGTGTGTTTCCATGAGATATACTGGAAGTGAGAGAATTAATCCAGGATCAGGGGCTTGAATTTGAATGATCAGCATGTTCAATCTAGAATGATTAAAAGGTACTGCCCTAGGTGCTGTTCTCTATGTCCCTCTCCGACTGGTTTGTCATGATGTTCCCTTGGTCTGGCCTAAGTAAAAACACAATGCTGGAGAAACTCAGCTGGTCAAACAGCACACTTTATGTAGCAAAGAAAAAGACACATAACCAAAGTTTCAGGATGAGCCCTTCATCAAGGTATGGAAAAATGTCGACAGGCACCCAAACAAATTGGTGGATGTGGGAGGACAGGGTGGGGGAAGCATAATCCCACAGGCAGAAGATTATAGGTGGATAAGGGATGGAGGGCACACCAATAAGAAGGGTGAGGAGCGATAGCTCTGGGAAGGGAGAGGGAAGGGGATGGAGAGCTGGAGGAAGGAAGACAGAGGGAAAGGGAAGGGAGAGAGCAGACTAGCTGAAACTGGAGGTCAATGTTAATTCCATCCAGTTGGAGAGTGCCCAAACAGAAAAGCAAGTGTTGTTCCTCCAATTTACAGGTGGTTTGGGGGTGATAGTACATGAGGCCATGGACAGACATGTCAGCATGGGAGTGGGAAGCAGAATTGAAATGGTTGGCCACTGACAAATCCCTCTCAATGATATGGACATAGCGAAGGTGCTCAGCGAAATGATCTCCCAGTATGCACCCAGTTTCTCTGATACAAAGAAAGACACAAAGGGAACACAGGATGCAATAGATAACCTTTGTGAGTGGAGAGAACAGCAGTCAATGCTATGTAGGTACCTGAGATCCGGAGAGAGTCTGGCCTAAACCTAACTGCAGTCCAACACTGTGGTTGATCTTTAACTACCTGTGAAGTTCAGGGTCAGTTAGGGATGGGAAATAATTGATGTACACGTTCTGTGTACTGTTATCACAAGGTTCGAGAATTGTCATAATTCATTGATGAAGTGAGGACATAAGTGTTAGAGAGTCGCTAAGAGACCATATAAAACATTTAGGAAGAATCTTGTTTTTCAGGGTGTGCTGCATGCTGCTTCTTGGCACTGGACAACAATATTTTTTCAAAAGGGTTGTTTTCCTGAAAAGAAAATGGGCTTTACAATAGACAACTTCAAGGTGAACACTAAGATAATTTCAGATTTGCTGTATCGCGTAGGAAGTTGGAAAAACATTAAATTAACTTTTACGGAATTTAGCCTGTTTATTCACATAATGATGCTGACACATTGTGTTAGTTCAACTGAACCAAGCTCTCGGATAGACTGCACATGTTGCACATCAAATATGAGGAGCCCAAGGGTTGTCATGGTCAACCGAAATAGAGCTCATAGGCTTTCTTCATAAGTGCAGTCATGCTGTGTCTTTGAGCCTTAAGTGTTTATTCGCCACAAATGTTACAGAATGAATCGCAGCTGTTGCAACATTGACGAGACATTTCTGCTGTATTGAACCTTCCTGAAGACAATAAATACGACTGTTAAGTACATTCCCTCTGTTGTTGCCTGCAAAACATGAGCATCAACAGGATTTCAATCTATATCAATGTAATGCACAGCATCTGTATATGTGAGCAGCTTTTATAGCATGTCTGTATCTATCCTGACTAAGCATGTCCAGGCCTAAGACAACATTTGCATAGTACCTGCACTGAGTGCATGCGCAGGCATGCTTGGACTGACCAAAGCAGCTATTATACTAGTAGATGTAAAATATGACAGGAAATCACAAAAAATAGGTTATAGCTAAAATAACATTACGTGATAGGAAAGTTTTCAGGTGATATTTGTGATCAGCAGCCCAAAATTCATAAAATATACCCAAAGTGTTCAGGAAGCAAAATCTTCGTTGTGCAGTGGTAATTGAAACAGATATTGGCAAATGCCAGATAATAGTTAATGTGTGAAGAAGGGAACATTACAATGACACACTGGAACAATTAGTCGAGCTGCTGTCTCATACCCTCAGAGACCCTAGGTCATTGCTGACCCCCATTGCTTTCAGTGTGGAGTTTGCATGTTCCCCCATAGTTCTCTCGACTGTGATTCACCCAGATGGTGCCAGGGTAGAGTTTGAATTATGGGGAAAGGTTGGAGAGGGTTGGTCTTAATTTCTTAGAACAAAGGAAGCAGAGGTATACCATACATACTCATGTAATAGTCGAGTTTTGGGGACTAATGTTTGGGGTAAAATTTAGGAGGTCAACTATTGCACACATATTATTTTTGACCTGCATCATTCAAGGCATTAGGAGCTCAAATGGTCAGGACTGGGCGGTAAATCTGTGTTTGGGGCATCAGGAGCTTGAATGGGTGGGCGGCCAAGGTGAGGATCCAGAGCCAAGGCAAGGATTTGTGGTCGGGGCGTCGGGAGTTCAGATGGATGGGTGGCCAGGGCCTGGGCAAGAAATGGTAGGTGGGTCATCAGGAGCTCCAGTGGGTAGGTGGTCAATGCAAAATATTGGGATGGGATGGTCAACTTTTATGCTTAATATGCAGAAAATGCCAGATTTTGGGGCCAAATATTGGGGATCAACATTTATGCAGTATTGATTATTACACACATATATATGGTATAAAATCATGAGGGGCATGGATAAAGTTGTTTTCCTGGGGTATATGATTTTAGAACTAGAAAGGATAGGTTCACAGCGAGAGAGGAGTGTTTAATGAGTATGGTGAAGAGAAATTTTTCATTCAATGGGTGGTCCATATCTGGAATGACCTGCCAGAGAAAGCTATAGAAAGGGGTAGCATTTTAATGCTCAAAAGGCATTTGGACAAATCTATGAATAGCACGCACTTAGAAGGATAAGGATTAAATGCAGACAAGTGGGACTAGGCCCAGATTTGTTTGGCATGGATGTTGGACGAAAGGGCCTGTTCCATGCCGTATGTCTCAATGACTAGATGAAGGTGTGTTTCTTCTGGGTCCCCCAGATTCCTCCCACGTTGCATGTAATTATCCATCATAAATAATCCTTAGAGTATTAGTGGGTAGTGGTAAAATCTTGTAAAGGGGTTGATAGTAGGCGATAGAGGATATTTGTGGGGAATTACATCGCTTTGTGCATAGATGTTGACTTTTGGACTAAATGGCTTTCTTTTATCCTGTAATGAATGTGGAAATAAATTATAGGACAGTGATTATCATGGAACTAGGCTTGTGTGGGGGACAAACATTATGAGGAGGCGAGATAAATGATCTGGCCTGTTTCATTCTAAGTCCATGTTGTCAGAATTTGGGTAAAAATCAAATTGTGCCCGAAATTCAATTGTGCAGCACCCGTTGAAAAGTTGAGTGATTACACAGCTAAAGTTAATATCGAAGGCTCTAATTTGGATTAGTTAACACTTAGGCACTTTACATTCTGTTGCTTGTTTCCATATATTCTTCTCTGCCTGTGACTGCACCAATGACAAAGCCAGACTTTTACCAATAGAATTGCCTTGCCTGCAGAAAGCAGAAGGTGCTAGTAGATGTAACGTATCCCGTCTGGAAGTCAATAACTAGTGGGAGTTCCACAGGAATCTACTCCAAGTCCTCTACTCTTTATGATTTTTATAAATGACCTAGATGAAGAAGTGAAGGATGGGTCAATAAGTTTGCAGATGATTCAAAGTTTGGAGGTGTTGTGGAGGTTGTTGTCGGTTACAACAGGATATAGACAGAGTTGGGCAGAAAAGTGGCAGATGGACTTCAATCCAGATAAGGGTGAAGTAATGCATTTTGGAAGGTCAACCTTGAAGACAGATGAATGGTTACTGGCAAGATTCTTAACAGTGTAGAAAACAGAGGGACCTTGGTGTTCATATCCATTGATGGATCTCTCAATGTTGCTGCACAGGTTGATAGGGTAGTTAAAAAGCCCTATGGGATGCTGGCCTTCATTAGTTGGGGGATTGAGAAGTTCAAGAGTCGATTGGTAATGTCGCAGCTCTGTAACATTCTGATTAGACCACACTTGGAAGATTGTATTCGGTTCTAGTCACCTCATTACAGGAAGGATGTGGGAGCTTTGGAGAGGTCGCAGAGGAGATCTACCAGGATGTTGCCTGGATTGGAGAATGTGCCCTATGCTTTTCTCTTTGGAGAGAAGAAAGATGAGAGAGGACTTAGAGGTCTACAAGATTATGAGAGGCATAGATAGAGTGCACAGTCAGCAACTTTTTTCTGGGGCAAGAGTAGCAAACACCAGAGGACATCTGTGCAAGGTGAGGAGAAGAAAGTCTAGGGGAGATGTCTGAGGTAAATTTCTTACACAGAGAGCATTGAGTGTCTGGAATGGTGGTGGAGAATGATAAAATAAGGTAATTTCTTTTTTAAATATTTTATTGATTTTTCAGAAATAATAAGTTTGTACAATATAATATGGGATGTGCTACAGAAAAACAAACAAGAAAAGCTCTGCAAGAATAATCATACATATGAATTAACCATATAACCATTTACAGCAGTTTGGCCCTACTAGACCACGCCGAACATTTTCTCCCACCTAGTCCCACTGACCCGCAATTAGCCCATAACCTTCCACACCTCTCCCATCCATATATCTAGCCAACCTATCCTTGAATATTAACATCAATCTCGCTTCTACCACCACTGCTGGAAGATCGTTCCATACCCCCACCACCCTCTGTGTGAAGAAATTTCCTTTTACATTTCCCTTAAACTTTTCCCCTTTTATTCTCAATCCATGCCCTCTTGTTTGAATCTCCCCACTCTCAGTGGAAAAAGCCTGTCCACATTGACTCTATCTGTCCCCCTATAATTTTGGGTACCTCTATCAAATCACCCCTCAACCTTCTACACCAGAGAATAAAGTCCCAGCTTGCTCAACTGTTTCCTGTAACTCAAACCCTGAGACCCTGGCAACATTCTCGTAAACCTCCTCTGCACTCTCGCTATACTGTTCATATCCTTCCTGTGATTTGGCAACCAAAACTGCACACAATATTCCAAATTTGGCCTCACCAAAGCCTTATACAATTTCAACATAACATCCCAACTCCTATGTTCTATACTCTGATTTAAGAAAGCCAACATATTAAATGCCTTCTTCACCACCCTATCCACATCAACTTTCAGAGAATTATGTACCATGACTCCTAAATCCTTTTGTTCCACTGCACTCCTCAATTGTCTACCATTTAATGTTTATGTCTTTTGCTGATTAGTCCTACCAAAATATAGTACCTCACATTAATCAGTATTAAACTCCATCTGCCATCTTTTAGTCCACTCTTCTAACTGTCCTATATCACCCTGTAAGCTTTGATAATCTTCCTCACTGTCCACAACACCGCCAACCTTCGTATCATCTGCAAATTTACCTCATCTTTTCCAATAATTCCAAACAAAGCAACTAAGGGATTTGGTTCTAATTTTAAATTGCGAATCACTGACAATGTTTGAAAAACTTCTTTCCAATATTTTTCAAAAATGATATGAATTGGAGAAGCATCACCAAATTTGCATTTATCACAATGAGCATTTATATCTGAGTTAAAACTATGAACCACTTTGAATTGCAACAGACAGTGGCAAGCACCCAGGGATGTAGTGTTAATCAGTTTGAAAATAGAGTCGCAAACCTCATTGGACAGCGAAAGGTTCAAATCCCACTCCCATGCATTCTTAATTTGGACTGAAGGGGCCATGTCTTAAACCAATTTTTCATAAATAACAGATATTAACCCTTTATGAAAAGGTTGTTATCCAAAAAAATGTATCAAGGATATTTATCTCAGGAGCTCCAGGAAAATCGAGGAGCTGAGATTGAATAAAATGCTTGATTTGTAAATACCTGAAAAAATGAATGTTTGGTAACCTGTACTTTCCAACCAATTGTTCAAAAGATGCAAAACTATTATCAACGAAAAGGTCTTTAAAGCATTTAATGCCCAGAATATACCAATCATTAAAAGTAGAATCCTGCAAGGAAGGCTGAGAAAGATAATTAGACATAATGGGCTTGCAAGAGAAAAGCCCTGAAATCTTCTAAACTGCACCCATATTCTCAAACTGTATTTAACAACTGGATTGTCAGTTAACTTACATGAAGCAAAGGACATCGAGGACCTATGAAATGAGATAGAAATATTTTTAGTGGAATTTAATTCCATTTCTACCCAAGCAGGATGGTCAGCTCGATTATGAAATTGTAACAAGAACATATATTAACTGCCCAATAATAAAATCTGAAATTACGAGGCGCCAAGTCACCATTCCTTTTAGACTTTTGAAAATGAGTTTTATTTAAACGGGGGCACTTTCCTTGCCATGTGAAGGATGATATAAGCGAATAAAGTGAGTCAAAGAATGATTTAGGAATAAAAATTGGTATAGATTGGAAGAGGTACAAGAATTTAAGTGAAATGTTCAAAGAAATAGATAAAGGAGATCAATTGTTAAACAGAGTTTCACATGCTGAAATAATGAGATTTTCCCTAAAAAGATGCTTTTGATTCTTCATAATTGTAAATTGATTTTTCACGATCTTAAAAGGAAAATTAGAAAATGTTAGTACAGGAGAATTTAAAGGGAAAAGTTCACTCTTATGCAGATTTAACATACCCTTAAAACTGACTAGATTGAGAAAGTAAGGATAATATGGAAAGTAAAAAAAACATCAGGTTTAATATGAAAAGCAAAAGGCCATCAGCATAAAGGGAAACTTTATACTCAGTTCCCTTCCTCTTGATCCCAGAAATATCTCTGCAATTATGAAGTGCAACCACGAGAGCTTCTAAGGCTAAATCAAAAAGTAATTGACTGAAAGGATGGCCTTGGCGGATACCCTTTTGGAAAGTAAAAGTTTTGATAGTTGAGAGTTGGTAAGAATTGAAACAGTAGGACAAAAATATAATAATTTAATCCATGAAATAAAACGTGGTCCAATTTTTTTTTCCAAAATCATAAATAAATAATCCCACTCCACCTGGTTGAAAGCTTTTTTTGCATCAAACAAAATAACACATTTGGGATTGCAGTGGGAGGTGAATACAAAATATCCAATAAATGACATATATTAAAATGAAAATAATGACTTTTAATTAAAAAAGACCTGATCTTCCAAAATAATTGATGGTAAAATGTTCTTTAACCTACGAGCTAAAACTTTAGCCAAGATCTTCATATCAACATTCAATAAAAAGATTGGTCTGTAAGGGGAACATTCAACTGATCTCTTCCCTTTTTCACTATGAGTGATGCATAAGCTTCATTAAAAGACAGTGGAAGATTGCCCTGTTTAAAAGAATCAGGATTTATTAGGGGTACAAGTAATTTAGAAATGGATGTAAAAAAAAATCTGCAGGAATCCCATGTGGAAACTGGAGTTTTACCTGACTGACTTAAAGAGGTAGCTAAAATAATTTCATTTTGTGGAATAGGTACTTCCATACTTAAACAATTATTCTGAGAAAGCTTGGGAATATTTAAGTGGTCTAAAAAAATCCATCATTAAACTGTCATTATCAATAAACTCAGAAGTATAGAGCCTAGAATAGAATTCTCTGAATGTATCATTTATTCTAGAATGATCTGTAGTAATATTACCATAATTTATCCAGATCTTAATAATTTGTCTCTTAGCAGCAATTCCCTTCAATTGATTGGCCAACAGCTTGCCAGATTTTTCACCATGAATATAAAACTAACTTTTAGACTTTAAAAGGTGATGTTCAATGGGGTAGGTTGAAAGAAGATCAAATTTAGTTTTAAGTTCAACTCTCTTTTTATATAATTCCGGATCTTTATTATCGTTTTATTTGTGTAATCTGATTCATTAGATCTAATCTTTCTTTATTAGTCTTCTGTATAACATTACCAATGTAAGAAATAATTTACCCTCTCATATCAGCTTTTAAAGGGTCCTAAACAATCAAACTAGGAATTGTTGAAGAGGAATTTGTGTTAAAGAAAAAAATTATTCACTCCTCCATAAATTTCAAAAATTCATTATCTGAAAGTAAAGTAGAATTAAAATGCCGATGTACTTTTGTAGGAGGGAGATCTGGAAAATTCATTGACAAAATAAAAGGAGCATGGTCAGATATCACTATACTCTGATATTCACATGATCGAGACAATGAAATTAATTGATTATCTATTAAAAAATAATCAATCTACAAGTAAGTGTGATAAACAGGAGAGGAAATAAAGAATGTCATACACCTGAGATTCCAAAATTTGATAAAAAGAAAGAATGAATTACAGAAGCAGATTTGTTCCAAGTAGCAAGTTTAGGGGATGAACGACCTAAAGCAGGGTCTATCCAACAATTAAAGTCTCCACCCAGCACCAGTGAGTAAAGACTCAAACCTGGTAGAGCTACAAAAAAAAAATCCTGCATCATCAACATTTGGAGCATATACATTAGCAAAAATTACTATTTTATTATATAATTTGCTTGCATCAATAATGTATCAACCGTTTTTATCTGATATAACATTATGGTGCACAAAATGAATGTTTTGATTAATTAAAATAGAGGAACCCCCCCCGACTTTAGCATTGAAAGAGGAATGAAAAAAATCCCTTCTCCATTTGACATTAAATGAGAATTATCACAGCTATGAATGTATTTCTTTTAAGAAAGCAATCTCAGATTCCAGTTGTTTAACATGTGCAAAGACCCTCTTTTGTTTAATTGGACTGTTTAAACCTTTCACATTCTAAGATATAACTTTGATAAGATTACTCATGTTTTTAAATTAATGTTGTAAAGAAAATTAGGTAGAAATTATCACCAAACTCCAGATGGCCATATTGAACCCAAGCAGTAACACAGCTTGCACAGAATTTAAACCCTTAACAACATTGTAAGCCCAATGCCTTAAACCAAAATATCCACCTTCCTTCCCAAACAACCAGAATCATAAGGTTTGCTGTTTGAAACACAATGAGTGCAAAAGAAGACATTTTAACCCCAAAGTTTTTCTGCCATAAATTCTAATTATGGTCCTTTTTTTCAAAATTATTATTATCAATGATTCCAAACAATATAAAACTACAACCAAAGTAAAAGACAAATAAATTACATTAAAAGATTCACAATTAATATAAATATTCATAACCTTTCACCAGAATCAGAATCAGGATTTATTGTCATGAACAAGTCATGAAATTCGGTGCTTGCAGCAGTATCATACAGCAAACGCTCATATGCTAATCAAATTACAACAATAATATATTAAAAATATAAAAGTAATCGTGCATGAAAAGTAAGGCAGTGTCTTTGGTTCATTGATCGTTCAGGAATCTGATGGCAGCGAGGAAGAAGCTGACCTTGTGCCATTGAGTGCTCATTTTTAGGCCGATAGTAGCGGAATGAAGAGGGCACGGCCTGGGTGGTGGAGGCCTTTGAGGACAGAGGCTGCTTTTTTAAGACACCGCCTCGTGTAGATGTCCTCGATGGAGTGAAGTCTGGTGATGTCGTAGGCCGAGTTAACAACCCTCTGGAGTTTATTTTTGTCCTAAGAGGCTATAAAATAAAATATGCACTTAAAACATTAATGTCTCAAGTGTTTCTAAGAAATGTATCAAAAATAACAAAAAATGTGCCATAAGTACTAAAAGAGCAATGAATGTTGTTACGAGCCCAAAGGACCCTAAAACCCAGCAGCAACAGACATTCATCAAGACAAGTGGTTTTTAAAACAAAAGTTGTCTTTAATCAACTTTAAACATGAAAACAGAATCAAACTTTAACTTATCTCTATACTTAACTAACCCAAATTAACCCCCTTTCTAATTCTAAGTACAAGTGTATGTAATGGGTGTGTAAATTTAAGAAAAGTTATTTGGTTCACAGTTCAATCTCACTTCTCCCTCTTCCAAGTTCTCTGGATGCAGGCAATTTTTAATATTGTGCACAGAATTTAACATGTATAAAGTTCACCAGGCTTTGGTGCTCAAAAGGTAAATGTTTATCGCTCAGGAAGGTTCTTGTAGGGTTTGCAGAGAGAGATTTGTTGTCCCAGGATTTCCACAACTGAGGTACCACCATTAGTCTCACTGATGAAACTTGACCCATCAGGGTTCTCCAGATGATAACCTCTTTCTTTCAGGCTATCACAGAGTTCCTTTCTGTTTCTTTTATTCCAAGAGAAACATCAGTCAGATAGCACTTCCAGCCATCCACTGCTCTGGAACTTTCTGCTTCCAACCAGCTCTTCCTGGCTTGTTTCAGCTGTGAATGTTCAGTCTCTTTTCAGTGTCACACACACTAGCTGAGAGGGCTTGTCTTCTCTCCCTCTCTCTCTCTCTCTCTCTCTCTCTCACTCTCTCCCTCTCTCCAACTGCCAGAAACTCCATGTGACTCTCTCACTTACAAAACCCCCCACCTTCTTCAGCAAACCACAGGAGTTCTTCTCTCTTGCTCAAGTAGTTGTCTCAGATAAACAAAACCCAGGAGTGACCTTTCTGTGAGCACACTGTAAGTACTTTTAAACAGCCAGTTTGTCTCCTACAAACAATGGTCTTTCATTTCATGACATCATTTTAATTAGCACCTACTTATGAAATGTGCATCACATTCTCCAGAGATCCTGCAATGTTACTGAATATGAATTCTTGAATCTTTTAAATAAGATCAGTTTGAAAATGTGTGTATGTATGTAACCACTAATTTTACAAATCCTCCCAATATTTATCCATTACAATGTATAAATTTCTGACTATTTTCCATTTAGACTTATAGGCTCAATAGAACAAATAGCCTAAACACATACATGGCAAACTTTAACATTTCCCACACATAAAGTGGACTATATGTGTATATATTATTCTAACTATTAGCCTTATTTCCCATACTTAAGCACAAAATATTTTGTGTGCAATGAATAAGTAATTATTGTTGTTCATCCTTCGTAGTCAAAGATGACCATGGTTTCAAAGTTAGTTGGGTTTGAAGTCATGACTTGCGCTTGACTTGGATTAAAGTGAGGGAGAGTTGCGCAGGTCGTCAGCCTCACTCTCTAACCTTGGCCTATCTGGACGCAGTGGCAAGACATAGTTGAGATGGCTGGAGACAGGTCAGGATGCAGTGGATGGCCAGCAGTGTTGTGTATGTATCTCACTGTGCCCTCTTAGCGCTCCACGACGCATTGCTGAGAATCGCCTTTCTGCCCGTTGAACCAGTGATGGTTTCTTCCACACAATCCACCGAATCCAGGCTTCACATGCTAGGCAGACAAGCCCTGAGTGTTGTGGGTCCACGGCAGTTCTTGCGGCATGCTTGCAAGTCTCCCTACCCATTAACTAAGGTAATGAATACCAAACATTATTATTAAGATAAAATTAATGTATTCAATTTATTATTCTCATCCAAGAAAAGTAATTAAAATGTAATAAAATTAATAGAAAGAAAAACAAACTTAGATGACTATAAATCAAATGAGTATTGCCCCTTTGAATTAACAAAAGAGAGAGAAAACAGCCGAACTTCACCCAATCAAGAAAAAAACTTCAAAAACCAAATGAAAGTTTATACATGACGATGCTAAAGGCAAATCTTCCAAGGATCTTTGTGCTTCTTCTACCGAATTCAAAAACTTCTTTGACCACTGAAAGGAGTGATTTGGAGAAGGGCTGGGTATAACAAAGCAGGCTTCAATCCTTTCCTATACAGTTCAGTCATGATTTCTTTATATTCTAAATGCAGATTCATCACTTCAGAACAGAGAACATCTACATATCTGATCTGTTCTTCACAATATTGAAGAGTTCCTTTCCGACGGGCTTCACAAATTACGAAACCTTTTATTTTGTACCGATAAAACCAAAGAATAACCAAATGTGGGATGCATGCCGGAGCTGTCTTGGGAATCAAAGAATGCTGTGGTCTATTGAGCTCAGGTTTAGAATGAAAGAACTCCTTTCCAAATACTTCCAAAAGCATCTCTAAAAAGAAGCGAGTCGATTGGCCAGATTCTGTATTTTCAGTGAAACCCAAATTTCAAATATTCGGTCTTCTGTGATGGATTATGTCATATTTTATATTATTTATATATATATGTTTTACAAGGAGATAGATTGTGGGAGTAGTGTTTTTTTCCTTCTTTGGCTTGGCTTCGCGGACGAAGATTTATGGAGGGGGTAAAAAGTCCACGTCAGCTGCAGGCTCGTTTGTGGCTGACCAGTCCGATGCGGGACAGGCAGACACGATTGCAGCGGTTGCAAGGGAAAATTGGTTGGTTGGGGTTGGGTGTTGGGTTTTTCCTCCTTTGCCTTTTGTCAGTGAGGTGGGCTCTGCGGTCTTCTTCAAAGGAGGCTGCTGCCCGCCAAACTGTGAGGCGCCAAGATGCACGGTTTGAGGCGTTATCAGCCCACTGGCGGTGGTCAATGTGGCAGGCACCAAGAGATTTCTTTAGGCAGTCCTTGTACCTTTTCTTTGGTGCACCTCTGTCACGGTGGCCAGTGGAGAGCTCGCCATATAATACGATCTTGGGAAGGCGATGGTCCTCCATTCTGGAGACGTGACCCATCCAGCGCAGCTGGATCTTCAGCAGCGTGGACTCGATGCTGTCGACCTCTGCCATCTCGAGTACCTCGACGTTAGGGGTGTGAGCGCTCCAATGGATGTTGAGGATGGAGCGGAGACAACGCTGGTGGAAGCGTTCTAGGAGCCGTAGGTGGTGCCGGTAGAGGACCCATGATTCGGAGCCGAACAGGAGTGTGGGTATGACAACGGCTCTGTATACGCTTATCTTTGTGAGGTTTTTCAGTTGGTTGTTTTTCCAGACTCTTTTGTGTAGTCTTCCAAAGGCGCTATTTGCCTTGGCGAGTCTGTTGTCTATCTCATTGTCGATCCTTGCATCTGATGAAATGGTGCAGCCGAGATAGGTAAACTGGTTGACCGTTTTGAGTTTTGTGTGCCCGATGGAGATGTGGGGGGGCTGGTAGTCATGGTGGGGAGCTGGCTGATGGAGGACCTCAGTTTTCTTCAGGCTGACTTCCAGGCCAAACATTTTGGCAGTTTCCGCAAAGCAGGACGTCAAGCGCTGAAGAGCTGGCTCTGAATGGGCAACTAAAGCGGCATCATCTGCAAAGAGTAGTTCACGGACAAGTTTCTCTTATGTCTTGGTGTGAGCTTGCAGGCGCCTCAGATTGAAGAGACTGCCATCCGTGCGGTACCGGATGTAAACAGCGTCTTCATTGTTGGGGTCTTTCATGGCTTGGTTCAGCATCATGCTGAAGAAGATTGAAAAGAGGGTTGGTGCGAGAACACAGCCTTGCTTCACGCCATTGTTAATGGAGAAGGGTTCAGAGAGCTCATTGCTGTATCTGACCCGACCTTGTTGGTTTTCGTGCAGTTGGATAATCATGTTGAGGAACTTTGGGGGACATCCGATGTGCTCTAGTATTTGCCAAAGCCCTTTCCTGCTCACGGTGTCGAAGGCTTTGGTGAGGTCAACAAAGGTGATGTAGAGTCCTTTGTTTTGTTCTCTACACTTTTCTTGGAGCTGTCTGAGGGCAAAGACCATGTCAGTGGTTCCTCTGTTAGCGCGAAAGCCGCACTGTGATTCTGGGAGAATATTCTCAGCGACACTAGGTATTATTCTATTTAGTAGAATCCTAGCGAAGATTTTGCCTGCAATGGAGAGCAACGTGATTCCCCTGTAGTTTGAGCAGTCTGATTTCTCGCCTTTGTTTTTGTACAGGGTGATGATGGTGGCATCACGAAGATCCTGAGGCAGTTTACCTTGGTCCCAACAAAGCTTGAAAAACTCATGCAGTTTGGCATGCAGAGTTTTGCCGCCAGCCTTCCAGACTTCTGGGGGGATTCCATCCATACCTGCTGCTTTGCCACTTTTCAGTTGTTCGATTGCCTTATATGTCTCATCCAGGGTGGGAACCTCATCCAGCTCTAGCCTTAGGGGCTGTTGAGGGAGCTGGAGCAGGGCGGAATCTTGGACTGAGCGGTTGGTACTGAAAAGAGATTGGAAGTGTTCTGACCATCGGTTGAGGATGGAGATCTTGTCGCTGAGGAGGACTTTGCCGTCTGAGCTGCGCAGCGGTCTTTGGACTTGGGGTGAGGGGCCGTACACAGCCTTTAGAGCCTCGTAGAAACCCCTGGTCGCCAATGTCCGCGCCAATGTCCGCCAATGGCGGCCCCGACACGGGCAGGAGCAAGGGGGAGGCGGCGGCCCCGGCCTTGGTCGAGTGAGGCAGGCGGAGGCCCCGGTCCGGACAGGGAGTGGGAGGCGGCGGCCCCAGTCCAGGCACAGGGAGAGCAGCAGCGGCCCCGGCCCCGGTCCGGGCGAAGGGTAGACGGCGGCGGCCCCGATACGGGCAGGAGCAAGGGGGAGGCGGCGGCCCCAGTCCGGGCACAGGGAGAGCAGCGGCGGCCCCGGCCCCGGTCCGGGCGAAGGGTAGACGGCGGCGGCCCCGATACGGGCAGGAGCAAGGGGGAGGCGGCGGCCCCAGTCCGGGCACAGGGAGAGCAGCGGCGGCCCCGGCCCCGGTCCGGGCGAAGGGTAGACGGCGGCGGCCCCGATTACGGGCAGGAGCAAGGGGGAGGCGGCGGCCCCAGTCCGGGCACAGGGAGAGCAGCGGCGGCCCCGGCCCCGGTCCGGGCGAAGGGTAGACGGCGGCGGCCCCGATCCGGGCAGGAGCAAGGGGGAGACGGCGGCCCCGGCCTCGGTCGAGTGAGGCAGACGGAGGCCCCGGTCCGGACAGGGAGTGGGAGGCGGCGGCCCCAGTCCGGGCACAGGGAGAGCAGCAGCGGCCCCGGCCCCGGTCCGGGCGAAGGGTAGACGGCGGCGGCCCCGATACGGGCAGGAGCAAGGGGGAGGCGGCGGCCCCAGTCCGGGCACAGGGAGAGCAGCGGCGGCCCCGGCCCCGGTCCGGGCGAAGGGTCGACGGCGGCGGCCCCGATCCGGGCAGGAGCAAGGGGGAGACGGCGGCCCCAGTCCGGGCACAGGGAGAGCAGCAGCGGCCCCGGCCCCGGTCCGGGCGAAGGGTCGACGGCGGCGGCCCCGATACGGGCAGGAGCAAGGGGGAGACGGCGGCCCCGGCCTCGGTCGAGTGAGGCAGACGGAGGCCCCGGTCCGGGCAGTATGGACCGACCTAGGAGGGGAGGCAGGCCCCTCCAGCCCGGGTAAGAAACCTGCATAGGAGAAGGCCACTCCGATATAAAACCTACGACCCAAGGACCTCGCTGCCACGTCCCAGCTTGCTTGGCCACGGCACACGAACCATGGGTGTAAAGGGTGGGGCCAGTACTGCGCGCACTGCACTCCACCTAAAAGCTCCTTTGCGCAGGCCCGAGGACAGGTCCACGTCCTCCCCCTCAACGTCCTCCCCCTCAACGTCCTCCCCCTCCACGTCCTCCCCCTCCACGTCCTCCCCCTCCACGTCCTCCCCCTCAAAAGATGCTCACAAACTCAAGCTAGCATGCTGGAACATCAGAACCATGCTAGATAAGACTGACAGCCATCGACCTGAACGTCGGCTGCCCTCATTGCACATGAACTCCTCAGACTTGACATCGACATAGCCGCTCTCAGTGAAGTCCGCCTGGCAGATGTAGGCAGCTTCCAAGAACGCGGCGCGGGCTACGCACTCTACTGGTCTGGCAAGCCTTCGGATGAACGACGCCTATCTGGTGTAGGCTTCATGGTCAAGAGCTTCATTGCCTCCAAACTCGAAAACCTTCCGACAGGCCTCTCGGACCGAATCATGTCCATGCGACTCCCACTTCAAAACAAGCGTCACATCACCCTCATCAGTGTCTATGCTCCAACCCTCCAGGCGGAACCAGCAGAAAAGAACAAGTTCTACACCGACCTGCGCAACCTCATCCAACGTACCCCTACAGCCGACAAGGTTGTCATCCTGGGCGACTTCAACGCTCGTGTCGGCAAAGACTCAGAAACCTGGCCAGGAATCCTGGGCAAGCATGGCGTCGGCAAGTGCAACGACAATGGGCGCCTCCTGTTGGAGCTCTGCGCAGAACAGCGGCTTGTCATTACAAACACCCTTTTTCAGCAGAGGGACAGCCTTAAGACCACCTGGATGCATCCCCGATCCAAACACTGGCACCTCCTGGACTACATCCTGGTGCGAGAAAGTGACAAACAAGATGTGCTCCACACCAGGGTCATGCCTAGCGCGGAATGCCACACTGACCACCGGCTGGTTCGCTGCAAGCTCAACCTTCACTTCAAGCCAAAGCCCAGGAACAATAAAGCCCCCAGAAAGAGGTTCAATGTTGGAAAACTGCAGTCAGACGAAGCGAGAGGAAACTTCCAGGCAAACCTCAAAGCAAAGCTCGACGTTGCAACCCGCCTCACGGACCCGTCCCCTGAAACCCTCTGGGATCAGTTGAAGACTACCATACTGCAATCCACTGAAGAGGTACTGGGCTTCTCCTCCAGGAAAAACAAGGACTGGTTTGACGAAAACAGCCAGGAAATCCAGGAGCTGCTGGCAAAGAAGCGAGCTGCCCACCAGGCTCACCTTACAAAGCCGTCCTGTCCAGAGAAGAAACAAGCCTTCCGTCGCGCATGCAGCCATCTTCAGCGCAAACTCCGGGAGATCCAAAATGAGTGGTGGACTAGCCTCGCCAAACGAACACGGGAGTAGTGTAGGTCACAAACAAATACAAACACTTCACAAAACAGATCTCATTTAAAATGCCAAAGCTCTGCTCAAACCAGATAGGCTCCAAGTGCCTTTGCAAAAACTTTGAGAATGCCTATAGAGACTTCACAAGTAGATGTTAATTGGACATGCTGTGGAGTAATGGATTATTGTTTTAGAAAGTAACAGATGAACAGACCCAGAAGATTGGGTCCAGTGCTGAAATCTTTCTGAATGCAGTTTGCTGTTCTAAGAAGATCATGTGGTTTTGCAAGCAGAGAGAGAGAGTTGACTAGACAGGCTTTCTCTAAGAGAGAGGGAGAGAACTGGTTTCTGCAGCATGGCAAACTGGCTGCTTGTTTAAAACCTTGTGGTCCATACAAGAGTGGCTAGAGTGTTTCACCTGAAATAAGGGAAACAAAAAAGAGTTTTGTGGTGACCTGCAGAAGAAGAGTTTCATCAGCAAGTTACTGAAGTAATTGATGAAATTAAATCAGTTTGTGTGTGTCCAACGAGCAACTAATCTCTCTCTGAAAGGCGACAAGAACCTTTCTGACCGGTAATCATTTAACCGTTTCCACCAGAGCCTGGTGAAAATTCATAAATGTTAAATTCTGTGCACAGTGTAAGAATTTCCTGATTCCGGTGAACTTGGAGGAATAAGAAGTGAGTTTAGGCTGTGAATCAAAGAATTTTTCTGAACTTACACACACATTACATACATGTGCACTTAGAATTAGGAGGGAATTAGGTTAAGTTAATAATAACAAGCTAAAGTTTGATCCGGTTTTTATATTTAAAGAAAATTGAAAACTACTTTGTTTAAGTAACCATTTGTCTTGGTGAATTTCTATTGCTGCTGGGTTTTGGGCTCCTCTGGGCCTGAAACATTTCTGCTTCTGCTCTCCAAGTCAATAACTTTTGAAGTTAATTTAAAGTTGCCAGCAGACAGTCCCAAAGAAAGATCTTCTAATTTATCCACATGATCATTGACTGTTTCCAAGTCCCAACAAACATCAATATCGCATATCGACTCCAAAACTTTTTCAAGTGTACATTTAACTTTCTTTAACCATTTCAGTCATCTGTGTATGTTTGTTTAAAAGATCAGAAATGAAGTCCATAGTCAGAGCAGCTGTTTCTTCCTGCTTTTTACCGTTTTTTCCCCAGCTTTAGCACTCCTCGTAGCCATTTTAAAATAATAAGTAACAAGGGAGCAAAGTAAAAAGCACTTTGGTTGAAACGTTAGAAATGAATTAATGGAAGAAATAATTTTAAAGAACAGGAGCACCTAACTACTACTGCTAACCCATGCAGTGGCCAGCTGGAAGTCAACAGGGACATTTAAAAGACTCTTTGACAAGCACATCGTGGATGTAAGAAAAATAGAAGATTATGGGTGTGAGGATTAGATAGCTGTGGAGTCAGACTGGTACATTTTTCTTTTTACCAGGAGATCAAACCAAGGGTGGAGCTACATTTTTAATTGAGGCTGCAGGATCATTGGAAACTTGTGACCTTCGCTAGTGGATGCCTGGAAAATTTATGCAGGTTTTCCGCATATATCAGCCATGATTCGAATGGTGGAGCAGACTCGATTAGGTGCAATTCTGCTCCTCATTCTTAAGGTCACTAAACCAATTGATATGGCTTTGACTCATTCTTGTGAATGCAAATGACCATCACAAAGAGAAAAATGACCTGAACAACGAGGCGTTCCTTCAACTGATCTTTCATTTGAAGCACAACAACCCTTTCAATGAAAATATTCTTTTGGGAATACCTATTTCAAATACCTATTTTTAAAGGGTTTTTTTTTCGCCACTGATGCTGTTAAGTGATACGTGATATCCACCACCGGCCTGTTGTACCTCGCATGTTGGGGATCAGGAAACTCCCAGTGTTGGGAGCTTCCTCCACCACCTGCCAGCCCAGGCAGAGGAAGAGGGAACTTGCTGCCACTTACAAGCCATGTTCCCTCTAATTTGTAGTAGTTAGTGTGCGCAATAATCTTACAATGTGCAATTTTTTCTCCTGTGACATAAGTATGTGCAAATGTAAACTTTAAATTGTTTCATGATACTTTTGGCACAGTCGGTCTCTCATGGCTAATCAAACTGTATTAGCATGTTTTAAAGTAATACAATTAAGATTAACTACTTGTTTAACCAACTAACTAGTTAGCAGAAACAGTTAGCTAAGAGATTATTTTCAATATGTATAATTATTAATACTGCATTATTTTAGGTAACTAACCTTTTGTGCTCACATTCATTTCTTTTGTGTGCTTGTTGCAAAACCTGTGTGCACAGAGGGAACAGTGCTCAGCCAGTGTCTGGTGCATTCATGTCCTGATCCAACATTCAGGCCTCTGCCACTCACTGACTCCACCCACCAATGCTACAGGGAGCAGAACTGGAGGGTGAACAGGATTATAGCCTTAAGTTTGCTGTCAAACCTTTTCAATAACTGATAGTTTCAAGGACTGCAGTCAGACAAACATCAGACAAAGTTACTCAGCTCTGGTTCCACATCCTGGCTCTTGGCTCCAGCCCTCAGGATTTTGAGGTTTAGAGCAGCCATTGTCAACAGCCCCCACAACCCCCACCCCTGGGGCTGCAGCACATTTAAGTAAAAGCCTTGTTTGCTTTTCACCTCTTGTGACATCAATATATTTCATTTTTTTAATGTAGTCAGTGGGAGAGAAGTACGGAAGAAACCATAAATTGACTGCTTCACAGAGAAAGGAGACCATAAACTTTAAACAGGGTCCTAGTTGGGGAGAGGGGGGTGGAAGACATAGCTGAAAGGGGGGTTGAGAATGGCTGGTTTGGAACTTCATCGACATCTGTCCAATGATATCCATGGTTAAGTTCTCCATGACGAGTGAGAGCACTCCCTTGTTTGTGGGCCTCCTGTTCTCCACCCCTCCTCTCAACCAGAGTCTATGAATTGGAAGCACACAAAAGCTGTGACTTCCCATCCCATTCGTTACAGGAAGAGTGATTCAGAGAGGCTTCTAACCAATGAGGCATGATGTGCATTTCCAACCATCTGCTGATATATTTCGCAATATTCCAGAGCAGTAAGTGGTCATCACGACTAGCAAGCTATGTCTCATCATTTTTCCACATTAACTAAGTTTCATGTGTACATAAAACACCATTACCATCCATAAGATTGACTGACAGCGCAAAGATAAAGATCCCAAGCCACACAACAGACCAGTTGACATGCGCAGCAACCTTTTGACTGAGTTTAATTTTTTTAATGATACAGCACAGGTAGAAGGGCCTTCCAGACCCATGAAACCCGGGCTGCCCCATTACACCTAATTAATCTGCCAACCCCGTACATTTGGAGGGTGGGAGGCAATTGGAGCACCTGGGGAAAACCCACGCAGGAAGACCACACAGGTCGCAGGAAGAATGCGCAAATTCATTACAGAGAGCACAGGATTTGAACCTGGGTTGCCAGCACTGAGCTAACCAGGCTGCTGAGCTGATCTTCCAAGTAGGATTTCTGTTTGTCTTCAAGGATTAATTAGTGTTGTGACTAATACTCACCAGTCACACATATGCCATGAACGCAGGTATTGGAAGCCCAGTTGTAAAAGAGATGTAGGACTCCAAAACTGATGGCACCCTGTAGATATCTAAGATTACCACAGGATTGGAGTGAAATGGAAAAATGTTCCAAGGAGTAGCAGATGGAATTTTACTTGGACATGTGAGGTGTTGCACTTTGGTGGGTTAAACCAGGGCAGGACTCATTGGTGAATGGTAGAGCCTTGGAGTGTCTGGTACCACAAAGAGTGTGTGGGATACAGATACCTGCAGACAGACAGGCTGGTGGAGAAGGCATTCAGCATGCTTGTCTTCATTGGTCAAGGTGTTGAGTGCAGGGGCAGGGGCACACGGGAGATTGCAGATGTTGGATTCTGAAGCCAAACACCATCTGCTGGAGGAAAGAGGGTCAAACAGCATCAGCAGGAGAAAATGGTCTGTGTTTTGAGCTGAAACTCTTTGTTGGGATTGAGAAACTGCACTGGAACAGTGTAAAGAGGACAGGGTGGGAGGGGTGAAGCAGGGATCCCACACTGGATTATCCGAGCAAGTAGAGGCGACACACGACGGACAGAGGCAGAGGACAGGCAGAAGCTCAACAAAGGGAGAGGTCAGCATGACAGCATCAGTATGGGCTTCGTTCAGGAGGCTGATGGCTGCAGGGAAAAAGCTGTTTTTAAGCCAGTTAATGGTTACTTTCACATTCTTAAGGCTTTTCCTCAATGGGAAGAGGGTGTGTCCGGGATGAGATGGGTCCTTCAATGTGTTAGCGGCCCTTCTTGGACAGTGAGAGATGTAGATGGAGTCCTTGGAGGAGAGGGACATTCATATATTGATCTGAGCCACCTTCTGTACTTTCTTCAGATCTTAAGCAGAGCAGTTCCCATACCACTCTGTGATGCAACCAGTAAGCCTGCTTTCACTTGGGCCCCTGTAGTAATTGTTGAGGGACATGGGATATGCTGAACTGCCTTAGGCTTCCAAGAAAGTAGAAACATGTATGCTTTCTTGGCCATCATGTCCCAGGTCAGATCTTTGGAGTTATTTATTCCTAACAGTTCAAAGCTTTCCACTTCAGCACCATCAATGCAGACAGGAGTGTGGGCTCTGCCCCCTCTCATCTTGTTGAATGGAGCTCTCTCGCTACAATCGATTAGGTAAGAAAATGACCAGCAGATACAGATTCACCTATAGTGATAGAGAGAAATTGGTGCAGTGATGAGAAAATTCACAGGACGGTGGAGAAGACAGAGGAGACTGTTTTGGGGATTTGGGTCACTCTATTGTCCTTGATTGTTGCCCTTGAGGTGATAAGCTGTTAGCTGTTGCCCTTGTGGTGAAAGTAGTACCAGGGAGGTCCAGGATCTGGACCCACTGATAATGAAAGACTGTTGCGGTACAACATAATACTTAGATAAGCCCATGTGCCTGGAGAGATTGGTGCGAAATGCCTCCAAAACAAATTTGTGATTCTGGTGGGCCATGGATGGAGACAGCAGGTCGCCATGGACAACCCTGTCTTCCTTCCCTTGTTAAGCCTGCTGCTATCAGCATTTCAGTCATCAACAGCCATGTCAATAAGATGTTGAGTGCTCAGTGATATTAGACAGCGTCAGAGGAACAATGTCAGACATGTTAATTGCTTGCACATGGACAGGGATAATTACAAGGGCACCCCTGTTTAACCTGGTGGCCATGAGGATTAAATCCGGGAATGTCATCAGAACTGACGACTGTTATTTTTGTTTCCGTGAGGATTTCCACTGAAATTTTAAGAAAACTAATTTTCTTGGACTATGAAGCCAGCTACAACTTTAATAAACAAAAGTGTTGGAGAAAATTAGCAGGTCACATAGCGTTCATTAAGGCAAAGATACATAACCAACGTTTTGGGCCTGAGCCCTTCATTAAGGTAAGAGCAAAAAGCAGGCAGGTGTCTGAATAAAACAGTGGGGAGAGGGACAGGGGAAGAGCACAGGCCAACAGGTGAGAGGTCATAGGTAGATATGGGTGGAGAGCAGAAGAGAAAAGAGCTGAGGTGATGGAGGTTTGGATAGCTCTCTGAATGGAGAGGGAAGGGGAGGGGACTGGGAATAAAGGAGAGAGAGGAATAGGGAATGAGAGAGATACAGGGGAAGGGCTTAATGGAAACCAGAGAAGTCAATATTAATGCCATGTGGTTTGGAAAGGGCCCAAGCAGAATATTATGTGATGTTCCTTCAATTTGCAGATGGCCTTCATTTGGCAGAGCATGAGACCTTGGACACGTCAGCATGGGATTGGGGTGCGGAATTAAAATAGTTGGCCGGTGGGAGGCCCCTGCTTTTGGAGCAGAGAGCAAAGGTGTTCATCGGAAAAATCTCCCAATCTGCGTTCAGGAGGCCACAGCAGAAGCATGGGATGCAGTTACTGACCCCTTTAGATTCATGTGAAGTGCTCATTCACTTGGAATGACTGTTTGGGGCTCTGAATGGTGGTGAGGGAGGAGGTATGGATGCAAGTGCAACATTGCTTGTAGTCACAGGGGTAGGTACCAAGGAGGCAATTAGTGGGAAGGGAGGAGTGGGTGCGGGAGTCACGAGGTGTGCAGAACCTGCGGAAGGCAGAGAGGGGAGGAGAGGAGATGATGAGTCTGGTGGTGGGATTATGTTGTAGATAACTGAAATTGCAGAAGATAATACATTGGATTTAATGGTTGATGAGGAAAAGGGGAATCTTGTCCTCACTGAGTCCAGAGGCTGAGGGGGCCAGGGGAGATGTACAGGAAGTAGAGGAGATGCGGGTCAGGGGTTGAGTTGATGGTGGTAGATGAGAAGCTACATTTATAAAGAAGGTGGACATCTCAGGTAATAAGGAATGGAAGACCTCATCCTGGGAGTGGATGCAATGGAGACAGAGAAATGAAGAGAAAGGAATACAATCCTTACAGGGAGAAGAGTGTGAGGAGGTGTAGTCAGGGTAACTGTGTGAGTTGGTGGGTTGTAGAAAATGTCTGTAATGTTATGGGTATATTATATATTATATTATATATAAATATGTCTTTAAATGAGATATATTGAGGGGGTTTAGTGTAGGTCAATTCACAAACAGATACTTACACTTCACATCTCATTTAAAATGCCAGACAACCAGGCTCTGAGTGCTTTTTCAAAGACAATGAAATTGCTTTAGAAGGAACTTCAAAAGCAGGTGCAAATGGGTCAAAACCCAGGCTAAAGTGCTAATAAATATCTTTCAAAGTTTGGGTATGGAGCCTTGGAAGTGATTGCTTGGTTTTTACAAACAGAGAGTGAGGAAAGACCAAACAGGATTTCTCTAAGAGAGAGAGAGAGAACTGAGTTCTGTAGTGGCTTTTGCGGCTGCAACATGGCAAGCTGGCAGGCTTGTTAAAACTCCATTTTGAAGACGGGTTGTGAGTTCTGAGTTCAGCCTGTCCAAATCCCTTGTGGTCCCTACAAGAGGAAATGGCTGTCTAGAGTGTTTCTCCTGAAATAAGGGAAACAAGAGGAGCTCTGTGGTGACCTGGAAGAAGAGGTTAGCATTTGGAAAACCCTGATGGGGCAAGTTTCTTCGGCAAGACACTGAAGCAGCTGATTGGAAGGAATCAGTTGTGGGTGTCCAATGAGCAATAAATCTCTCTGAAAACTGACAAGAACCTTCCTGAGCGGTAACCATTTACCTTTCAAGCACCAAAGCCTGGTGAAAATTCATAAATGTTAAATTCAGTGCACAGTATAAGAACTGCCTGATACCGATGAACTTGGAGGAGTGAGAAGTGAGATTGAACTGTGAATCAAAGAACTTTCCTGAACATATACACATTCATACACATGTGCCTAGAATTAGAAAGGGATTAAGTAAGGTTAAGTTAAAGTTTGATCCTGTTTTTATGTTTAAAGGAAATTACCATTAAGTAACCATTTACCTTGGTGAATTTCTATTGCTGCTAGGCTTTGGGGTCTTCTGGGCTCGTAACAGTAGCTTGTCTCCCAAGATGGAGTCAGAGAGATCGGAAAAGGGAAGAGTATTGCTGGAGATGGACCAAATGAATTTGAGATTGGGATGAAAATTAGCAGCAAAGTGGATAAAGTCGACGAGCTCATCATGAGTGCACGAGGGCAGCGCCAATATAATTGTCAAAGTATCAGAAGATAATGCACAAAAGAGCTGGAACTACAATTCCAGCTGCTTCCTCCCTCTTGATCAAGGCAGAAAAATTTGACAATGAGAATAATATCTGTGTGACTGACCATCTTGGGATCCATGATGACAAAGTTTTAAGGCAATACATTATGTAAACTTACTTAAATTAACAATTGTGTTTTAATTTCTGATGCAAGTACATTGGAATTTGCAAATGCTGTTCATAATACTGAAGACACTGGGATGAATTTTGCAGGTTGATAGTCAGTGATTGATAAAAGTGAGTATCTTTCTTGAATTTCTGCTAATTTAATGAGGATCAGCAAGTCAAAACGTTTCAAAGAGTCCTTCTATCAGACAGTGCTAAAGTAACAGAACAACTTAGACCTGTCAAGAATGTCAAGTCTTTGATGCCAATGGAACAGGCCGTCAGCTTAGAAACATACATCAAAGTTCTCCATCAGGTTGAAAGGTTTTTACGACCTCTTGTTTCATGATTTAAATACAAATTTGATGTCAACCTGATTGACCCTGTCAATGCCAGGGACTCACATGTTCTGATTTCTCTTTCTGCTCTCCCACCAGATCAACTGGCATCCCCTGAAGAGCTACACTGGTTCCCACCTCCTTGTTCTCTCTCTGATACATCGTGAGAACACAAAGCATTAAGCATGCTGTTTCTGCGCCAATTACCCAGGTTCAAGCCTGGCGCTGCCTTTAAGGTGGTTGCATGTTCTCCCCTTGTCTGCGTGGCTTTCGACCGAGTGCTCCAGTTTCTTCCCACCATTCAAAACATTCAGGAGTTGTCGGTTAATTGGGGTATTTGAGCTGCACGAGCTCGTGGACTGGATGAGCCTGTTACTGTGCTGTATGTCTACATTGAAAGTTAAAAATTTTAACTTTAAATTTATTTATCACATTTTATCTGATAGAGTGAAAAGGATCCTTCTATGAGGTCCAACAGGTTAAGTATAACACAGCTGTGTAAGATACAAGAACAAGAGCACAATTACAGAATTAAAATAGCAACAAAAAATCAATCAATACTAAGCAAAGGCTACAAGAAAGCATTGCTGTGGGGTTCATTCAGGAGCCTGATGGCTGCATGGAAGATACTACCTTTAAACCTCTTGGTGTATGATTTCAAACAGTTCACTAAAAGATGGGTAAAGTCCTCCCTATCTCCGACCATTGTCATTTCTAATGAGATGCCTGAATTCTAAATCCAACCTCTTCATCGATCCTAGATTTGACAGCTCACAACCTGGAGCACATTCCCCACAGATTCTGCCCATCCTGCTGAGCAAGTCAAGCATTTTCATACACATTTTAGTTCAGAATTCTGGCACCTACAGGTTTCTGTCTTATTATCTCTGTGAAAGACTCAGTATCCAATGTGTTTTGATACTGGTCTAATTAAGTACTTTTAGAGAATGCTGAGGGTATGATAAAGATGAATATATTGTCAATTTTTGAATGTTGACTATGACATGGTAATAAATCTTAACTCTAACTTATGTTCACCAAAGTGTTGTGAGCCCAGAGGACTCCAAATCCCAGCAGCAATATAAATGCACCAAGACAAATGGTTATTTAAACAAAAGTTGCTTTTAATTTTCTTTAAACATAATAACAAGATCAAACTTTAACCTATTACTATTAGTTTAACTTAACCTAACTTAACCCCCTTCTAATTGTAAGTGCACGTATATGTGCACGTTCTTTGTTTCAGGGAAGTTCTTTGTTTCACAGTCCAGACATTCACTTCTCACTTCTCCAAGTTCACCGGTATTAGGCAATTCTTATAATGTGCACAGAATTCAACATTTATGACTCTCCACCATGCCTTGGTGCTTAAAGTTAAATGATTACCGCTCATGGAGGTTCTTGTTGGTCTCTCTCTCTCTCTCTCTCTCTCTCTCTCTCTCTCTCTCTCTCTCTCTCTTTCTCTCAGAAGCAAAATTATTCACATTTCAAAAAGCCTCTGTAAACATTACAATTGGCCCATAGACTGCACCAGCGCTGATTAAATTGCTGATAGTATCAGAGGTCCCCCTTGCTCTCACAGTCTGCTTCATTGCTTCATGAAACCATTTGGCAAATATCATTTCCTAGGGCATTTGCTGCAAAGTTTATAATAAATACTGGCCAAACCGAATTGAACACTGCAGGGACGGCAACAAGAAAAAATATAGCAATCTCACCATAAGACCGTAAGACAGATTCAGATTCAGATTCAGATATATTGTCAGAGTACATACAAGATATCACATACAACCCTGAGATTCTTTTTCCTGTGGTTGAGGTAGAATTACCACTTACTGCCAGAGCAATAAAACTGACTCAATGTACGCATGTAAACAAACTTACTATGCAATACAGAGAGGAATTAGGAAAGCTAAAAGAAGGTACGAGGAAACTATGGCAAGCAGGGTGAAAACTAATCCAAAAGAGTTCTACAAATATGTTAATGGTAAGAGGAAAGCTAGAGACAAAATTGGTCCCTTAGAAAATCAGAGCGGAAAACTGTGTGTGGAGCCTAGAGAAATGGGGGAGATATTGAGCAGTTTCTTTTCTTCGGTATTCACTAAGGAGAAGGATATTGGGAGATGTGAGATTAAAAAAAGCAAATTGGGTAAATATGGGGAATATAGAGATTACAAAAGGTGTAGTTTTAAGGCTTTTGAAGAATATAAAGGTGGATAAGTCTCCGGGACCAGACGGGATCTTCCCCAGGACATTGAGAGAAGTGAAGGAGGAAATAGCAGAGGCTCTGGCGGTAATTTTCCAAATGTCATTAGATATGGGGATAGTGCCGGAGGATTGGCGCATTGCGCATGTGGTTCCGTTATTTAAAAAGGGTTCAAGGAGGAAGCCTGGCAACTATCGGCCTGTAAGTTTGACGTCTGTGGTAGGTAAATTAATGGAGAAAATTCTTAGAGATAGTACTTATAAACATCTGGATAGACAGGGTCTGATCAGGAGCACTCAACATGGATTTGTGGGAGGAAGGTCATGTTTGACCAATCTGATTGAATTTTTTGAAGAGGTGACTAGGAATGTGGATGAGGGTAGCGCAGTGGATGTTGTCTATATGGACTTCAGTAAGGCCTTCGATAAGGTACCACATGGAAGGTTAGTTAGGAAGGTGCAGTCTTTAGGTATAAATTTTAAGATAGTCAAATGGATTGAACATTGGCTGAAAGGGAGAGGCCAGAGAGTGGTAGTGGATAATTGTCTGTCAGGTTGGAGGCCGGTGACCAGTGGTGTGCCTCAAGGATCTGTATTGGGCCCATTATTGTTCGTTATATACATTAATGATCTAGATGATGGGGTTGTGAATTGGATTAGTAAATATGCAGACGATACTAAGATAGGTGGAATAGTGGATAATGAAGAAGGTTTTCAAGGATTGCAGAGGGATTTGGGCTGCTTAGAAAAGTGGGCTGAAAAATGGCAGATGGAATTTAATGCTGATAAGTGTGAGGTGCTTCATTTTGGTAAGAAGAATCAGAATATGACATACATGGTAAATGGGAGAGCATTGAGGAATACAGAAGAGCAGAAAGATTTAGGAGTAACGGTACATCGTTCCCTGAAGGTAGAAACTCACGTGAATAGGGTGGTGAAGAAGGCTTTTAGTATGCTGGCCTTTATCAATCATTGCATGGAATATAGGAGTTGGGAGGTGATGTTGAGATTGTATAAGACGTTGGTGCTGCCTAATTTGGAGTTATGTGTGCAGTTCTGCTCGCCTAATTATAGGAAGGATATAAACAGAGTGGAGAGAGTGCAGAGAAGGTTTACCAGAATGTTACCTGGGTTTAAGCATCTAGAGTATAGGGAGAGATTGGACAGATTAGGTCTTTATTCTTTGGAGCGTAGAAGGTTGAGAGGGGATTTGATAGAAGTATTTAAGATTATGAAAGGGATAGACAGAGTGGACGTGGATAGACTATTTCCGTTAAGAGGAGGAAAGATTAAAACAAGAGGACATGAGTTAAGTATTAAGGGGCAGAGGTTTAGAGGTAACATGAGGGGGAACTTCTTTACTCAGAGAGTGGTAGCCGTGTGGAATGAGCTTCCGGGAGAAATAGTGGCGGCGGAGTCAATTGTATTATTTAAGAAAAGGTTGGACGGGTATATGGATGAGAAGAAGATGGAGGGTTATGGGCATTGTGCAGGGAGGTGGGACTAGAAAGGGGTGTTTGGTTCGGTGCGGACTAGAAGGGCCTAATGGCCTGTTTCCGTGCTGTAATTGTTATGTTATATGTATGTTATGTTAATAAAGTGCAAAAGTAAGAGTTTGTTGTTGAAGTGTTTGATGGTCCTTTACCTGGTGGTGCGAGCCTTGCGGCACCTGTACCTCTTTTTTGATGGTAGCAGTGAGAAAAGAGCATGTGCTGGTTGGTGTGGACTCTTAATGATTGCTGACAGCAGTGTTCCCCGTATGCATTCTCGATGGTGGGAAGGGTTTTGCCTGTGATGTCCCGGGCTGCGTCCACTACCTTTTGCAGGGCTTTGTGCTCAGGGGCATTGGTGTCCCCGAACCTGACCATGATGCACTTTCCACCACACATCTGTAGAAATTTGCCAAGGTTTCCAATGTCATGCCAAATCTCTGCAAACTCCTGAGGAAGTAGAGGTGCTGACGTGCTTTCATCATTATGCTATTGGTGTGTTGGGTCCAGGAAAGATCCAATGAGATTGTGACTCCCAAGAACTTGTTTTCTCCCCTCTCCACCTCTAATCCACCAATAATCATTGGATTGTTCACCTTTGGTTTTCCCATCATAAAGTCAACAATCAACTCCTTGGTTTTGGTGACACTAAGTGCGAGGTTGTTGTTGGTGCACGGTTCAGCCAAGTTTCCAATCTCCCTCCTTTATGCTGACTCATCGACCATTTTTTATACAACTCACAACTGTGGTATCATCGGCAAACTTGTAGATAGTGTTGTATTCATATCGAGCTCACAGTTGTAGATGTAATGTGAGTAGAATAGGAGTAGAGCACAGCTCTTTGGTGTTCTGGTACTGATGGAGATTGCCGAGGAGATGTTCTTACCAATTCTCACTGATTGTGGTATGTAGGTGAGGAAATCCATGATCAAATTAGTGGTGTTAACTCCCAGGTCTTGGAGTTTGCTGATCAGTTTTGAGGGGATGATGGTGTTAAATGCTGAACAGTAGTTGATAAAGAACATCCTGCTGTATGCATCTTTGCTGTCCAAGTGTCAATGTATCCAGGCCATTGTGTAGAGCCAGTGAGATGGTATCTTCCATGGACCTATTACTACGATAGGTGATTGGAATGGATCCTTGGTGCCTCTCAGGCAGGAGCTGATATGCTTCAACACCAGCCTTTCAAAACACTTCATCATTATTGATGTAAGTGCTACTGGTCAAGAGTCATTAAGGCAGGTCACTACATTCTTCTTGGGCACCGGTTATGATTGACACCTGTTGAAACAGGTGGGTACCACACCCTGCTGGAGTGAGATGTTGAAGATATCCATGAATACATTGACATGTTGGTCAGCATAGGTCATACCTTCTCTTTCTGTAGTGATCTGGATCTCCGGACAAATGCCTGTGATCTGGTTCTCAGCAGATTCCAGATTTCATTGTTCATTCAGATCTTCTGATGGAAGAAAACCCTGAACAATTTGACAGGGGCACACTCTGATGCACCATCAATCATCTGAGAGATTATTGTAGCAAAACCAATATTTGGCTCATTCACTTGAGAACTTAGCATATCCCTACTGTTCAGCTGTCATGCACTGAGCTGCAGGGGGCTTTGGAACAGTCACCTTTATACAGGAGCCTGTGGGGAGGGGCCACAGGTACAACCGGCCAATAGGTGTACTTGGTCAGATAATTCTACGTAACAGTGATTTGCCACACACTCATCCCCAGTTGTTTTAACAAAGTCAGTGACACCCCTGGAATAATCATTCAGATCCTCCATTGAGTCTGCTGACTCGAGGAAGTCTTGCAACTGTCCCTCAGCCTCCTGAATAGAGCCTCTCTTTTTAGGCTTTGCTATATGAAGGCAGAAGTCTGTGCACACCCAGTATTAACAAAAAAACACTCATTGCTCCCTCTTCCTTTTCCAGAATCCAAGTTCTAATCCAAACTGTGATCTGGTCGGATAGCAGTGTGTTCTCAGTTAGCCAGGACTTGGTGCATATGAGAGGAAATAGGCCATTTGGCCCATTGAATCTGCCTGCCATTCCTCTCCCATAACTGATTTACTATCCTCTTCAACCTCATTCCACAAATGTCTGCGCTAACAAATTCCACAGATTCACCATGCTCTGGTCAAAGAAACTTCCTCCTCTCTGATCTCAAGGGACATTTCTGTATTCTGTGGCTGTGCCCTCTGGTCCCAGAGTCCCCTAGCACAGAAAACATCCATTCCACGTCCACTCTATCAAATACTCAGCAAAATCTTGTAGTTTCCAACACTGGTGTCACTAGGGGGGCTTCAGGGGAGCTGGGGGTGGGGGGAACTGCTGCAGGTGACACCAGCAAAGGGGGTGACACCATCAGATGGGGTGACACCAAAATGACTGTCTATAAAATGTTGGTGAAGTATTTCAGCAGAAATTTATTGATGTTGATCAAAATATTCCTGTAGTTAGTTATAACAACAAACACATTTTTATAGGTCCAGCTTAGATGCATCAATACACCTACAATGCTAAAACTATGCCAACTTACTTTTTGAACTTTGTAACAATGTCGGAGCTGTCATTAATACCCATGACAATGACACTTTGAACCATGTGGTTTTGTTTAAATCTCTACAACCACGCGCTGTTGTTTTTGTTTCTATAGTCACTGGTTTTGTCAGATTTTCTGGTGTTTTAGCTACAATATTGTGGTAATTAGTATTTGTAAATACATTTAGGCTGGGCATATGATATTGTAATTTAAAGTGTAATTTCAATTTTGCTATTGCCAAGACGTTCAGTGATATATGGGAATTATGATTTACAAGTAACATTACTACAAAAGACATTACCAAGGATTCTGCATGGTCTGGTACGAGAGGAGGTTCACAGGGGGCGTGGGGGAAGGTTGACACCATGAGTTACCGCAATGGGTTACACCAACACTAGTGAAGCCACTGCTTTCCAAGGATAGAAGGGGAATGTACTGGACTGACTTGTAGATAAGGAAGATGATCAAACAAGATTTGATGGAGGTGTTCAAGATTTTAAAAGGGGCAGAGAGAGTCAACGTGGATAGGCTTTTTCAATTAAGAGTGGGGGATATTCAAACCAGAGGCCATGGTTTGAGACTGAAGGGGGAAAATTATAAGGGGAACATGAGGGGAAATTTCTTCACGCAAAGGGTGGTTGGGATGTGGAATGAGCTTCCGGCGGAGGTGGTTGAAGCAGGGATGTTATTTACATTTAAGGAAAGACTGGATAAGTACATGGAGGGGAGAGGATTGGAGGGGTATGGACCAGGTGCTGGTCAATGGGACTAGGAGGGTGGGGATTTGTTCCGGCATGGACTAGTAGGGCCAAACTGGCCTGTTCTCTGCTGTATATGGTTATATGGTTAAGATGATCAAAGTGAAGGATTGTAAAAATGATCTGAGCATGAATCTAGGCATTTGCAAATTTGCAACAACAATCTCTCCTTTAACCTCAGAAACAGGAGCAGAAATTGAGGGTTGACCCTTTTAGGCTGCTCCACCATTCAATAATTTCATTCCCTGACCATTAGTATCTGCTTCACTGCACTCCACAACACTTGATTCCCTTACAGTTGGAAAAACTGTCTATTTTAGCCTTCGATATAATAACCCAACAACCACAGCCCTATGTGGTAAAGAATTCTTCAAATTCACTCTTCTGAGGGAAGAATGTCCTCATCTCAGTCTAAAATGGGCACCCTGTATCTTGAGACTATTCCTGTAGCTTCACTCACGTAGTGAGTCAATGTTGGCTTTCAGACCAATCCCACAAACCCATTACCCCAAATTTTCCTACAACTTATTTTTTTCACATACATCAATTCCCCCTTCCCCCAACCCCCCCCCCCAATTATTATTCTACCCAACTACACCACAGATGACATACAACATCCAATTAATCTCACGGCTAGCACATCTTTGAAACATGGGAGGGAGCCAGCGTACCTGGAGGTAACCTGTGTAGTCTCAGGGAGTACATGCAAACTCCATGCAGGCAGTACCAGAGATCGGGATTGAATCTGGGCCACTGGAACTACAAGGTAACAGCTGCACCATGTACTGCCCATTATCTCCCCTGATTCTTAATTTAGAGTCATACAGTTGTACAGTTCTTCAGCGCATCTCAACTATGTTGCCTACCTGGACAAGGTTGACTTGTCTGTGTTTGGCCCATATCCCTCAGAACTTTTCCTTTACTTATACCTGTCTAAATATGTTTCAACATCCCCTGGCAACTATTTCACATACCGTATAATAGTCATTCATATTCGATACTATATAAAAATCAACCCCCCCTTACTTTTGGCCCCAACCGCCCACCTTCTGGAGCTCCTGATATCCCGACCGCGGACTCTCACCCAGGCCCCAGCCGCCCACCCATCTGAGCTTCCTACATCCCCACCGCAGAGTCTTGCCTATGCCCTGGCTTCCTGCCCACCAGAGTGCCTGACGCCCTGACCGTAGATTCTTTCGTAGGTCCTGGCCGCCCACCCATCCGAGTTCCCAGTGACTCAGTTCTGCCTGCCCCACTCACCCATTTGAGCTCACGACACCTCGAATGATACTGACACTTACCGTGGACAAAAGTAACATACGTGTAATAGTCAACCCCTAAATTTTACCATAAAAATTGGTTCACAAAATTCGACTATTACATAAATAGGGGACCTATTTTCCACCTGTGTGAAACAGTTGCCCCTCATGTCTCTTTTATCTTTTTCCTGTCACTCTATCCCACCTAGTTATATATCTCACAGCTCTGGGAAAATGTCTGTAACCATTCACCTTATCTAAGCCTCTCATTATTTCATATTCTGAACCTTTATAAGTTCACCCCTCAGCCTTCTATGCTGTGGAGAAGAACATGCCAGCTTTTCTTAATAACTCAAGCCCTCTGGTCCCAGCTTGAGAATCTTTTCTGAACTAATTCACCATTTAAAATAGGAGCAGGATTCGACCATCGAGCCACCTTCATCATTCGATGAGATAAAACTCACCGCAATTCTTCATTCTTCTATTATTCAAAATTCTACCAATCTGTGTCGGAAATACATTTAATGAGGCAACTTCCTCTGTTTCATTGGGCAGAGAATTCCATAGATCCACTACCCCAGTAGTTCTCAACCTTTTTCTTTCTACTCACATCCACTTTAAGTATTCCCTATACCATAAGTGCTCTGTGATTAGTAAGGGATTGCTTAAGGTGGGATGTGGGTGGAAAGAAAAAGTTTGAAAAACCACTGTTTTAATCATCCCTAATTGACTCATTATGTGCACGGTTTCATAACTCCAAAGGAAATGGGCCAATGGCAATTTTTCGCAAGCAAAATATTTCAGTAACAATTGGGTCTAGAGCAGTGATTCTCAACCTTCCCTTCCCGCTCACATACCACTTTCAGCAATCCCTTACTAATCACAGAGCACCGATGGCATAGGGATTACTGAAAGTGGGATGTGAGTGGAAAGAAAAAAGGTCAAGAACCACTGCACTACCCTTTGGGAGAAGCAGTTCCTCCTCACCTCTGTCCTAAATCTATTCACCTGAATCTTGTGTCTATGTTCCCTGGTTCTAGTCTCATGTGCCAGTGGAAAGAGTTTCACTGCTTCGACTTGATCTATTCCTTTCATAATTTTATGTTTTTGTATGATCCTACATCATTCTTCTAAACTCCAAAGATTACAGTCCTAGGCTCCTCAACCTCCCCTCATAAACTAACCCCTCCATTTCCACCACCAACTGAGTAAACCTTCCTCCATGTCACTGTAAAGCCAGTGTACCATTTATCAGGTAAGGAGACCACAATTTTACACAGTACTCCAGATACAGCATTAACAATAACCAGGAGGGAGCAGTAATGTAATGGAGTAGTGGCCGGTCGGGAAAACCAGCCCTCTCCAGGAAAATGGAAAAAAGTTAGGAAAAAGCAAAGCATAGCAAAAATAAAATATAAGAAATAGAAGAGAAAGATACAGAGAAGAGAAAAAGATGGCTCCCAAGAAAGAGAAAGTAAAAACAACTGGAAAAAAAAGTAGAAAAGTTGCTGGAGAAGAAAGATGAAGGCCTTACCTGCACGAAGGATCAGGATGCTGTGGTGGTGAGGAGCGCCTGACCCTTGAGGTCAGTGCCTGCCCTGCGGAGTCACGACCCACCAGCACTACAAAATGGCTTTCGGAGCCAACAAAAGTGCACAGTATGCAATCAAAGGAGAAAGAGGACACCAGCAGGAGGGGGCTCAGCAGAGGAGAAGGCTTTCACAGATCGAACAGCTGAGGGATGCCCGACACCAGGGCTCTCAGCTGGAGTACGAGAAAGACAGCAGAAGAGGGAGCGATGAAACAGACATGGGAGATAGACGAAAGGATGACCGACAAGAAGATCAACGTCAGGAAGCACAGCAGATGAGCAGCCAGGAGGGGAAGACCAGCCACAAGAAGCCCAGAATGAAGAGGCCCGACAAAGAGATACAAGCTGGTCATCAGGAAAAACAGAAGAGACACAGACACAAAGAAGAGAAGAAGAAGACACAAACACATATACAGACACAGAAGAATAGGTAAAACTGATGAACAGAATATAGATAAAGTTTTTTTTTAAGAACAAATGAGGTCACTAAAAGAATGGTCATCATTAGAATTTAATGCAATTAAAAGGAAAATGAAAAGAACAGAACTGGTAATGACAGAAATAGGGAAAAGAGTAGAGAATGTGGAAGAGGGGGAAATGGCTGTAGAAATGGAAGTGAATAACAAGAGAAAAATTGGAAGAAAGTGACAAAAAAAATTAAAGAGACAAAGGGATTTAGGAGTGATGGTAAATAGTACCCTCAAGGCTGATACTTAGGTAGATGGTGTGGTGAAGAAGGAATGTTGGCTTTCATAAATCGGAGTATTGAATTCAAGAGTAGGGAAGTTATGATGAAGTTGTACAAGGCATTGGTGAGGCCAAATTTGGAGTACTGTGTACAGTTTTGGTCACCAAATTATAGGAAAGATATAAACAAAATAGAGAGAGTGCAGAGAAGGTTCACGAGAATGTTGACAGGATTTCAGGGTCTGAGTTACAGGGAAAGGTTGTGCAGACTGGGGCTTTTTTCTCTGGAGCGTAGAAGATTAAGAGGGGACTTGATAGAGGTGTTTAAGATTTTAAAAGGGACAGATAGAGTAAATGTGGATAGGCTTTTTCAATTAAGAAAGGGGGAGATTCAAACTAGAGGACATGGTTTAAGATTGAAGGGGGAAAAATATAAGGGGAACATGAGGGGAAATTTCTTTACGCAAAGGATGGTGGGAATGTGGAATGAGCTTCTGGCAGATGTGGTCGAGGCAGGATCATTGGTTACATTTAAGGAAAGACTGGATCGTTACATGGATAGGAGGGGACTAGAGGGGTATGGACCGGGTGCTGGTCAGTGGGACTAGGAGGGTGGGGATTTGCTACGGCATGGACTAGTAGGGCCGAACTGGCCTGTTCTGTGCTGTAATGTGGTTATATGGTTATAAGGTTATACAAGAGTTGTTATCTCAGAAAATTGATATGTTAGAAAATTATAGTAGGTGAAACAACATAAAAATAGTGGGCCTGAAGGAGGGTGAAGAAGGCACAGACATGAAGGAATATATAAAAGGATGGATCCCAAAGGTCCTGGGAATGACAGAAATGCATGAAGAAATGGAAATAGAAAGGGCATACAGAGCATTAACTCCGAAATCACAGGCACATCAAAAACCAAGATCCATCTTAGTAAAATTTTTGAGATACATGACAAGAGAAAATATACTGGAACGGGCAAGGAATAAAATTAGAGAAGATAATAAACCATTGGAATACAAGGGTCAAAAAATATTTTTTTTACCCAGACATAATTTTTGAACTCTTAAAGAGGAGGAAGGAGTTTAATATAGCAAAATTGACTTTATGTAAAAAAGGTTACAAATTCATATTAAGACATCCAGCCATGATTAAAATATTTATACCCGGGGAGCAAAACAGACTGTTCTCGGATCCAAAGAAAGCGCAAGAATTTGCAGAGCATTTGCAGGACAGGAGAAGAGATGAAGAGATGTAACAAGAATGAAGAACAGCGATAAAGAATATATAAAGATGTAAAAACAGTGTATATGTAAAGAACAAAAAAAGGAAAAGAGATGGGAAGGAAGGGAGTAAGGGGGGAAAAAAAGAAGAGAGAGAGCTTTGTTTTATGTGTTTTAAAAAAAAGTGTTTTCTGGAGAGGGCTGGGTAGAGGGGGAATAACCATCACTGCAAAATCAGTTGACGCTGGGAACAAGATCGCAATCCAAATGAAAAGGGGAGTTGTGGTTTCCCGGCAAGGGATATGGGGCAACTCAGAGAGGGGGGGGATCTTTTGGGGTTAAGGAATTAGTGGATGTGGGAACTGCGGGGATATTTTATGTCATAAATGTGTTGTCGTACATTAAGTGTAATAAGAGAAAACTAAGAGATAAAAATTGGGAAAAGAGTGATGGAGGTGGCAAAGTAGTGGAAAAGAGATGGATGCAAGATAGAAGATGGCCATGTTGAACTATATGACTATAAACGTTAATGGAATACATAACCAAATTAAAAGGAAGAGGCTACTAAATTTATTGAAGAAGGAAAAAATAGATATAGCATTTGTGCAGGAAACGCATCTAACTGAAATGGAATGTAACAAACTAAAGAGAGACTGGGTAGGACACGTAACGGCAGCAGCCTATAATTCAAAAGCTAGAGGTGTAGCCATATTACTTAACAAAAATGTACCAATCAAAATAGAGGAGGAAATAATAGATCCGGCAGGGAGTTATGCAATGATAAAGTGTCAGATATACTCAGAATTTTGGAATTTGCTCAATATATAAGCACCTAATGAGGAGGATCAAAAGTTTATGCATGATTTTTTTTTGAAGATTGTAGACACATAAGGAAATATATTGATAGGAGGGGATTTTAACCTTAATTTGGACCCAATGTTGGATAAAACTGGACAAAAGACAAGAAAAAAGAATAAAGTAGCCAAATTTATGGTTAAATCAATGCAGGAAATAAAACTTATGGATATATGGAGGAGGCAGCACCCAAGAGAGAAGGAATTTTCATATTATTCAAGTAGGCACAAAACTTACTCAAGGATTGATATGTTTTTATTGTTAGCCCATATTCAAGGGAGAGTTAGGAAAACTGAATATAAAGCTAGACTACTATCAGATCATTCACCCCTATTAATAGCAATAGAACTGGAGGACATCCCACCAAGAACAGAAAGATGGAGATTAAACTCCATGCTACTTAAAAGACAGGAATTTAGGGAGTTTATTGAATGCCAAATTAAAACATATTTTGAAATAAACACAGGATCAGTGAAAGACAAATTTACATTATGGGACGCAATGAAAGGCTTCATTAGAGGACAGATAATAAGCTATGTAACTAAGATGAAAAAGATTTACAATCGGGAAATAGAGCAATTGGAAAGGGAGATAGTAAATACAGAAAAGGAATTAGTAAAAAGGGATGAGATAACGAAAAGGATAGAATTGGCAGACAAAAAAAATTAAATACGAAACATTACAAACGTACAAGGTGGAGAAGAACATAACGAAAACAAAGCAAAAGTATTACAAACTGGGAGAAAAAACAAAATATTAGCCTGGCAACTTAAAACAGAACAAGCTAAAAGAACAATACAGGCATCAAGGAGAAAGGACAAACAAATTACATATAATCCAACAGATTAATGAAAATTTTAAGGAATTTTATGAACAATTGTATGAAACTGAGAACGAGGGGAAAGATGATAAAATAGAGGAATTTTTAGCTAAAATTGAACTGCTGAAATTGCAAGAGGAACAAAACAAACTAATAAAACCATTTGAAATAGAAGTACAGGATATATTAAAAAAGCTGCCGAACAATAAAACATCAGGAGAGGATGGATTCCCAATAGAATTTTATAAAACGTTTAAAGAGTTATTAATTCCTCCTTTACTGGAAGTAATGAACCAGATAGAAGAAACACAAAACTTGCCAGATTCCTTCAAGACAGCAATAATTACAGTATTTCCAAAGATGGGAAGGACCCATTAACACCAGCATCATACAGACTAGTATCTCGACTTAACTCAGACTATAAGATAATAGTGAAATTATTAGCAAACAGATTGGCCGATTGTGTACCTAAAATAGTAAAACAAGATCAAACTGGATTTATTAAGAAAAGACGAACAGCGGACAATGTCTGTAAATTTATTAATCTAATCCACGCAGTTCAAGGAAATAAAAAACCAACAGTGTCTGTTGTTCTAGACGCAGAAAAAGCCTTTGACAGAGTAGAGTGTAACTACTTATTTAAAGTATTATGGAAGTTTAATCTACCATAAAAATATACAAATTGGATTAAAGCATTGTATAATGGACCGTTGGTGAAGGTAGCAGTAAATGGATATGTATCGAGTCACTTTAAATTAAGTAGGTCAATGAGACAGGGATGTCCACTATCCACCTCATTGTTCGCCTTAGCAATAGAACCTTTGGCAGAACTGATAAGAATAGAAAATAAAATAAAAGGGATAAAAATATAGGAGAAGGAGTATAAAATCATCTTATTTGCAGAAGACATCATAGTATACCTAACAGAACCAGAGATATCAATAAAAGAATTCCATAAGAAATTGAAGGAATATGGAGAAATATCAGGGTACAAGATCAACGCAAATAAAAGTGAAGTGATGCCAATGAGAAACGCAGATTATACAGAATTTAAAAAAGAATCACCATTTAAATGGCAAGCACAAGCCATCCGATACCTAGATATCAGGTTAGATAACTTGTACAAACTAAATTATCAGCCACTAATAAAGAAATTGCAGGAAGACTTAGAACATTGGAAAGAATTACCACTAATGTTGATAGGGGGGGTAAACTGTATTAAAATGAATGCGTTCCCAAGGATACAATACTTATTTCAAATGTTACCAATTCCTTTAACAGAAAAATTCTTTAATGAACTAAAGAGAATAATAAGGAAATTCTTGTGGAAAGGGAGGAATTCAAGGGTAGTGTTAGATAAATTAACAGAGAGGTATAATCAAAGTGGTTTGCAGTTACCAAATTTTAGAAATTATTATAGAGCCGCACAATTAAGGTATTTATCAGATTTTTACCAGACAAGGGAAAAACCAGACTGGACTAAGACAGAACTAGATAAAATATGGGAAAAGGTACCGGAACATATATTTTATAAGTGGGATGAAAAGCTGGTGCAATATAAAAACTCACCAGTACTGCATCATTTACTTAATACATGGAAGAAGATCCACTTAGAAAGGAAAAAAAAAGAATTATCAAATACCAAAATTACTATTGACACAAAATCCGCTAATCCCTTTTACAATAGACAACCTTTCCTTTAGAGAATGGGAGAGAAAAGGAATCAAAAGAATAGAAAATTGTTTTGGGGAAATAATTTATTAACATTTGAACAGTTGAAGTACAAATATGGAAGAACTCATGGCACAATGTTTGCATATCATCAATTGAAAGCTTATTTAAAGGATAAATTGGGAAACAACTTGAGATTACCTGAAGGAAGCAGCTTTGAATATGTAGTTACAGACACAATGATAATTAAAAGATTTATAACCAACATGTACATTAAGCTGCAAGGTAAGGAAAATGAAATAAACTATAAACCTCAGCAGAAGTGGTAAAAGTATGGGCCCTTCAGTCTATGATGTTGTGCGACCTATACAGACCTACTCCACCTCAATCTAACCCTTCCTTCCTTCCTTCCTTCACAGTCCATAACCTTCCATTTGTGTTACATCCATGTGCCTGCCTCAGAGCCTTTTGTATGCCCTTATTGAACCAGCCTGCATCACCACCCTGGCAATGCATTCCAGGCACCTACCATTCTCTGCATAAAAAATCTACCTCTGATGCCTCCCCTAAACTTTCCTCCACTCACCTTAAATCAGTAGTTTTCAAACTGCCCCTCTAAACTCACATTTCATTCTAAGTAATCCCAATACTTTAAGTAATCCCTATGCCATAGTGCTCTGTGATTATTTTAAGGGATTGCTTATAGTGGGATGTGAGTGGGGACAAAAGGTTGAGAACCACTGCTCGAGACCCAATTGTTACTGAAATATTTGGCTTGAGAAAAATTGTTGCTGGCCCATTTCCTTTGGAATTCTGAAACTGTCCACATAATGAGCATTTACAGTATTTTCTGGATTTATTTCAGATCCTTGAGAACAAATGTAACAATGTACATTGATGGGATTGAATAGATCTGATTGTCATTTTGGGTGTGAAGAGACTGAACGGCTTTGTCTTTTGTAAATAATTTATTGTGAATAAAGTCAATTTTGGGGGAAAAAAAATGATCTGCGTACTTTGCTTCTGCAAATTCTGTCGACCACTTCACAATCCAAATGGTCATTCTTACTTTTGCATTTGCTCAATGTTTAAAATTTTTTAATTTAGACATACACGGCAAGAAATTAATGAATGTATAGGAAGAAAAGCCCCATTTTGTAAAATGTGTTATTGCCTATAAACATAGGCAATAGAAAGTTAAATTTGTGGTATGACAAACATATTAGATATATTAAGGCCTGTTACAGGGAAGGAAAACTTGTGTCCCTTGAACAATTAAAACACAAGTGCGGATTGGCCAATGGGACCTTCTTCTGTTTTCTCCAGCTTAGATCATTCTTAAGAGAAAGATGGGGAACAACAATGACCCCACCTGAAATTAGTGAAAATGAACGAACAGTTTGGATGGGAAATACATGCAAATTTATAACAAAAATGTGTTATGTGAAAGTGCAAAACCAGGGTTGCAGCGGTCAAGGGACAGTTGGGAGTTGGACTTGGGTGTGGTGATTTCAGAAAGAAGCTGGTCAGATTGGTGTAAGGACAGCATGACGTCAATTATAAATGGAAGATATGGACTGGTTCAGAATAATTTTTTACACCAATTATATCTCACCCCACAAAAGTTACACAGATCCAAAGCTGAAATTTCAGAGAGGTTGGATTTAGACGGGAACTTTTTTACATGCCACACGGCCATGTGTGAAAGTGAGGCTGTTTTGGCAAGAAATCGCAGAAAAATTAACCAGGATAACAGGAGTGGCCTTCACAGGCGACCTGGAGCTAATATCTATTAAATAATTTTATGGAAAGAAGTGAAAAATTGAATAAATATCAAATCTCATTTATAAAAATAGCACTGGCAGTAGCGAAAAAATGTATCGCGATCACTTGGAAGTGCAAGTCCCCTCTACTTATAGCACGATGGACTGCAGAAATAAACAGCTGTATATCTATGGGGAAAAAAATCACATATAACTTAATGAATATATATGAAACTTTTGTAAAGATCTGGCAGCCGTACCTGGACCACATAGGGGCCCAGATACAGTAATAATAAAAAAAGAGAAAGTATAAATGCAACTATTATGTAAACGTAGTTTCCCCAATTGTATTCTATATATATTTAAAAGATACGTAAGCTCGGATAGTGTGCAGATTCATATATATGGAAAGGGCGAGAGAGGGAGGGACCATTTTGCTTTTGCTTGTTGTTGTTTGAAAGAAAAATTTTAATATATTCTGATTTTGAAAAAATTATTATTCTTTGAACAAAATCAAAAATAAAATATTCAAAACAAAATTTAGACGTACACCATAGTAGCAAGCCCGTCCACACCTTCCAAATACACTAATTAACCTACAACCCCGACATTTTAAAAGGCGTAAGGAAATAGCACCAGGAGGAAACCCACGCAGAGATGGGAAGAACTTACAAACTCCACAGGTAGCGTAGGATTCGAACCCGGGCTGTGCTGCTGTAATAGCTTTGCACTAACCATATCGCCCACATATCATGTTCAAGTAGCGATCCATGCAGGAAATCTGTCCATTCCTCACTGAGTATGGGAGCAGCTGGTAAGCACTGGGCATTTGTCGCGTCATTGTTGGGGGTGTCATGAGAACCCACATTATGCAATCATAGTACATTTGACTGGTTTTATTTCTGACGGACTGTGACTGTCATAATGGCACTGGGACCCAGCTTCAACCTACTTCCCAAACAATTCGCATGAGAGGGCATGCAAAATTATCGAGGACCCTTTCCACCCTGCACACAGCATCTTTCAGCTGCTCCCATCAGGAAAGAGCTGGCAAACCTTCCTCATATGATAACCCTTTCATTCCCAGAAATATCCTTCTGAACTTCATCTGAGGTTCGAAAAACTGCTCACAATTACTCCAAGTGAGGTCTGAGGTCCCACTCCCTCCCTCCCTCCTTCATCCCCCCTCCCCCCCCCCATCAATGTGATCTACCGGGATCATTGTGTGGTGTGTAAAATTATTGAGGACCCCTTCCACCCTGCAAGCAGCATCTTTCAGTTGCTCCTGTCGCGAAAGAGATATAGGAGTATCAGAACCAGTACCAACCAGACTGAGGAACAAATTCTTCCCTCGGGTAGTGAGAATGCTGAATGACCCAAGGAACTGCTCACACTGACCACCCGAGACTCTCATATTTCCAAAACATTATTTATTTATTTATTTGTATATATGAATACTTGCCCTGCGTATCTATTGTTTGTCTGTACGTGTGTTATGTCTGATTGTGTGTCTGCATGTTTTGAACCGAGGACTGAACAACGATGTTTCGTCAGGTTGGACTTGTGCAATCAGATGATAATAAACTTGAATGTGAGAGGTTGTCTCCCAGCACAATTTGCACCCTTTACTTAGGAGTCTGTTAGTGAGTGGGAATTGTAAAATTCAAGTGCTTCATGCTTTGAACTACACCAGCTGCTGATCAATTCAGAAAGCCCTGAGCCCATCCTGAAGAATGTGAAATATTTCAATGCTGAAAAGGATGAAAACAGAATAAAGAGAAGCAGGTGCATAAAATACAACAGAGTGAAACACAATAGGCTGCAGATGCTGTGACTGTGATAAACACACCAAAATGCTGGAGGAACTCAGCCGGCCTTCTCAGCATCTAAAGGAGACAAAGATGTTTTGGGCCTGAGCCCCATCTTCAAGGAAAAATTGGAAGAGGCAGAAGCAGGATCTATCAGAAAGTCTCAGAATTCAAACAATGGGGGAGGAATCCAAACCAACCAAAGTGTTAAATGGATATAAGGGACTTGGTGTTAATTTATCATCTCTGTGCGAAAGGAGACAGGAAAAGGAGAGACGACAGGGGAAGAAGGGGGTGGGGTTTAACAAAAGCCAGAGAAGTCGAGATTAATGCCATCCAGTTGGAGGGTGCCCAGTTGGATGTTATTCTTCCAAATTATAGGTGATCTCAGTCTGGCAATGCATGAGACCATGGACAGACATGTCGGCAAGGGAATGGGATTGAGATTTGAAATGGGTGGCCACTGGATATTACGGTGGACAGAGCTGAGGTGCTCAACAAAGCAACCTCCCAATCTGCGTTTCATCTCTCTGATGCAGAGGAGACCACTGCAGGAGCACTGGATACAGTAGATGACCCCTGCAGATTCACAAGTGAAATGTTGCTTCACTTGGAAAGACTGTTTGGGGCCCCAAATGATGCTGAGGGAGGAGATATGGGCACAAGTGGAGCATCTCCTGTGGTCACAGGAGTAGGTCCCAAAGGGATGATTGATGGGGAGGGAGGAGTGGACAAGGGAGTCACAGAGGGATCCCAGCCGAAGGCGGAGAGGGGAGGAGAGGGGAATGCTTGTCTAGTGGTGGGATCACATAGTAGGTGGTGGAAATGGTGGAGGAGAATGTATTGGATGCATAGGCTGGTGGGGTGGTAGGTGAGGACAAAGGGAATCCTGTCCTTGTTGCGTGTAAGGGTTTAGGGGGCCTGGAAAGATGGGAAGACAATGGACGATATGCGGGTGAGTGCCGCTGATGGTGGTAGAGGGAAACCCATGTTTTTTGAAGAAGGAGGACATCTCTGAAGATCTGGTGTGGAAGTCATTTGACCCAAGTTGTCCATGCCGACCAAATTAAGCTCATTTGTCTATATTCGGCCCATATACCTCTAAACCTTCCCTTATCCATGTAGCAATCTAAAAGTCTTTTGAAAATTACAATTATCCTCATTTCTACCACTTCATCTTACAGTTCATTCTATATACTACCATTCTCTGAGTGAAGAAGGTGCCTTTTAAATCTTTCCCCTCTTATCTTAAATCTATGCCCTCCGGTTTTAGATTCCTCTGCCCTGGGAAAAGGCCTCTGTATATTTATAGAAACATAGAAGATAGGAGCAGGGGTAGGTCATTCGGCCCTTCGAGCCTGCTCCGCCATTCAATGAGATCATGGCTGATCTTAAAGTTCAGTATCCCGTCCCCGCCTTATCTCCATAACCCCTAATTCCCTTATACTGAAGAAATATATCTAATTCCTTCTTAAATATATTCAATGAACCTGCCTCTACTGCCCTCTGTGGCAATGAATTCCACAGATTCACCACCCTCTGGGTAAAGAAGTTCCTCCTCATCTCGGTTCTAAATGATTTGCCTATTAACCTCAAACCATGGCCCCGTTTCTGGACTCCCTCACCATTGGAAACATCCCTTCCACATCCATTCTGTCCAGTCCTGCCAGAATTTTACATGTTTCTAAGAGATCCCTCTCAATCTCCTAAACTCCAGCGAGTACAATCCCAAATTGTGCAATCTTTCCTCACAAGTTATTCCTACCATTCCAGGTATCAGCCTGGTGAATCGCCTTTGCACTCCCTCCATTGCAAGAACATCCTTCCTTAGATAAGGTGACCAAAACTGCACACAATACTCCAGGTGGGGTCTCACCAATGCTCTGTACAGCTGCAGTAAGGTATCCTTATTCCTATACTCAAACCCTCTTGATATGAAGGCCAACATACCATTTGCCTTTTTAATCGCCTGCTGTACCTGCATGCTTACCTTCAGTGACTGGTGCACAGGAACCCCTAGGTCTCTCTGCACTTCCCTATCTCTTAATCTATTGCCATTCAAATAGTAATCTGCCCTCCGGTTTGTATTACCAAAGTGGATAACCTCACATTTATCCACAATGTAGTGCATTTGCCATGTATCTGCCCAGTCCCCCAATTTATCCAAATCACACTGGAGCTTCCTGACCCCCTCTTCAGTGCACACAACCCCTCCTAGCTTAGTGTCATCTGCAAATTTGGAGATATTACATCCAATCCCCTCATCCAGATCATTAATGTAAATTGTGAACAGCTGGGGTCCCAGTACAGATCCCTGTGGCATCCCACTGGTCACCGCCTGCCACTCAGAAAACGAGCCGTTTATCCCAACTCTCTGTCTTCTATCTGCCAGCCAGTTCTCAATCCACATCAATACCTTGGCCCCAATCCCATGAGTCTTGATTTTGCATGCCAGTCGTTTATGTGGGACCTTATCGAAGGCCTTTTGGAAATCAAGGTACACCACATCCACGGGCTCTCCCCTATCTATTTTACCTGTCACCATCTCAAAGAATTCCAATAGATTTGTCAAGCACGATTTACCTTTTGTAAATCCATGTTGACTCTGTCCGATCCCTTCTCTGCTATTCATATGCTCTGCTATTACATCCTTAATAATGGATTCCATCATTTTGCCCACTAATGATGTAAGGCTCACCAGCCTATAATTCTCTGCTTTTTCTCTACCCCGCTTTTTAAATAGTGGGGTAACATTAGCTACCCATGGGTACTGATCCTGAGTCTATCAAGTTCTGGAAAATAATTCTTAAAGCATATGTTATCTGAATGTCCACTTCTTTAAGTACCCTAGGATGTAGATTATCAGGCCCTTGGGATTTATCTGCCTTCAATCCCATCAATTTCCCCAAGACCAGGTCCTTAGAGATACTGATTTCTTTCAGTTCCTCCCTTGCATTAGTCTCTATGTTTCCCAACATCCTTGGGAGGTTATTTGTATCCTCTCTTGTCAAAACAGAACTAAAGTAAGAATTTAATTGGTCTGCCATTTCCTTATTCCCCATTATATATTCCCCTGATTCCGACTGCAAAGGACCTACTCTGGATTTCACCAATCTTTTTCTCTTGACATATCTATAAAAGCTTTTGCAGTTGGTTTTTATGTTTGCCGCAAGCTTACTTTCGTAATTTATTTTTGCTCTCTTGATTAATCCCTTTGTCCTCCTTTGCTGCATCTTGAACTGTTCCCAGTCTTTGGATTTGGTACTTTTTTTGGCCAATTGACATGCTCTCTCTTTGGACCTAATGCTGTCTCTAATTTCCCTTGTTATCCACGGTTGAGTCACCATTTTTGGTTTATTTTTATGCCAAACCGGTATAAACGATTTCTGCAATTCTTCCATTAGATCTTTGAATGCTTTCCATTGTCTATCCACGGTCAACCCCCCCATAAACACCACCCATTCAATCTTACTCAACTCCCGTCTCATACCATCATAATTCCCTTTATTTAAATTCAGGACCTTAGTCTCAGTTTTAATTTCTTCACTCTCCATGTCGAGTGAGAATTCGATCATATTGTGATCGCTCCTACCCAAAGGGCCTCGTACAACAAGATTGCTGATTAGCCCCTTATCATTGCATAATACCCAATCTAAAATGGCCTGCTCCCGAGTTGGTTCCTCGACATATTGGTCTAGATAACCATCCTGTAAACATTCAAGGAATTCCTCCTCCTCAGTATTTTTACTAATTTGGCTAGTCCAATCTATATGTAAATTAAAGTCTCCCATGATGACAGCTGTTCCCTTTTTGCACGCTTCTCTAATTTCTCCTTTTATGCCTTCCCTCACCTCTACATTACTATTTGGAGGCCTATATACCACCCCCACTAACGTTTTCCACCCCTTGCTATTCCTCAGTTCTACCCATATAGATTCCGCACCTTCCGAGTTAATATCCTTCCTGTCAATCGTGTCGGTCCCTTCTCTCACCATCAATACTACCCCACCCCCTTTTCTCTCTTGCCGATCCCTCCTAAATATTGTATACCCCAGGATGTTAAGTTCCCAGGCTTGCCCACCTTGCAGCCATGTTTCTGTAATCCAATCAAATCGTATTTGTTTGTCTCAATTTCCACAGCCAATTCATCTACCTTGTTCCAAATGGTTCTTGCATTGATATAAAGCCTTCAGATTTGCTTTTTTCACCCTCCTTGCTCTTTCTGATTTTTTACTTTCGCTGCCTAACCTAACTTTTCCTATTTTATCTTTCCTGTCCTTTGCCCTATCATACAGGTTCCCTTCCCCCTGCAAAATTAGTTTAAACCACATCAGACGGCTGTACCAAACCTTGCTGCCAATATATTGACCCCTTTTGGGTTTAGGTGTAACCCATCCTTCTTGTAAAGGTCATGCCTTCCCCATATCTATTCCCCTGTAGTCCAAATATCAATGTGTCGCAACCTTGAATATATTTATTGATGCAACACTCCAGATAGCCTTGATAAAGAGAAATACAAAGGGGAAAACTGGCTCAAGGGCTTGAATCTGGGGAGAATTTTTACATTTAAAATGTTCAATTTAGACATGCAGTACGGTAACAGGCCCTTTCACCCATGAGCCCTTGCCGCTCAATTACACCCAACTACAACCCCATACATTTTCAAGGGTGAGAGGAAACCAGAGCCCCCGGAGGAAACCCTTGCAAACATGGGAAGAACATAGAAACCCAGGTCCTGATCGCTGGCGCTGTGACAGCGATGCGCTAAGCACCTCACTAATGTGCCACCTTTTATGGGTGGCTCAACTAGAAAGAGACAGAGTGCCATTTTCCCCCAGCTCTTTAGCTTAAGAGGAACTGTGATGACCTCAGGTAAAAGTGCCAGTGCACAAAACACCTCACAGGCCATGAAGGAATGGTTTCCTAATTGTACACTCACTGTGATTATGTATATGTTAGGCAGGTCGGTTTGTATCCGGGGCAGCATCTGTGAGATGTTAAAATCAGCCAAGGTGAAGGAAAATTCCAGTGGACTGTAAATTGACAGGGGATTCATTCTGAAGGACTCATGGCTCCATAATTTTCCATTATCTCCTGAGTATGAGAAGGAAAGTCTCACACATATTATCTGTTTTGGTCTTGCAGTATACTGGAACAAAGGGGGAGACTTCTAATTAGTTTATCAGAAATTTTTTTAAAATGGATTATAACATCATCAAGGCAAATGCAGCCGTAGTAATTAATTAAAAGCAGAGTAATGCTGTGGGACTGAATCTCTTGTATCCCATTTGCATTGTTCATGATTCTGAGGTGCATAGAGGTTTGGAGGCTGTGTTCTGGGATCCCATCCACTTAAATAAAGGTCTACATGTTTATGGTTACTGAATAAGTAAAATTCCATTTCCATGACACTTGCTGCCAGTATTTTTCAGGCATGCTGCCATTGCTTTGTAAGTTATATTGCATTGAATTTTCCATGGAAACTGGAAGTCAAAAGCCTTGATTGCAAGCAATGAAGCTCCATCGAGATGGAGATTGGATCCCATGCCTCCTGTGGCGCACTTTGTTTGTAGAACGAGATGGGTAAGACGTGAAAGCTTTGTTCGATTGCAGTATGTTGTGGTATTCAATGCAAATCTTAGTTCACAGGCTGTGCATCCAAAACTTCCACAGTTACTCTGTTTTAATGTTGTTCCTCCCCCATTGTAACCCTTCCCTCCATGCTATGCAAAAACAATATTTTCTGTAAATAACTTTCATATTGTAACAATGAAAAATGTTTTGGAAAGCTCATGAATTTGCAATATGCTGATGTAATTTCTATTCAATATTAATTTATGCAGCTTTTTTTTTCTTGGCTTCTTGGTAATATAAAAACCACGCAAATAAAACAAGGAGAAAGCAACTGGACGAGACAGAATCTATATTCAATTTTCATTCTGTGATTTACCTTTGATTTCTTACTAAAGCAAAATGTTAGGATCGATTTTTCGTAGCTTGCAGCTCTGTTGTTGATCCTGCACATATTGTGGAAGGAGGAATTAGAGGGAATGATTAGATGAAATTTCCAATGAAACATGTTAGGTAATGTTTAATTCTAATTCCATTCTAGACTGGAGCACAAGTCTATTCTAATACCACGGAAAATGGGAGGAAATCCAAAACATCTTTTGCAGTTCCACTTTCTTCTTCAAAGACCAGTTAGAAATCTAAACATTTCCAAAAAGATGAAAAAGAGCGTTTCACATCCATGCAGCCCTCTCGTGACTTTCGGGTGCCCCAGATGCCCTTCAGTTTGTTAAAATAAATAACTTCTCAAATTGAACTTTTTTTATCCAATATCAAACCAGAAAATGCTGAGAATAAACAGCAGGAATTTGTAGGGGCAGAAACAAAGTAAACATCTCTCATCAGAGCGGACAAATGTATTTACTATATTACTTCCATCACAAGATTTGGCCTCTATAATCCCTCATTAGTAATATTACTGCCAGTAGATGCCTAGACAAGGGGCTTGAGAGAAATCAGCATGTGCATTCTTCTACTCTACAATTTGATTCATTAGTTACTCCTGTTGCACAATACGAGACTCTATTTTGCCTTATCTCACAATTCTACTCAATTACTTCTGGGAGGCTAGTTTGTAGCAGATCCTGTTTAGGACCTGCTTAGCTGAAGAACCAAGGCTACATGCAAAAAATTAAAGGCAGCGACTTTTAGAAAGACATTTGCTTCCTGAGATTTCTAGTTTTTCTCAGAGCTCCCACACAATACAAGCTTTCCTTTATTCGTTAATTAGTCCAGCCATTTAAGTAAAAGCCTTGTTTTCTTTTCACCTCACGTAGCATAAGGTAAATATCTTAATGATTTTTTTTTGTGCAGTCGGTAGGAGAGAAATACGGAAGCCAGCTTCACAGGGAAGGGGCCCCATAAACTTTCAGCGGAGTCCTAGTGAGGCCATGGCCAAAAAAAGGTTGAGAATGGTTGATTATCTCCAGTAACGTCACTGATGACTGGAATTTTTAGTTTACACCATTAGGGTTATTCTATGTAAAGATGCAGGTAGATTGAATATTGCCTGATTTAATATTAAATGGAATTTTTTGTCACATGTACTGAAATACAGTAAGAAACTTTATTTTCTGTGCCATCCAACTCAAACAACAGGTCATGCAATAGTAACAAATAAATAGTCAAATAAACAAGACAATAGTGTAGGAGTCATGTGACTCTGTTCAAGTAGTGTGGATATGGAGCAAAGTACAAAAACAGAATGCGGGGAATGGAGAAAAGAGTGCATTTAAATGTTTAAATTAAGACATACAATGCGGTAACAGGCCCTTTTGGCCCACAAGCCCATGCCGCCCACTTACTTCCAATTGGCCTACAATCGCTGGGACGTTTTTGAATGGTGGGAGGAAACCCACGCAGATATGGGGAAAATGTACAAACTCCTTACAGAGAGTGGAGGATTCAATCCCCAGTCCCATTTGCTGGCACCATAACAGTGTTGCGCAGTGTTATATAAAACAGTGTAAGGGCATTATCTTTTGCCAATGTAAGATCCATGAGATGATGGAGGGGAGGATGCTTTATGTGATGGCCTGAGCTGTAGTTACCACTCTCTGTACCTTCTCCAAGCTGTGCTCTTTTCCCGTATTTTCATACACAATCCATGTAATGCCCTGGGATTTGTCCATCATTCTTCTATTTTTGTATTCATTTATTATATGAATCAAAATAGCTATTTAAAATTAATACATTATAAACTATATATAGTGTCATCAGCTTTAGTGTCAGCTCCAACAGTGTCATCAAGTCTGACGATGAGTCGCCCTACAGAGAAGAGGTGGAAAATCTCATGATATGGTGCGAGAGTTTCAACCTGAGTCTCAACGTGGACAAGATGAAGGAGATGATCGTGGACTTCGGGAGGACCAGGAACGACCACCTTCCACTACAAATCACCAACTCTATAGTGGAGAGAGTGGAGAGGACCAAGTTCCTTGGAGTTCACTTAACTAATGATCAATCCTGGACACACAACATCTCCTCCCTTGTCAGAAAGGCATGACAGTGACTGCACTTCCTGAGAGGACTGAGGTGGGTAAGGCTACTGACCACCATTAATTCAACCTTCTATAGGAGCACTATCGAGAGCATCCTGGCCGGCTTCATCACAATATGGTACGGTTGGTGCAGAATATTGGATCATAGGTCAATCCACAGGACCATAAGGGTGGCAGAGAGCACCAATGGAGTCTCCTCCCCTCCCTCCATCGACATGATCTACCGGGTTCGTTGACTGAAGATGATGCGCAAAATCATCGAGGACCCCTTCCACACTGCAAACAGCATCTTTCAGCTGCTCCCATTGGGGAAAAGATGCAGTAGTATCAAGGCCAGCACCACCAGGCTGATGAACAGTTTCTTCCCACAGACAGTGAGAATGCTGAACGACCAAAGGAACTGCTCACATTAGCCATTCAAGGCTCGTAATCACAAAATAATATTTATTTATTTATGTGTTTAGATGAATACTTGCCCTGCATATGTATTTGCCTGTATGCGGGTTATGCACCGAGGACCAGAGAACACATTCATCGGGTTGTACTTGTACAATCAGACGACAATAAACTTGACTAGTGGAGACGCATCAGGGATTGCAGATGCCGGAATCGGAAGCAAAACCCATCTGCTGGAGAAACTCAGTGGGCCAAGCAGCATCAGAGGACGAGACTGAAGCCTCATGCTTTAGTGATTGAGGTTATATTGCTTCCACACTTCCTCAGACTTGATGGTGTCAGTGACTGTTGGGCCTTGTAAATGGTGATGGATTGGTGAGTGATGTTAAATGAAAGCCAGTTGTTAGCTGAATTAAAAGGGAATCTGCTTTCTAGAGCCAAGTTCTGAGCAAAGAAAGTGCGGCTGAGGAGGGAGAGCTGACATCTTTGCAGAATAAAGCTTTCTCTCGTGACTTGTAAAATATTGAGGCTGCCATACCTCTTCGGAATGGAAACATCTTTCATTGAGTGGATGGGCTGCCTAATGAGGAGAGGTTGCAACTGCTTGGAATTTAGAAGAGTGAGATGGGTCTTGATTAAAGTACATAGAATCCTAAGCGGTCTTGACAGGGTGGAAGTGGAAAGGGTGTCTCCTTTTACCTTAAAATCTAGAACTAGGGATTACTCTTTAAAAGTAAGTCATCACCCCATTTATGTCTCAGCTGGGACGTAAGGTTTTCTTCGAGAGTCCCAAGCCTTTGGTACTCTCTTCCTCAGGAGACGAGTGTTTGAATATTATCAAACAAAAGAAGTGAAAGGTTCCCAAAGGTAGACAGGAATGCAAAATTAAGTTTACAATCCATTCAGCCACAGAATACTCAGAGGGATGAGGGGCTAGCTGGTCAACTCCTTTTCCTAATTTTCATATTTGTGCATAGTTGCTTCTGCAGCCATGAATGCACCAAATCAGGAAAAGGGTGTTGAGGAAGGAGTTGCAGTTCCACAATGTTAGCCACCAGGAACCAAAGAGGCTAAATGAAAATAAATGATCGTCTAAACATTGCACTCAAGTCTATACATTAAATTTTAAATTTAACATACAGCACAGTAAATCGGCCCACTAGCCCCTGCTGCCCGATTTATACCCAATTGACCAACAACCCCGAAATGTTTTGGAACAGTGGGAGGAAACCAAAGCACCCGGAGGAATCCCACGCAGACATGGGGAGAGCATACAAACTCCTCACAGACAGCGCCGATTTGAAGCCCTGTCGCTGGCGCTGAAACAGCATTGTGCTAACTGTGCCGTCCTCAAGGCAGGATTCAATACAGGAAGGCTGACTCTGTAAAGGCTGGGAGGACATAAGAGAAAAATTTGCCACATTCAAATGAAGAAGGACTCTGGCCCGAAACAGAGTCTCCTATGGGCGCTGCGACACCAGCTGAGTTCCTCTAACATTCCTTTGTTGTTACTGTGAATGTCAAAACCACAGCCAGAACACATAAGTGAGACCATTAACCAAAGTATGACCATCTTGGAGATTCCCACTGCATCTGAAAACGGCTGCTCAGACACAAGAATGTATCAAGTTTGCATCTCATGGCAGGATGTATTCATGTAACTGAGTCAACCCGCAGTCTGAAAGCAGCAGCCAAATCAAAACAATATGAATAATTCAATAATATGATAAGATTTTCTTGTATAAACCAGCATTGATTATTCTAATAAAGTTCAACTCCAAATATGAAACTTGCTTTTGAGTTTGAATACTAAATACCTTAAGTAACTAGACTAGCAATCTGAAAGTCTGAACCAAGGTGGAGCTAGGGAATTTAAATTCCCCTGAGCAAATAAACTTAACTTTTTCCTTAACATATGGTATTAATAATGTTGACCATGGCATTACCAGCTTGTCATAAAACTTCTCTGTTTTTTTATATATCCTTCAGTGAATGAAATCTGTCATCCTTACCCAATATATATGGGCTGAACAGGACTTCAGACCCAAAGGAACATGGTTCATTATTAATTGAAATATCTTTGCAAGTCACTGAGGTACATTCGCCTGCTACCTCAACACCTAATCAGCACTAGGACAGAACTGGTTCCTGGTAAATTACTGCAAATTGCCCAGGGGTATGTATGTAGTCATTACATGCTGGCATCAGTGACACCAATGTGATGAATAATATTTCCACTTCCTAGTGCAAACTATTGTATGAGCCTTTATCCAAAGCACATCCATGTTTACAGTGTGCACAGATAACACACTTCCAAGATGTATTTTTTTTCCCCCAGCCACAGGCAGTGATATAAAATGGAAAGCCTTTTTGATAAATTGTTCTGTGCACGAGGCTTGTGGATGGTATGTGCATCAACAGCTGAAGCAGACTTAACTGAGGGGTGAGAGTGGTAGTGGATGATTGCTTCTCAGACTGGAGGCCTGTGATTAGTGGAGTGCCTCAGGGATCGGTGCTGGGACCATTGTTGTTTGTCATTTATAGCAATAATCTGGATGATAATGTGGTAAATTGGATCAGCAAGTTTGCAGATGACAATGGCCTTTTTTTTTAATGGTGAAACCTTGCATTAAAGCTGGCTCAAGTAAAAGGAAAGGCGATTTTTACATTTTATGGATCCTGCATTGCTTTATGGACAACAGAGTCCAGTGCCGTCTTCCAGAGCTGAAGGAGGCAGGATGAGTGATGCAGTAGCGCTGCCCGTCACTGTGACATCACACATACGCACTGGGAAGGGAAAGCACTGAGTTCGCAGATGGGTCCATCATTGTGTGTTTTTACTCTATTGACCTGCTGAGTTTCTCCAGCATGGTGCATTTTAACTTTAAAAATTGTGCTTGGGTCGTGGGCTGACGACATCATCACAACATCATCAGCCCTCCCTTTTGCGGTCTCTTTCAGCGGCATTCCTTTTATGCAGGAGGTGGAGCGATTACACTCCATCCAAGTGGATGGAAGCTGGAGTGTATTCCTTCAGACCTTTTATGGAGGTAAGTACAGGTAAAGATGGAAAATTTTTGTCTTTACATTTGCCTTTTTTTCTCTATAAAAGGACCTACAAAGATTGAAGGCATTGTGGACAATGTTTCAAAACTTGCAGAGGGATCTGGACCAGCTGGAAGAATGGTCTGAAAAATGGCAGATGGAATTTAGTGCAGACTAGTGTGAGATGATGCATTTTGGAAGGACAAACCAAGAAAGGACATACACATTAAATGGTAGGGCACTAAGGAGTGCAGTAGAACAGAGGGACTGGAAATATGGATACATAATTCCCTGAAAGTGGTGTCATTGGTAGACAAGGTTGTAAAGAAAGCTTTTGGCATTTTGGCCTTCATAAATCAAAGTATTGAGTGCAGGAGTTTGGATATTATGGTAAAATTGTGCAAAACATTGGTGAGGCCAAATTTGGAGTATTGTGTGCAGTTTTGGTCACCTAACTACAGGAAAAATATCAGTAAGATAGAAAGAGTGCAGAGAAGATTTACTAGGAAGTTACCTGGACTTCATTAACTGAGTTACAGGGAAGGTTAAACCTTCCCTGGAGCGTAGAAGAGTGAGGGGATATTTGATAGAGATATTTGAAATTACAAGGAGTCTAGACAGTAAATGTAGGTAGACTTTTTTCCACTGAGGGTAGGTGAGATGAAAACCAGGGGACATGGGTTAAGGGTGAAAGGGGAAAAGTTTAGAGGGAATATTAGGGTGAACTTCTTCACACAGAGAGTGGTGGGAGTATGGAATGAGCTGACAGCTGAAGAGGTAAATTTGGGCTCAATTTAAATTTTTAAGAAGAATTTGGGCAGATAAATGGGATGAAGGGATATAGAGGGCTATTGTTGGGGTGCAGGTGTATTGGGAAGGGTTGTGGCTATCACATGACAGCACTGAGTCCCTGCCTTGTCGGAGGACAAACCAGTGGCCAATCAAGGTTTGGTTCCACCCTGCCCATTAGTGCATACTTTGCTATTAGATCCATGTAAATTAACTGGTCTGGACTCTCTAGCCTGCCTGTACTTGGCCTTTGGCCATTAGCTGTTGTAATTGGATTAACCCTCCTGCCACTGAGCCAAATAACTTAGCAGAGAACACATGGCACCTTTATAGTATTGGAGGGTCCAGCCCAGGTCATTAGCAAAGATGCCATGTGTTCTTTGTTCTCCCTCTTTTCCAGCTTGGGACCACTCTGCTTCACACCAGGCTGAGAAATGTGGAAGGGTGCTGGAGAAACTGTTGGTAAGATGTGCACTGTTAAAAGGGTTGGGAGCGTTTGATTAGTGTCCATTGAGGCATAGAGCTGTGCCTGCACTGAGTCAAGGGGTGATGGGACATCGTAGTGATGGTTCCTTGATCATTGTGTGTATATGTGTGTGTATTTTGTTCCCATGTTTGTTATTAATTGTCCACTATTGCTTTCCCACAGCTCCTGTACACTCTGTGTGTGTGTGTGTGTGTGTGTGTGTGTGTGTGTGTGTGTGTATGTGTGTGTGTGTGTGTTGCATCAATTACTATTTCCCAAACTTGCCTTCTATAAGTAAAATCCTTCCCTTCCAAAACTGTGTGTCCAGTGTCCTTGCCTTTCAGACCTACCAAATCTGCTTCCTCACAGCAAGTCAGTGGGATAAGGGAGAATATAGTTCAGCATGGACTAGAAGGGCTGAAGATCTTGTTTCTGTGCTGTATTGTACTATAAGTGTAGACCTGTTTTGGCATTGAATAAAGGGGGACTTGACCATACCTGGTCAGCTGTCAGAGATCCAAAGACATCCATTACGTTTTATTTTTTCTTTGTCTTTACTCGCATATTCATAATTCTGTTCTCACTGTCAGCATTCTTGGAGTCTTTGACCATCCCTCCTCCTCCCAGACCTTCTAATCATTAACTCCTGTCCCATTCTCTCTTTGACAACACTTCTCCATGAATCTATCTGGCCAACCTGTCAAACCCAGTCTAATCCACTCCTAAATAACTTCCTCCTTGAGCTTCACAAAGATGGTATACTTTAGATATGATTTAGGTAGACAACACCTGTTTTGTGACCTACAATGCCTTGGATTCTGTGCACAATGGACGATTTCTGCAGGCAAGGCCAAATCTCCTCAAACTCTTCATACAGTATAGCTGCTGGAGAGCCTTCTTCATGATTGCATCGACATGGGAGGCCCCAAGATAGATATTCAGAGACACCCAAGTATTTAGAGTTCTCAACTCTTTCCAAGATTGACTACTTGTTGAGGATTGGTTTGTGTTCCCCTGATTTCCCCTCCTGAAGTCCACCATCAGTTACTTTTTGCTAACATTGAGTGCAAGTTTGTTGGGACTTCGCTCAACCAGCTGATCTATCTCCCTCCTGAGCGCTTCCTCATTGCCGCCTGTAATCCTGCTGACCACCGTGGTGTCATCGGCAAATTTGTAGCTAGCATTGGAATTGTTTCTAGTTACACTCAGGGGAGTTAGAGTGAATAGTGCAGTGGACTAAACACGCATCCTTGAAGTGCATCTGTGTTAATCGTCAGTGAGGAAGATATGTTATTTTCGATTCCTACTGACTGGTCTTCCAACGAGGAAGTCAGGGTTCCAATTGCAAAGGGTGGTGCAGAGGCCTAGGATTTGACCAATACTGAAGGTGTGATTGTGTTGAAGGCTGAGTTGTAGTCAATGAAAAGTAGCCTGATGTACGTGTTGCTGTTGTGTAAGTGATCCAGGTTGAGTGGAAAGCCATCTGCTGTGGAGCGATTGTGACAGTAGGCAAATTGCAGTGGATCCAGATCTTGACTTAGTGCATGTTCATTCTGGCCATGACCAGCCTCTCAAAACATTTCATCAGTAGAAGTGAGTGCTACTGGGCGACAGCTGTTGAGGCAGCTCACCCTATTCTTCTTGGGCACCAGATGATTGATGCCCTTTTGAAGGAGGTGGGAATCTCTGACTGAAACAATGAGAGGGTGAAAATGTCCGTGGTTGGTTGGTTAGTTGCCACAGATTTTCAGGTTCCTGCCAGGGTACTGACGCCTTGCAAGGCTTTACCTTCTTTAAGAATGTTCTGATATTGGCCTCAGGGACAGATATCACAGGGTCACCAGCTTCTGCAGGAATTCTCATCTTTTTCATTATTCCTGTCAAATCATTTAAATCCACTGAATTGACCTGGAAACTCAAAAGATAGAAAGAAAGTTTTGCTTTTACCCCCATGAACACAGGATATTATGGACAATAAATGTATTTGATGTTCAATGTTTATAACAGTCATAGAATCATAAAATCATGGAAACAGTTCTTCAGCCCTTATTAAATCTGCATCAACCTTAAAGCACCCATTTATTTTACTCCTATTCCATTTTATTTTTACCACATTCCCATGAACTGTTACCAGATTCAACAACTCACAGATATAGTGAGGATGATGATCTGTGATTAGTGTCTTGGCCATTTCCCCCAGGGATTGTAATTGGTCGTCCTACTAGTGGCAATACCTCTAGCCAACAGGTACTGCTGTAGTTTGTCACTCATACAAGAGGACCCTTGATCACTGTGGATGGAATTTGGGTACCCAAAGAGGGTAAATATGCTGTGGAGTGCCTTTATGATGGAGTCAGTGAACCTCCCAACTCACACATCTTTGGAATGTGAGAGGAAATTCGATCACCTGGAGGAATACCATGTAGTCACAAGTCAATGAAAGCAGTGTGTGAATTTATTATTCAGTAATAAATGTGACAGCCATTCAGTGTAAAGTAATATCTCGAAAGTGACCCGATCATCTGCTTATTTGGTGGATAAATATTGGCTGAGACATCACGATAACTCCTCTGTGCCACAGAAATACTTGCCTGAGAAGGTAGATGATTTTACATGTTGTCCAAAGGCCAACACCCCAGAGCTCTACACTTCCTAAATGTCAGGAAACCATGCGATCTTTGAAGGAGGCCATTTAATGTTCATGTCAGCTCCTGGTGAAACAATCCATTCACAGATATTCTGCAGCTCTTGGAGTTGCAGAGTTTTACAGCATGGAAACAGGCCCTTTGGCCCAACTTCCACAAAGTGCCCATCTAAGCTCGTCCCATTCCCCAATTTTCCAGCATCTACACACATCTTATTTACCCCATGATACACTCTATCAATGACTTAAATGTCATAGAGTGAGAAACGATCAGCTTTATTACACTTTAGGCATGTGCTCGACTGAGGACAAGGAGAGGGTGACCTTTATTCCAGGGTCACAAGGGGAGGAGTTACCAGGGAGCGAGTCACCAGTGGGGGACAGGCCAACTAGTCACATATACAAATATTTGTCTCACCACATTCACCCCCTCTTTTAAAACAAAACCCCGCCGGGTTAAAAGTCCTAGAGGCTCAGCTGGTTGGGTGGTCTCCTTTGCATCTGCGACCAGCGCAGTTCCAGTTGTGTGTCTTGAGGCTGGGGAGGGAGGGCCGGCACTGTAGGAAGTGGGGCTTGGCTGTATGTGGGAGCAGTTGTGGTGGTGGGAGCAGCTGGAGTAGGGTCCGGGATGTATGATATGGGGGGGTGGGGTGGGTCACTGACCTGCACCGGGTCCCTGACAGGGGTAGTATGGGTATAGGTAGGACCTGGGTTGAAGGGGGTGGGGAGTGGGCAGGGGTCTCTGGCATGCACCAGACCCGGGACCGGGACCTTGTCCTCATGGCCATTTGGGTATACCTCGTAGGCATATTGAGGGTTGGCATGCAAGAGTTGCACCTCTTCGACCAATGGGTTGGACATGTGACCCCTCATATGTTTCCGCAGCAGGACGGGTCCAGGGATGAGAGCCAATGTAGTAATGTGGTTCTGTTCGCTGACTTCCTAGGGAAGGAAAACATACGTTCATGTGGGGTTGAGTTGGTAGCGGTGCATAGCAGAGATCAAATGGCATGGAATACTTCCGGAAGGACTTCCTACCAATGGGACACTTCCAGGCCTTTGGATTTGAGAGCCAGGAGGACAGCTTTCCAAACTCTCTACCTGTCTGGTGATACAACCACCAGCTGACTGCAGGGGGCGATCTCTGTACCTGCAGGAAGACCAGCTAAGGGGCTGACTCCACCTGGCCGGCTGTCAATCAGCCAACCTGAATATAAAACTGAGCAGGCCCCTCCTGAGCCATTCTCACGTGGAGCCATCAAGACTTGAACTGGTGTTCAGACTTTTACTGGAATAAAGCCTTTTGTACAGTCTTTTGAGTTTGTGTTTGCTTGCTGCTACCACAACCTGGCCATTCCCCCGGGGATTGTAATTGGTCGTCCTACTAGTGGCAATACCTCTAGCCAACAGGTACTGCTATAGTTTGTCACTCATATAAGAGGATCCCTGATCATTGTGGATGGAATTTGGATACCCAAAGAGGGTAAATATGCTGTAGAGCGCCTTTATGATGGAGGCTGAGGTAATGTCAGGACAGGGGATGGCAAAAGGGAACCTGGAGTACTCATCAATGAGATTCAGGAAATAAATGTTCCTGTTAGATGAGGGCAGGGACCCCTTGAAATCAATACTGATTTGTTCAAAGGGGCATGTGGCTTTTATGAGGTGTGACCTGTCAGGTCAATGGTGTCTGGTCAATGACCTGACATCCTCAATGGAGTAGGAAAACTTGTTTGAAACTTGTTTCAAAAAAAGAGGAAGACCTACAATAAATATAAGAAACAAGGAATAAAGGAGATGCGTGAAGAAAACATTGAATGTAAAAAGAATCTTAAGAAAGAAATTAGAGAAGTTAAAAGAAGGTACCATGAGTTGGCTATAGCAAACAGGGTGAAAATAAATCCAAAAGGTTTCTATAAATCTTCTCTTTGGCTTGGCTTCGCGGACGAAGATTTATGGAGGGGGTAAATGTCCACGTCAGCTGCAGGCTCGTTTGTGGCTGACAAGTCCGATGCGGGACAGGCAGACACGGTTGCAGCGGTTGCAGGGGAAAATTGGTTGGTTGGGGTTGGGTGTTGGGTTTTTCCTCCTTTGACTTTTGTCAGTGAAGTGGGCTCTGCGGTCTTCTTCAAAGGAGGTTGCTGCCCGCCGAACTGTGAGGCGCCAAGATGTACGGTTTGAGGCGATCTCAGCCCACTGGCGGTGGTCAATGTGGCAGGCACCAAGATATTTCTTTAGGCAGTCCTTGTACCTCTTCTTTGGTGCACCTCTGTCACGGTGGCCAGTGGCGAGCTCGCCATATAACACGATCTTGGGAAGGCGATGGTCCTCCATTCTGGAGACGTGACCCACCCAGCGCAGCTGGATCTTCAGCAGCGTGGACTCGATGCTGTCGGCCTCTGCCATCTCGAGTACTTCGATGTTAGGGATGAAGGCGCTCCAATGAATGTTGAGGATGGAGCGGAGACAACGCTGGTGGAAGCATTCTAGGAGCCATAAGTGATGCCGGTAGAGGACCCATGATTCGGAGCCAAACAGGAGTGTGGGTATGACAACGGCTCTGTATACGCTTATCTTTGTGAGGTTTTTCAGTTGGTTGTTTTTCCAGACTCTTTTGTGTAGTCTTCCAAAGGCGCTATTTGCCTTGGCGAGTCTGTTGTCTATCTCGTTGTCGATCCTTGCATCTGATGAAATGGTGCAGCCGAGATAGGTAAACTGGTTGACGGTTTTGAGTTTTGTGTGCCCGATGGAGATGTGGGGGGGCTGGTAGTCAAGGTGGGGAGCTGGATGATGGACGACCTCCGTTTTCTTCAGGCTGACTTCCAGGCCAAACATTTTGGCAGTTTCCACAAAACAGGACGTCAAGCGCTGAAGAGCTGTCTCTGAATGGGCAACTAAAGCGGCATCGTCTGCAAAGAGTAGCTCACGGACAAGTTTCTCTTGTGTCTTGGTGTGAGCTTGCAGGCGCCTCAGATTGAAGAGACTGCCATCCATGTGGTACCGGATGTAGACAGCGTCTTCATTGTTGAGGTTCAGCATCATGCTGAAGAAGACTGAAAAGAGGGTTGGTGCGAGAACACAGCCTTGCTTCACGCCATTGTTAATGGAGAAGGGTTCAGAGAGCTCATTGCTGTATCTGACCCGACCTTGTTGGTTTTCATGCAGTTGGATAACCATGTTGAGGAACTTTGGGGGGCATCCGATGCGCTCTAGTATTTGCCAAAGCCCTTTCCTGCTCATGATGTCGAAGGCTTTGGTGAGGTCAACAAAGGTGATGTAGAGTCCTTTGTTTTGTTCTCTGCACTTTTCTTGGAGCTGTCTGAGGGCAAAGACCATGTCAGTAGTTCCTCTGTTTGCGCGAAAGCCGCACTGTGATTCTGGGAGAATATTCTCGGCGACACTAGGTATTATTCTATTAAGGAGAATCCTAGCGAAGATTTTGCCTGCAATGGAGAGCAGTGTGATTCCCCTGTAATTTGAGCAGTCAGATTTATCACCTTTGTTTTTGTACAGGGTTCTATAAATATGTTAATAGTAAAAGGAGAATGAGGGATAAAATTGGTCCATTAGAAAATCAGAGCGGACAACTGTGTGTGGAGCCCATTGAGATGGGGGAGATCTTGAACAATTAAGCATATTGAATTGTGTGGGGTAAAGGAAGCACAGAAATTAGTGATTAAGAAAGAGGAAGTACTGGGGCTTTTGAAGCATATAAAGGTGGATAAGTCTCCAGGCCCCAACGGGATTTTCCACAGGACCTTGAGAGAAGTTAGTGAGGAAATACCGGAGGCTCTGGCATGATTTTTCAAATGTCATTAGAGATGGGTATAGTGCCAGAGGATTCGTGTATTGCTAATGTGGTTCCTTTGTTTAAAAAGAGTTCGAAGAGCAAGCCTAGCAATTATAGGCCTGTAAGTTTGACGTCTGTGGTAGGTAATTTAATGGAAAACATTCTTAGAGATAATATATAAGTATCTGAAGAAACAGGGTCTGATCAGGAACACGGATTTGTGCATGGAAGGTCATATTTGACCAATCTTGTTGAATTTTTGAAAAGATGACTCGGAACTTTGATGAAGGGAAGGCAGTGGATGTTGTCTATATGGACTTCAGTAAGGCCTTCAATAAGGTTCCACATGGAAGGTTAGTTAGGAAGGTTCTAAGTATGTGCTAAGTATTAACTTTCAGATAGTAAAATGGATTCAACAGTGGCTGGAAGGGAGATGCCCGAGTGTTGTAGTTTGTCAGGCTGGAGGCCGGTAACAAGCAGTGTGCCTCAGGGATCTGTACTGGGTCCCTTGCTGTTTGTCATTTACATTAATGATCTGGGTGATGGGGTGGTACATTGGATTAGTAAATATGTGGATGATACTAAAATAGGTGGAATTGTGGATAATGAAGAAGGTTTTCAAAGATTGCAGAGGGATTTGGACGGCTTAGAGAGTGGGCAGAAAGATGGCAGATGGAGTTTAATGCTGAGAAGTGTGAGGTGCTTCATTTTGGTAGGAATAATCAAAACAGGATATACATAGTAAATGGGAGGGCATTGAGGAATGCAGTGGAGTAGAAAGATCTAGCAATAATGGTGCATCATTCCCTAAAGGTACCTCATGTGGATAGGGTGGTGAAGAAGGCTTTTGGCATGCTGGCATTTATAAATCAGTGCATAGAATACAGGAGTTGGGAGGTGATGTTGAGACTGTTCAAGGCATTGGAGAGGCCAAATTTCGAATACTGTGTGCAGTTCAGATCACCGAATTATAGGAAGGATATCAACAAGGTTGAGAGAGTGCCAAGAAGATTTACAAAAATTTTACCTGGGTTTCAGAATCTAGATTTCAAAGAAAGATTGAGCAGATTATGTCTTTATTCCTTGGAGCATAAAAGGTTGAAGGGGGATTTGATAGAGGTATTTAAGATTATGAGGGATTGATAGAGTTGATGTGGATAGGCTTTTTCCCTTGAGGGTAGGAGAGATTAAAACAAGAGGTCATAAGTTAAGAGTTAAGGGGCAAAAGTTTAGAAGTAACATGAGGGGGAACTTCTTCACTCAGAGAGTGGTGGCTGTATGGAATGAGCTTCCGGGAGAAGTAGTGGTGGCAGGGTCTATTTTGTCATTTAAGGAAAATTTGGATAGGAATATGGAGAGGAATGGAGGGTTATGGGCAGGGTGCAGGTAGGTGGGACTAGAGGACAGTACTTGATTTGGTGCGGACTAGAAGGGCCAAGATGGCCTATTTCCGTGCTGTAATTGTTATATAGTTATATGATTATAGGATTGCATTACTGTAGAGAGTGGTGTCCTAGATGAGCATTTAAATCATCTTGGCATGTGGACCAACTGCTAGGAAGTGTGAGTTATATTGAAGGGTGCCCACTACTAGCTTGGACATGATGAACCAAATGGCCTGTCTCTGTTCTGTAGGATTCACTGATTCCAATTATTAAATACCCTGAAACTACCTAATTACAGCTCACTTCCTCCTCTTGTTGTATAACCTCCTGTTTTGATGTTCAGCATTCTGGGTATCCATCTGCCATAAGGACATTGGACCAGATGGATGGGACTAGAATCTTGATGAAGGATTCTGGTCTGAAACTTCAACCATTCTGTTTCTCCCACTGATACTGATCAACCTGCTGAGTTTCTCCAGCAGAGTGTGTTTTGCGCGAGCTTTTTTCCATCACTTTGCACTTCAGTTCCATTTATTCTGTGCCATATTTAATCACATCTACTCTGTTCTGCTTCTCCGACTCTCTGCAAGGTGTCACCCAGTTCTGCAGCAAATTTCCCAGATATTCCTAAAGTTCTCTTTTTTCATGTGTGTGATAGAATGTCTACAATCTGTACTCAATGACTCAAAGACAGCAGAGACATAGTCTAAAGACACATTGTGTTCACTTTACTGTTTACATGTACAGCAGTCTAACTCTGCTCTGCAGTATCTTATAAACATTGTCTACTCCTTTAACGTATTGAAAACTCTTCGAACTTGTCAACTTTTGCTGAGCATTAAAGCACTGGGAAAATATTTAAATACAGACCAGAGTTTACGCCAATCACTGCAATAATTGAAGGCAAGAGGCGGCAGCTGTATTTCCTGCTGCGCTAAATTCACAGTCTGACCAAACACTCAACTTGCACACTGTTTGTGGTGGCTCGTTAAGGTTAAAGAGTTTAGAGAAAATAATTGTCTTCAAAAATGAAACTAATAAATGTTCAATTGTCCAGTGGAACACCTGCTCTCAGGGCACACTCTGGAGCTCATAGCCAGTGCTCAACGAGTTAACACTATTACGAGCTCCATTTCATTAGTGAGAGTATCACTTTAGGGGTAGTACATACTGCAACCATTCACAGATTTGGAGAGACTGGATGACATCAGCTAGTACAGGCTGTACCCAAATCCACTACTTTGGAGAGGAGAAAGAACATTATTTCTTTCTCCAAGGACACGGGTGGTGAGAGAGTCCTGTGTGCGGAATACTGAAGGAACAACACATTATTGACCAGCTGCCATCTCATTGAACACACAGCAGGAATGACTCTGTGCGATAATGGACAATTTGGCTGAGTCTCCCCGTTAGGGGAATTATTGAACCCCAACATGACTAAAGGAAAGGTCACTTTGATTGAACCGTACCTGGGTTTTAGAAGCATTATGGAAGTCACGAGTGCTGTTTCCCCTACACAAGAAAAAGGGCAGTTGTGACAACTGTTCGTATGAAAGGATATTTCTATGGATGAAACTCAATAAGGATGTGTGAGTTTTCGGCAGTCCAGTCACAGTCTCTCCCACCTCCTTCGTGATTACTTCTGTGCATCAGTTTGAAAGTCAGCGTTTCAACAATAGATTTCTAAAATTGAACTTTGGAATGACTTTCCAGAATTGTGCCTAAGCTGTAATGGTTTGGATAGTTTTTTTTTGGGGGGTGGGGAATTTTTTTCTTTATTTCTTTTTATATTCATTTTAGTTAGCTTTTAATTTGTGACTTTTTTATCCTATTGGAGGGACTATATACGTTGATTTGAGTTTTCATATAAAGATATTATTGGTATTTAGTAATATTAGTAGATATGTCAAAGTTGAAGTTTGCTACTTTTAATGTTCGAGGTTTAAATAGTCCGATCAAGCGTAAGCGAGTCTTGGCATATATTAAGAAAATGAAAATTGATGTTGCTTTTTACATACGTTTGGTAGAGATATGATTTTACCTGTAATGACTAAATTTGAGACTTTTCTTATGAAGGTACCAGAGAAGGGTTATATTTCATCTATGTATCAAATATTACAGGATGGTATGGATAAAAAGGGTTGGGATAAATCCAAAAGTAAATGGGAAGTGGATATTGGTTTTATTTTTTCCGAGGATGATTGGTTAGATATCTGTTATGATAGTGTAACTAGATTGATAAATGCACGTAATGCAATGATTAATTATAATTTTCTATGTCAATTATACTTAACACCTGAAAAATTTTAAAAGTATGGTTCTCATGAATCAGATTTGTGTTTTAGATGTGGTAATTCCGTTGGAACTTTTTTTCATGCTGTCTGGTCATGTAAATATATATATATATATATATATATATATGTATATGTATAATAATCTTTTTGGAAGAAAATTCAATTGTTTTTAGAATATCTGTATAAGACTAAAGTACCTTTAGATCCAACAATATTTTTACTAGGCAGTTTGCAACCTCTGAAAGTTTGGGATTAGATAAATTTCAACTTGCTTTTGTATATTTAGCTTTATCTGTAGCGAAAAAATGTATTGCTAGTACGTGGAAAGATACAAATATGAATGATATTAATAGATGGCATAATGAGATGAAATATTGTTTAATAATGGAAAAAATTGCATATGTTTCACGTGATAATTACAGTTTTTTTAATTAATAAGTGGTTCTTACATTCAGAATATTTACATTTTAATTTATGTTGATTAGATCTTGATATGTACGTTTAATTTTTCCTTAATTTTTTTTTTCTTTATGGCTCTCCTTAGGAGAGCTGGCTGAAGTGGGGGGGGGGGGGTTCTTTTCTTTTTTAATATATAAAAAAAATAATGTTCATGTTTATGGTTAATTGTTGTATATGTTATCTACTATTTGTATTTTGAACAAATAAATAAAGTTAAAAAAAAAGCTGTTATGGTTTTGGTATCTCTCTCTCTCTCACACACATACACGCGCACACGCACGCACACACACACACACACACACACACACACACACACACACACAAACACACATAATTGGTTTTGATTTGACTAATGTGTTATATTATTAGTAGATACTAATAAATATAGTGTTTTAAAAGAAAAATATACCACCTTGGTGAATTTCCCTTGCTGCTGGTCTGTGATGTAACAACACAATTGCAGCAAGATTCAAGTTGTAAAATGGTATTGACAAATTATTTTGTCAATTAATTTATTCCATCTCCACCTTTATTCCTTCCCCCAAAGTGCATGATCATGAGCTTCTCTGCACTGTATTGGTCTGCCATTTCCTTCACCAATCTCTACCCCACTGGTTCTCAACCTTTTTTCCCTCTCACATACCACCTTAATTAGTTCCTTACTAACTGCAGTGCACCTATGGCATAGGATGCCACAGGTGCTCTGTGGTTAGTAAAGGATTACTTATGGTGACATGTGACTGGTTACTGGAAGCCAACCAGAAAAGGCCCTTTTCATCCACATTCTCTGTCTCCTGCCAGTCAGCCAATCTTCTATCCATCCTCATATCTTCCTGTTATATGATAGGCTCTTATCTTGTTTATCAGCCTCATGTGGGTCACCTTGTCAAAGACCCTTTGAAAATCCAAGTAAACAACATCCACTGACTTTCTTTTGTCTGTCCTACCTATTATTTCCTCAAGAAATTCCAACAGGCTTGTCAGACAAGGTATCTCCCAAAGGAAATTTCTTAAAGAGAAGATGAACAGCAGAGGTCTTGATACATATTTGGACAAATAACATAGGCAGGAGTGGGGTATAAGTCCTGCAAAATAAGTTAAAAGAATTAGGAAAGAGCTTAAAAAGCAGGACTTACAATGTGGTAATCTTTGCATTATTTCTGGTGCTATGAGCTAGGGAATGTCAGAAAGGGAGGATAGAACAGAGAAATGAGTGGCTGAGATGATGGTGCAGGGGGCAAGGTTTAAAATTCTTGGATCATTGGAATCTTTTCTGGAGAAGTGTAACCTGTACAAGTGGGACTTGTTGCACCTAAATCAATATCCTGGCGGAGAGGTTTGCTAATGCTGTAGGGCTGGGGATTTTACATCAAACTTCACTGTGAAAGATATTAGCAGTGTTCCAGATGTCAAAGGTTATCAGGGAATGAAAGTGAGTTACTATTTCAAGGGAGAAGGTGCTCAGAAAGCTGAATGGTCAAAGAGTGGCTAAGTCTCCCGGGCCAGATGCATTGAACCCTCAAGACCTGAATGAAGTAGTGATAGAGATTGTAGAAGCATTGGTAATGATCTTTCAGGAATCAATAGATTCTGGCATGGTCCTGGACGATTGGAAAATCCTAATCTCATCCCTCTATTCAGGAAGGGGGGTGGGGGGGGTAAGCAGAAGAAAGGAAATTATAGACCAGTTAGTCTGACATCAGTGGTTGGGAAGATGTTGGAGTCAATTGTCAAGGATAAAGTTATGGAGTACTTGTAGGCACATGACAAGATAGGCCAAAGCCAGCATGGTTTCCTTAAGGGAAAATCTTGCTTGACAAACCCATATGAATTCTTGGAGGAATTGGCATGCAGGCTAGATAAAAGATATGCAGTAGATGTTGTGTATTTGGATTTTCAGAAGGCCTTTGACAAGGTGGCGCACATGAAGCTACTTAACAAAATAAGAGCCCATGGTATAACAGGAAACATACAAGCATAAGTAGAGAATTGGCTGTTTCAGAGAGTTGGCATACGGAGATCATATTCTGGTTGGTTGCTAGTGGAGTTAGGACCACTTCTTTTTATGTTGCATATTAATGATTTAGATTATGGAATGAATAACTTTGTGGCCTAGTCTGCGGGTAATACGAAAGTAGATGGAGGAGCAGGTAGTGTTGAGGAAGTGGGAAGATTGCAGAAGGGACAGATTACGAGAATGACCAGAGAAGTGGCAAATGAAACACAATATCAGAAACTGTACAGTCATGCATTCTGACAGAAGAAATAAATGGGCAGTCTATTTTTTTAAATGGGGAGAAAATTGAAAATTCCCAGATGCAAAGGGACCTGGGAGTCCTCGTGCAGGTTGAGTCAGTGTTGAAGAAGGCAAATGCAATTCTGGCATTCATTTCAAGAAGAATAGAATATAAGAGCAGGGATGGGATGTTGAGGCTTTATTAGGCACTGATGTGACCTCACTTGGAGTATAGTGGGCAGTTTTGGGCTCCTCATTTAAGAAAGTATGTGCTGATATTAGTCAGGGTTCAGAGGAACTTCAGAGGATGATTCCAGGAATGAAAGTGTTATCATATGAGGAGCATTTGACAGTTCTTAGTGTGAACTCATTAGATTTTAGGAGAATGGTGCGGTGGGGGGGGGTGAATTTCACTGAAGTAATTTGAACGTTGAAAGGCATAGACAGAGTAGATTTAAAAAGGTTATTTCCCTTAGTGAAGAGTCTAGGACAAGAGGGCACGAATTCAGGATTGAAGGGCATCCACTCAGAACAGCGATACAGAAGAATTTATTTAGCCAGACGGTGGAATTTATTACCGCAGGTAGTTGTGGAGGCCAAATTGTTGTGTGCATTTTAGGGCATCAAAGATTATGGGGAGAAGGCCAGGCAGTGGGGCTGAGTGGGAAAATGGATCAGCTCATGACTGAATGACAGAGCTGACTTGATGGGCAGAATGTCTTACAGTCTTATTGTCTTATGGAAACTAAGCTTATTACAGCCTATTTTACCATGTGCTTTCAAGCACCCTGAGCCCTCATTATTGATAATAGATTCTAACAACTTACCAACCACCAAAGTCAAACTAACTGATCCCTTTTACTGTCTTTTGTCTCCTTGCCTTCTTAAAGAGGGTTATGACATTTGAACATTTCCAGTGATTCTTGAATGATTAGTACTAATGCCTTCCCAATCACTTCAGCTACCTATTTAAGAACTCTGAGCTGCAGTCCATCTATTCAGGTGAGTTATCCTCCTTCAGACTTTTCAACTTCCCCAGCACCTTCTCCTTAGAAACAACGACTGTCACTCACTTGTTCCCCTGACGCTCTCAAATTTCTGGCCCGCCGCTGGCATCTTCCAGAGTGAAAACTGACACAAAACACTGATTTTCTCCCCTTAACTATCGCCCCAGCGTTATCTTCCAGCAGTCCAATGTCCACCCTCACCTCTCTTTTGCTCTTCATATATCTGATTTTTTTCACATCTTTTATATTTCTATTTTTGTGTTTCTCTCCTTATTGCTTTTTTTAGTTGCCCTCTCGTGGCTTTTAAAATCATCCCAATCCTTCAGGCTCCCACTGATTTTTGCTGTATTGTACATAATGACCTTGGCTTTTAATACTGTCTTCCCTTGTCAGCCACAGATGCCTCATCCTCCCTTGAGAACGTTTCCTCATCGTAGATGAACTTGTCCTGTGCCTTCTGACTTAAGCTCAAAACTTTGGCCTCCAGTTGACTCTAACCTCCCTGTTATTGTTTTATGGTACTGCTAATTTAGAATACGCAAGGATGCTTGCCTTTAATGTCCACATCATATGAATGAGAATTGAAGCTCTCACTGAGTTCCCTCTTTCCAGACTGTAAAATTTAAGCTTCCTTAATCTCCCCTCATGGCTTATCTTCCTTACTCTTGCATTAGTTTTTGTTGATAATACTGTATATATCCCTTCTGCCGAGTGCTGATAGAATTAGACACAGTGTTCCAAGCACTGCATCACTAGTCCAATGTAATGTCTCACCATAAGCTCTTTAGAGGTTATGCTCTACTATTCGGGCCATAACTTGCTGCATTGTGTTGCTGTTATACATTTTTCTTCTCCTCATTACCAATTGTAATAACAATGACTTGCTGTTTGTAGCAATTTTTTGACATTAAAGCATTGCAAGGCACTTCAAAGAGGCAACATAAAAGCAACAAAGCATTGTGAGAAACTTGTTTTTATGGCTTTTAAGATTAGTCGATGAAGAAGATTGCTCAGGGGAGGAATCCCTATAGTCCCCCGCAGGAAAGTCAAAGTGAAAGGATTCCCATGGGACTGGACAGACTGGGATTCAAGTTGGAGGGACTGATCATTGAATCTGAAGGACATTTTGTAAGCCATAGAATCATAGAAGCAAAGAAACATATATTAGAAGGTAAAGAACCAGACAATTGCATGTATATTATCTTGTACCACGTGGATGAAATAATCAAGTCAAATATTTTGTCATCTGATTGCACAAGTACAACCCGATGAAGCAGTGTTCTCCGGTCCTCAGTGCAAAACACACAGACACACAACCAGACATAACACACATATAGATGAACAATACATATGCAGGACAAGTATTTATATATACAAATAAATAAAGAAACCTTGTTTCATGGATACGAGAGTCTCAGATAGTTTGGGTGAGCAGTTCCGTTGGGCATTCAGCATTCTCATTGCACATGGGAAGAAGCTGCTCCTCAGCCTGGTGGTGCTGGCTCTGATCCTCCTGAACCTCTTTCCCAATAGGAACAACTGAAAGATGCTGGACGCTCTGTGCAGGGTGGAAGGGGTCCTCAATGATTTTGAACTCCCTCTTCAGACAACATTCCTGGTAGATCATGTCAAAGGGGAATGGAGACTCCAGTGATCCTCTCTGCCACTCCTGTGGATTGACCCTTTCTCTACAGCAACTGTAGCACAATATGATCCAGCCACCAAAGCAATCTCAATAGAGCTCCTGCAGAAGGTTGACACCACTTCAGTCTTCACAGGAAGTGCCTCTGATATTTCCTTTGATTCCAGCTTCTCAACGCGAGCTAACTTCAGATATTACATGTTTATTATTATACTCAGGATTTCACACATTCTCTTTAAAATGAATAAATTTTCACCACCTGTAATGTCCTTTTCTAACAGGCAGAGGATCTATTGTTCATTGAGGTGTGGCTGTATGCAGGAAAACCTTGGCTGACAGATCAGTGATGACTAACCAACCAAGCCAGTTCTTTAATGGAACCGGAAAGAAGGAAGCTCTTGTAGTGGCAGCTACACTACTACTGAAAGAACACACAACCAGACGGGTTGAGCTCAGTAAGCAGAACTGATTTATTGCAAGCTTCTGGGCTGGACTTATACTCCCAGCCTGGACCTGGCTGAGAACCGCGCTGGGGGTCGCTGATGTCACCCAGGCATCACGTGGTCCCCCAGTGCGGGCTTCTGAGAAGAAGGGGAAACCCCCAATGACGCCATTTTGTCCGGCTGCCCTGCCATGTGAATTACAAGTGGGGCTGGTTCGCCTGCCAAGTGGTGTGTCACCACATAGCCCCCCCCTCCCCCAGAACCGGCCCCAATGTTCTTTTTTAGTTGGGTGGCCTCGCTTCTTGGGCTGGGCCACAATCATTGGTTCGGTGGGGTCAAAGTGTGCTGGGTTCAGCTTGTCCACAGTAAACAGTTCCCGCATGCCACCGATGTCCAGCGTGAATGTAGACCCTGAACGCTGGACAACCTTGTACGGCCCCTCGTAAGGGTTCTGCAGAGGTGCCGCGGGCGAATAAAGACGTACTCTGAGGAAAGCAGCTCGCTAGGGATGTGAGATGGCCTTGTGCCGTGTCTGTGTGGCGTTGGGGGTACAAAGGATTCCAAGCAGGGGAAGCAGCTCTTGTGGCGACCGCTAGGGATTGTGAGATGCATTGATGAACTCACCAGGAATTACCAGCAGTGCGCCTTAGACCAGCTCAGCTGATGACGCCTGCAGATCCTCCTTGGGCGTGGAGCAGATGCCCAGGAGCACCCAAGGCAGTTCGTCCACCCAGTCGGGACTGGTGAGGCGGGCCATAAGTGCCGACTTAAGGTGGCAGAGCAGACGCTCGATCAGCCCATTGGCCTACGGTTGATAGGCCATGGTGGGGTGTAGCTTGATCCCCAACCTGTTGACGAGCTGTGCCCAGAACGTAGAGGTGAACTGGGTGCCCCGATCGCTGGTGAGGTGATTCGGAACACCGAACCGGGCGACCCAACCGTGCAACAGCGCTCGGGAGCAGGAGTCCGTGGAGGCATCCGGCATCAGGATCGCGTTTGGCCAACAAGTGGTGCGGTCCACAACCGTGAACAGGTAACGGTTGCCCCAGGGAACGGGTAAGGGCCCAACTATGTCCACGTGAATGTGGCTGAACCGTTCCCGGATGTGCTTGTACTCTTGCACAGGTGCCCTGGTGTGCCTGTGTACCTTGGACATTTAGTAATGGGTGAATGTTCTGGCCCAGCTTGCGATCTGCTTCCGCAGCCCGTGCCAGATGAACCATTCTGCCACCATCCGGACCGTGGACCTGCGCCACTGCTGGGGAACCACTGGTCGCGGGGTGCCCGTGGAGACATCACACAGGACGGTGCTTCCGCTGCTCAGAGTCGGGAAGTCTCAAAACCGCAAGCCCGTGATGGCAGTCCTGAAGGCTCGCATCTCCTCATCGGACTTCTGGTCCTGGGCGAGCTGGCCAAAGTCGAGGCCGGGTTTCAGCGCACAGATGGCCAGTCGCGAGAGTGCATCGGCGACCACGTTGTCCTTCCCCGCCTTGTGCCTAATGTCGGTGGTAAATTCCAACACGAAGGAGAGGTGAAGCTGCTGGCGGGTCGACCAGGGGTTCTTCGCCATCGTGAGTGCCTGGGTGAGGGGTTTGTGGTCAGTGAAGATGGTAAAAGTCCTCCCCTCCAAGAAATAGTGGAAATGCTGCACTGCCAGGTACATGCCCAGTAACTCATGATCAAAAGTGCTATACTTGCGCTCTGGTGGGCAGAGAAGCCGGCTGAAGAATGCCAGCGGCTTCCATTGTCCATTCACCTGCTGCTCCAGGATGGCGCCGACAGCTGTGGCAGAGGCATCGACGGAGAGCGCCATATGCAGGTCGGTGTGCGGGTGGGCGAGCAAGGTAGCCTTCGCGAGGGCATCCTTGGTGGCCTTGAATGCACTGCAGGCCTCTGGGGTCCAAGTGAGCGTTTTGTGCTTGGCTGTGATGAGGGCGAATAGCGGCTGCATGATGCGCGCAGCTCCCAGGATGGATCGGTTGTAGAAGTTGACCATTCCCGCGAACTCCTGCAGCCCCTTGAGATTGTCTGGACATGGGAACTCCTTGCTACTGGCGACCTTTGTAGCGGTGGGCGTGGCTCCCTCAGCCATGATGGTATGGCCCAGGAACTGCATGGACTCTTTCTCAAACTGGCACTTGGCCAGGTTGACGGTGAGGCCGAAGTTGGCCAGCCGGGAGAAGAGGGTGCGCAGGTGGGCCTTGTGCTGCACCTAATCCCTGTTGGCAATGAGGATGTTGTCTAAGTAAATGAAGACAAAATCCAGGTCCCTGCCCACTGAGTCCATGAGGCGCTGGAAGGTCTGAGCAGCGTTTTTGAGCCCGAAAGTCATGCGAAGGAATTAGAACAAGCCAAAGGGGGTGATGATGGCCATCTTGGGTGTGTCCTCAGGGTGCACCGGGATTTGGTGATACCCGCACACCAGGTCAACCTTAGAGAAAACCCTCACACCATCCAGGTTGGCCGTAAAGTCCAGGATATGAGGGATGGGGTAACGGTCAGGAACTGTCACCTCAGTGAGCCATCGATAGTCTCCGCAGGGGCACCAGCTGCCGGAGGCTGTCGAGACCAGATGGAGCGGCAAGGCCCATGGGCTGTCAGACTGCCGAATGATCCCTAGCTCCAACAGATGCGAAAACTCCTCCTTCGCCACCTGGAGCTTGTCAGGTGGGAGCCAGCGTGCCTTGGCGTGAACCAGTTGGCCCTGGGTGGGGATGTGGTGGAACACCCCGTGGCACGGCAAGTCAGCGGAGAACTGTGGCTTGAGGAGGGCTGGAAACTCATCCAGGATTCACTGGAACTCATCTCTGTCCATGCAGATCATGGCCATCTGCGGCTTCTCTGTGCGGGAGGCGTTGAGGTGAATGGCCTGGAAATTATGGGCATCTACCAGGTGCCTACCCTGAATGTCCACCAGAAGACCTTGGGCGAGGAAGAAGTCTGCACCCAGGATGGCAGTTTGAAGGGATGAGACAGTGAACCTCCTGTCATGAGAACTTACATCGGCCGATCTGGAAATGGACTGTCTTCACTCCATACGTCCGGATCTCTGTTGCGTTGGCCGCATAGAGGGGAGGTCCTCGAGGTCGGTTCCTGGACTCGATGCCCATGGCCGGGATGATGCTGATCTGGGCCCCAGTGTCGACAAGGAACTGCCAGCCACTGACTGAGTCCCCAGGTAGAGGAGGCTGTGTCCTTGGCCAGCCGCCGCACCCATTAACCGCGGCCGGCCTGCTCGTTTCCCTGGAACGAGCAGGGTTGATGACACTTCCGAGCCTTGGCTCCCCAGCGCTGGTGATAGAAACAGAGGCCTGGAGTGGATGCTGTGCCCCTGGTTATGCTCTTGGTGGCCCCTGCAGGGGCTGGATTCTCTACCGCAGTGCTAGGGGCGGGCTTGGCGAGGTGATGCCCATCCCTTGTAACCTGCTAGACCGCCGAGCCCTCCGGGAATCGCTTGAGCCATAGCTCGGGTCTTCTGAGCGACCTTCCTTGGGTCAGTAAAGCTCTCTTGGGCCAGTAATGGCAGGATGTCCTCTGGCAGATGGTCGAGGAAAATGCATTCAAAGAGTGGGCAGTTGGTGTGATCTCCTATGAGTGCAAGTGTCTCATCCATCAGCTCCATCGGGGACCTGTCCCCCAGGGCGTCAAAGTGCAGCATCCGAGCAGCACGCTGGCGCCTGGGTAGTGTTAGGTCTGCTTTGTTCATGAATGAGTGAGACAAACACCAGGCTGAGTCGAAATCAGGGTTCTTTGTTCTTTATTACCGGATTGTAACACTTGCGACTAACAAAGTTAGTCGGAGAATGCATTCTGCCGTTATCAGCAAAATGGTGATTTTTTATACCCTTGGATACATGCTTAGAACATCATCATATCATTACTTGTCCAATGACTAAAACTGTTGCTATCCTTTCCCTGCTAGCTTCCTGCCTCTCAATCCATCAATGTCTCTCTTATCTTGTAAGTACAAGGATGCATTCTGTTACTCCTTAGTACTGGGTGACTCCTTCTCCGGTCCCATCTCATGATGTTTTACCTAACAGGAGTACAAGGACACCTCCCCTTCTTGTTACTGCCCTGTACAGGGTAACTCCCTACACATTCCCATCTCATGATGTTTTACCTTACAGTAGTCCGAGGGATCCGGTGAGTACTCACTTGATGATCTCATATTTGGCTTCGGTGGGTGGGTGCTGAACGAGGTGCAGCACGTGTTTGGTGGTGGCCTGGTCCAGGGCGTCGACCACATGTTAGAATTTGGTCGTGTCGGATGAAATCTGGCGGAAGTGAAACTGAGCCTCCGCGTGGCCGAACCAGGTCTCCGGCTCCTGAAACCAGAATTCAGGCAGCTTGACGGTTATAGCACTGATCCCAGGATTGCTCATGATGGGTTCAAAGATGTTTGAACCAGTCGGGGTCACCAATTGTAGTGGCAGCTACACTGCTACTGAAAGAACACACAACCAGAAGGGTTGAGCTCAGTGAGCAGAACTGATTTATTGCAGGCTGCTGGGCTGGACTTATACTCCCAGCCCGGACCTGGCTGAGAACCGTGCTGGGGGGGCGCTGACGTCACCCGGGCATCACGTGGTCCCCCAGCGCGGGCTTCTGAGCCCTGTGCTGAGAAGAAGGGGAAACCCCCGACAGCACCATTTTGGCCAACTGCCGCACCGTGTGAATTACAAGCAGGGCCAGTTCGCTTGCCTAGTGGTGTGTCACCACATTCTCACAGATGGGCAGAGTTCTTCCACTTGGATTCACTTGATGAACCAACCAACTAGCTCATGCGATCTAGTTATCTGATTTTACTCACAGAACCCCAAGAAGTTCCTCAGCCTTACACCATATTTAAACTGTTAAGTAGGTGGGGAGGGAGTGCTTCCAATACAAGGCAAGAATAATCTGGGATCTTATGTTTCTCATTAGGAAGAGAAAATGCTTGAAATACTCAGCACTCAGGCAATATCTTTGGCAATCTGATGAAAGATCATTGACCTTGTTAACTCTCTCTCCACAGATGTGGCCTGACATTAATATTACAAGGATTTTCTATTTTAACTTCAGATTTTCAACATGTACAGTTTTTTACTTTAATATCTTCAGTAGATTTTTAGTTGTTAATGCCTTTGCTTGTTGGATGCTTGAATGACCATAAATCAATACTCTTTACTTATTATTTCCACATTTCTTCACAACTCTGAAGAAATTAGAAACCCTTATTTTGTTTTGACTTTCCCGTTATGTCATTATTTGAGTACATAGTTGCAGAAAAACACAGATAGATTTAAAAGGGACCTGCAGGGCACTTTTTTCACATGAAGAGTGGTGGGGTACTTGGAACAAGCAGCCAGAGGAAGTGGTAGAAGTGGGGACAATTGTAAAGTTTAAAAGATATTTAGACATGTAAATGGATGTGAAAGGTTTTGTGGGATATGAGCCAAAATGCTTGCAAATGGGACTCAGTTGATCTGCATTGACAAGTTAAGCCAAACTGTAGAACTCCAAGTGGTGGAGGCAGTAAAAGACATCGCTTAAAAAAACATTTAGATGGGTACATCGAGGGGACAGGTTTAATGGGATCTGGGCTCAATGTAGGCAAATGAGACTAACTTAGACAACATAGTCAGCCTGTTTCCATACTGTAAAACTCAATGAGTGTATGAACCAATCCATAAATAAAATTATCCTCCTGGTTTTTTGTTTGGGTTTGTTTATCTGCCAAAATCTATATATCTAGCCATATTTCTTTTGTTTAATATCTGCCCGACATGTCAATCTGAGTCTTCACAGCCTGCTCATTAATCACCAGTTGTTTTCAACATTTCACAGAGCTGAGCTATTTTGTAACATTATAAAAGTCCCATCCCAATCACAACATGAGTATGCCTCAAACCTCAAACATACTTCAGATCTTTGGAAAGGCCTAAAGCCCTGAAATTTGCTGAGCAAGCCTTTTCCCCATTTCCTAACCATATTTCAATTGATATTTGTTATTCCTTTTATATTCAATGAGGTTAGATTTGAGAGTGGGAGCAATTAAACTGTAAACTATCCAGTCTGTCTTAGGGATGAGGATTAATAAGTGATAGTAGCCCTTCAGGTAAATATCCTTACAAACAGGTGGACAGGGTATCTGGATCAAGTATAAATGTCTACTTCAGCTGATAACTAATATTTTTCTCCCCTCTCTGTTACTAACTCTCTTTACCTTCTCACATCTTACACCAAGGACTGGAGACTACTGTTTTGTTGGGTTATATATGTATAATTAGATCAGTCCAAAGTGGCTGACCACTTAATTTGAAACTCCTGCTGCTATTTTTATATTTTTGTGTTCTGATGCAAATGAAAAAACACCGTGACTGCAGCAGGTTTTTACTCCAGATTCCAGCACCTTCAGTCTTCTTGTGTCTACATTCTATGCCATAACTAGAGGCAGAAAAGGCTTGGGAGTGAGGAAGCAAACTCCATCACATAATTCCCAAGCAAAATACCTCTGAGGCTCATCCAGTTTACTTTCCTGTATCCTAGTGACTAGTCCCGGCGATGGCAGATTTGTCAGTCACAATGCCACAATGAAGGGGAGGTAGTTTGGCTCCCTTTTTAGAGTAATTGATCGCTTGGTAGTTGTGTGGGTTGATCTGGATTTAATTCTTATTCGCCCAATAAGAATCATTGCCTAGATTTTGATGCAAATGTATTTTAACTGCAAAATCTATCTGAAGAACTGTGAGTGGAGCTGAATACCGTGGAATCATCACCAAACTTCCCTGCTGCTAACCTTAGGATGGAGTATGCCATTCATAAAGCATCCTTCATGTTCAACCAGTGTGTAGTAGTATTTTCTGTGCATTTGTAGCATCCAGTAAGCCAGTTCTCTGGCTTATTTTAAAACAGGAAAACTCACTATTTGGAATATCTTCACATTGCACTTGGTGTTGCTCAAGCTAGATCAAAGGTACAGGAGTAAATTGCTACATTGTAGGGCAATATCCAAAACCTTTCTATCCCTTTTAGGTTTATTGCAGTCTCTGAGGTCAACTGTCAGCTATTTGCAGTTAGATATATTCTGGTGCTAACTGGTGACTTCTTCTTATTCCAGGGTAGGCTTTGTGGAAATTGATAGGTCAAGGCTTTCTTAAATTACTATGGCTTGAAATGTTTTTCATATTTTTAATCTTGTTTTTTTTTCCAGGTAAATTTATTATTTTTTAAATTTAGGGATGTCACACGGTAATGGGACCTTCGAGTCTTCAACCCCCTCTCGCCCAAATACACCAATTAACCTACGAACCCTGTACATTTTTTGGAAGGTGGGAGAAAATGGGGGCACCCAAAAGAAACCCACACAGAATGTACAAATTCCTTACGGAGAGCGCCAGATTCGAAACCAAGTCCCCGTCGCTGTAATAGAGTTGAACTCACCACTGTGCTGTGACCGCTAATAACTTACCCATCGTTACCAGTTCTCCACCACCTCCATTTCCATAAGAGATATCGAAAGAACTGATAACATTTTCTGCCTTTGTTACGATTTCCCGAATGTTTTTGTGCATAGGTTTTGCGGCTACGTTGTTAGTTTTACTTGATTTTAAACCAATAAACATGGAATATGTTGCAAACAAACAAATCTATGATTTGAGGCTAATGTTTAATTATGTGGGTCTTTTGAAGAACGAGTGTCCAATGTGATCTGAAATGTATTTTGCACTGTGACAGAGTGGAGGAGTATGATTTTTTAAAACTGTGATAGCAGTCTTGCAGCCAGATCAGATCTGAATTCTTGAACTGCTTAACACTGCTTGGTTTATTGATAGCGGCTACATTTATTTTGATGGGAATTTTAGTTCATTTCTGAGTATGTAACAGGTAAATATGGTTGCACAGGGGATTGTTCTGCTTGAGTATACTGTTGTTACCGAGAATGATTTACCATGGCACAATCAGAATGAATAAGCAGCTCATGGGAGATTTTGACATAAAACTTGCCTGCATGTTTCGTTTGAATGTAGCTGTGAATAGATTCTAATAGATGGGACCCCTTTTGTTTTAACCGTCTCATCGTCCTGCTGAATCCAATGTTAACCATGAAGAAGACCACGTGCTGGATCCAACTGAAGACTGCCAGACAATGCAGTTCAGCGGCACTAAGTTACTGTTGGGAACCGATCCATGTATGGAAGCAAAACCACAAAACTACAGATAAGCTCAGACAGAGTTATGCAAACCATGTTTAGAGACACTTAAAGGACAAGAATCTTCCCTTGATGCCTGACTGTTAGAGAAGAGATCGCATGCTGCTTTTTACCACAAAGCTCCAAGCGGCTGCAGGGACTCTCCTAAGGTAGGCATCACGACAGCATTTCTTAAAACTATCCCTTTCATACCATGCTCCTTCATTCTGTTGGCTGCAATCAGGTCAAGCAGTTACAAGATGCCGTGTAACTGGGACGGGAACGTCGCCCTCCAAGCCCAATGAGCGTGACCTTGCTTAAAATGTCGAGTAAGATTCCTTGAATAGAGTTAAAAGAAATATTCCTCGAAGAAGGGCTCAGGCTAGAAACGCCCGTATACTTCTTTACCTCCTGTGGACGCTGCGAGATCGACTGAGTCCCTCCAGCATTTCTCCCTGGGTTTTTTTTACACAACAATCCCAGCGTCTGCAGGCTTTCGTGCTTCACTTAAAATGTAGAGTGTCGGCTTTACAATGCGTAAGATTACTGCGTTTTTCATCAGTTTGCTTGCTTTTAAAGCATCTTTCAGCTAAATGAAATATTGGGGCGGGGGTGAGGGGGATGTGGGGGGGGGGATGTGGGGGGGGGGGACGTGGTGGGGGGGGGGGAGAAAGAAATGTACGTATTGAGCAAGTTAATGCTTCCAGAGTCTTTGCACACTTTCAATTTATTTGAATCCCCCGCTGACCTCTTCCCCCTTGTAACTGTGGGGAAATGTGGCATTGACGTTAAACTGAGGCCCTGGCTCTCCCAACCATTCATTCAACAGAGCAGCTTCGATTTTATCCCAAAACGACAGACCTTGGGTCATCAGTACCATCCACGGGTTAGGTCGCCTTATCTGTTCTTGGTGGGATCTCGCAATGCACAAAGCGATCGTTCAGTTTGTCTGGGATTGACATCGCTCAGCTTGTGGTTTTTGCATGGCTGATTTTTCTTTTAATGTGTGAACTGTACAAATGCAAGTCGTATTTTCTTAACGCGCAGCTCGACCGATGAGGATGATTTTGCTGCGTTCCGAAAGCTTGGGGGTGGGTTATTCCAAGCAGGTGCTTAACACTTCCCATCCAGGGATCGAATTTTTAGTTACCTGCAATTGAGGCGGTCAGCAGATAATACTGGGCTTGGCGGGGGTGGGTGGGGTGAGAGATCCCGGGAGCACGGCCTGACATGACGCCAACTCCCTGCCAGCCGGGAAAGGCCAATTGATCGACTGACATGAACAGTCTTGTTTTCCCTAACCCAAGCCTGCCTGGAAAATCTGTAGCATTATAGAGAGTAACGGCGATCTTCTTGCTTAATCGATTGATATTTAATTTTAGGATCAACAAAATAAAGGTTGGGGGGGGGGGTGTATAATGTGAGAGGATGGGTTACTTGTTCCATTTGAGTGTCAGAATTCCCGTGTCTTGCGCTCTAGACTGTGAGAGACTACACAAAGGAGAGATCTCATTGTAGTATGAATGAATTTGAAAGTACACCCTTTCCGAAGCTGGGTAATTCCGATCAAATTCACCGGTTACCGCCGATATTCGCAGTAAAGAAGCGAACGGTTAGGATGGAGAATCCTGATTCTACGGAAGGAATAATGGAGCAATCCAATCGCTTTTCAATGCAATTCAGCTGATTTTCAATTTCGAAGGAAAGGGTCAACTGAGCAATCTCTGCAGCCAAGGAAAATAGTCTGTTTCAAGTGTCCCACCCCACAACGCCTTTTATACAGAATATGCGTCTTGGGTTATTTGGCTGTTCCCGTCCACTTCGGTATTTAGTTCGATGTTGCAGTAATTCGCTTGTTTGCCAGAGGGCATCGCATTAAGCTGTTCCCTCGATGCGCTGTGCATCAATCCCTTAACAATATTTTTTTTCAGGTGATTAAGGAGGTGGGGAGGGAGTGTTTTCAATACAGGCTGACTATGTTGTCTAAGTTAGTCTCATTTGCCTACATTTAGCCCAGATCCCACTGAACCTGTCCCCTCGATCTAAATGTTTTTTTAAGCGATGTCTTTTCCTGCTGTTGGAAAATTACATTTCTGCCCATTTAAGCAAGGAGCTCTCTCTGAGCAGGTAGTTTTCGATAGCCTTGATTTCGGGTGATATTTAACAATGCGGCCGCAATTTAACCTTTATTAATCGTGGCCCTGCTTGTGTCATTAAATCGTATGTACAATTCAAGTTTACATTTTGATTTCTCAGGGAAAAAATAAATGCTCTTGTGAGTAACCCAAAGTCGGGGAGATAGGGTAGTGAAGAAGCAGGTTTATCTACATGGAACCGAGAGCATAGAATATAAAAGTTGGGTTGCAACTTTACAACCTAATTTAGAATGTGGGGTATTACGCGCAATCCTGGTCCATGCCCAATGAAAGCATCTGTTTGGACTGGAGGAGAGTCACTGGATGTTGCCTCGATTGCAGGACTTTGGGTATGGGAGAGATGAATAAGAGGGGCGGCCTGAGAGGCGGCGAGCAAGCAGTAAGAATCTTTTTGACCTGAAATATTAAAAAAAAACTAGATTAAAGATGAGGCAATAATTTTAAAGGGACTCCATAATGGATGATATTTGAAACTTATTGCCAGTCAACATGGTGGAGTTGGATCAGACCACACTGATAGCATTAGACAGGCAGTTAAATAGGCAAGACAGAATGCACTTGTAGTGTGGGATTAGTGTAGGTGGGCAAAACTGCCTGCAAGGATGTGGGGAGCTGACGGGCCTGCTTTAAGCTGTACAGTTGACTGCAAAATGCATCATTGCAAAGATGCATGTGACTGACTCTTTGGTGTTTTAACTACTCTCATGAAATAAACAATCTCTTTGTTAATGTACAATTCCATGAATACGCCACAAATAACGTGTATGGACTCATCAAACGCCTGCTTAAAACTACAAGATTGTGTGCATGAAGACTGCTTGCAACATTTTTTTGTTGCCAGTTAAAAGTTTGTCAGAGCCTTTATCCCAAAGGGAACACAGAAGGGGTAGAATGATTATCTTGCATTGTATGCTGTATTTTTTAGGGCATCAGAGTGAGTCATCTTGAAATGTATTTTTGTGGCAAGGCAAGAGACCAAATGTAAATGATTCGGTTACAGTCAATTAACTGGAATATTATTTGCTTTGGTTCTCGAGGCAGGACAACCGAAGAATATCACATCCCAGCAGACTGTTTGGACAAAGGGCTCCAACCCAAAATGTCAACCTTTCTTTTAGTCCCACTGCTGCCCAACCCAGAGCTCCTCCAGCAAATGGTTGATGAAAATTGGTCCCATTCACTTTTTGACAGTCCAGAAAACTACTTGGAATGCTACTACTAGAATGTGCTGAAATCTCCTGTGGAACTTGAAGCCAGAATGTTCAGTTTCTGGCAGAATGGTGCTACTGCAGGCTCATGGTATTCTTTGTAGAAAAGAATGTCCTCCTCAGGTTTTTACAATAACCAAGTTAGAAGCTTTTTCTTTCACTGTTTAGTTGAAAGCAACATTTAACAATGAAGATTTTACTTCCTGAACACTTTTGGGTATTTTTTTTTGGATTTGGGGATATTGATCACTAAAATCGCCATAAAATATTCCTATCACATACAGTCATTTAGATATAACCTATTTATCAAACTACATCCAGCTGATTGACAACATGCTTCAAGTCCTCAAAACCATGAAGTGTAACATGTCATTGAAAGTTCATTTTCTACATTCACATTTGGACGTCTTCCCTGCTGATCTTGGTGCAGTCAGTGGCAAACATGGTGAAAGGTTTCACCTGGACATTGCAACCATGGAAAAGTGGTATCAGGGCAAATAGAATCCATCACTGTTGGCTGACTATCATTGGACACTGACACGAGAGGCATCATATGCTGAGTACAAATGAAAATCAGCGTTAAAATATTTTTGGGTCAGTGTGTCTGCATCATTAAACATGCTAAATTCAATAAGTTTATTTAATGTTTCTGCAACTTCCTATGTGATACAGCAAATCTGAAATCATCTTTGTGTTCAGCTTGAAGCTGTCTGTCATAATCCCCAATTTTTTTTCTCAGTAATAAAAGCTTTTGAAAAAAAATGTTGTCCAAAAATACTTTCAAAGTTGTGACTTCTTTAATAGGAATGGAGTTTATTGAAAATGGTCACTTTTTGAATGCATCCAGCATTCATGTTCTCCATGGGCAACTTGAAATGCTCAAATTTAATGTTTAGACTGGGAATGCTAAGGACATGTCTACTGATTATAACCCTGGTAACCCAGCAAAGGGTGAGAGGATATTCAAATAAATAATAATCCGTAACAGTGAAAAGAAATCTTGTAAACCTCTTAATTTAGTTCATCACTTCAAAGCTGCCTCTTCTAAGTTTCCCTCAGTAAGTTTGAGATTGTTTATACCAATTACCATAAAATTGGCAATCAGGCAGGACACTTATAGTGTATAGTGGTTTGTGGACTTGTAAGTAGCTGAAATTAATTTGCAATAATACAGTTTGCAAATATTTTCCAGCCGAAAGATTCATTGCAACTATTGCATATTTTTGGGTTCATTGCAAGCTGCACTATATATTTCCAAAATATGCCTGGCAACTGGTTTTTGGCCTCTCTGATTGGAATTGTTGATCACTAAACTACTTTTCCTCTTAAGGATTCTTCACTGAAATGTGGAGAAGTACCATCCCAATGTGGCCAAATGGAGTGTGCGCATGTTTAATTAGCCATTCCAGTCCACCAAAAAAGGGACCAGAAATGAATGAATAAATCTGCAACAACTGAATTGTTTTAATTGTTGGAACAAAGCTTTGATGAGCATGGTTGGTTTGAGAGACTTCATAGTACTTAACTATGTAAATAAAATGCTCTTAAATTCTGAGCTTCTCAGATGACAATGCTGAAGCATGTTCCAAAATATTGCTATTACATCATTTGATTAATTTTTTAAAAGTACTGCAGCTGCTTGACTTGCATCTCACTATTGTCTACTGACTCAATAGAAAGGCATATCATGAGCAAAGGGATATCAGATAGAAATAGAACAGGCAACTGATCTATTGCAATGGAAACCAGTATTTGTGTTCTGATGTACGCCATCTCTGAACCATTAAGTGTTGGTTAGTGACAGCAAATTAACCACACTGTGCTTATTTGATCAGAGTTAATTTTTAAGGGATTAACACACTGTTTTTCGTGGCTTTTAGAAAGAAAAGCATAGTAGCACACTGCTTGAGTAAACCTCTACTACGCAACAATAAACTGAAATATAAATGAAGTTCCTTTTATTTGTTTGGGACTGGACTTTGCACCAATTCTTGTGAAAATTAAAACTAAAATAGGAGACAAGAATTAATATTGTGTATATGGACTTGCCAAAGGTGTTTATCGTTCAATAAATGGAATGTTGACTCTTGAAATTGAAGACTGGGTTTTATTTACTGTATGTAGATATCACTCAACGGCCAGCATTAATTGTCCATACCTGTGCCATTGAGAAGGCAGTGAGTAAAAGGACAGTTGGATAACGCAATGTCCATAAAATATTTCCATTCACAATGAAGAAATAACGAATTGTCTTTCCCAGTCGGAATGAGATATGATTTCAGTGTTTCTATGTCCTTGGCTTCTTTGTCCTTTTAGATCAGAGATTGAGGGTTTGGTAGGTGCTATCAAAGAAATCTTTGCAAGTAAATGAAATGCATTTTACTGAGGAACAATTGAAATGTGTTAATGTGGAGGATGGATGGAACACCACTCAAGTCGGTTTCTAGATAGTTTAAAGTTTTATATTATTGGAGTTGTATTGTGCAAAGGTCATCCACCTTGGATGATAAAAGTACAGTGAGGAATTGGGAGAATTCCCTTTGGCAGGGAACCTAGCATGGCATATTATTTTGCAACAGTGACCCCGGGATGCCATGGACAGGTCATTTGCTGGATGTTGTATGGAGGTGTTGGCCATTCCCTCATTCTCAATGTTAACCAGTCATGTTTATCTTAAAATTTGTATTCTCAGATTTTGCAAATGAAAATTACACGTTTACAACCTATCAACATGCTCACCTGGCATGCAATCGGGACATTATTGACATAGCCAAAATTGATGAAATTTGTTATCAGAACTAAGATGGTTAAATTCAACTATATTCATAGCCATATACTTACACATAGCCATGTTGACTATCCCTAGCAAGTAACTGTCTATCCAAATACTTGTCCATCTGATCTCTTCGAATACTTCCAATGGTGAACACTCTCCTGATGGGACACAGGCTCACCGGCCTATAATTTTCCAGATTATTATTACATCCTCCTTTAAATGTTAACTTTCCTCCAATCCACTGACACCTCACAGGTGATGAAGTGGATTTCATGTATTTATGCCAGGACCCCTACAATTTCTACACTAGCCTCCCTCAAGACCAAGGAAATATCTTGAGGCCCTGGGGATTTATTCCCTGCTTATTTGCCCTAAGACAGCAAGCACCTCCTCCTCTTTCATCTCTATAGGTTCTATGACCCTACTGCTTATTTGCCTCACTTCTATGGACTCCATTGTCTGTCTCCTGAATAAAAAGAGATGCAAAAAATCAATTTAAGATCTCCACATCTCTTTTGGCCCCATAAATAGCTAACCACCCTGATCTTCCAAGGGGACAAATTATTTTCTCCTTTGCTATCCTTTAGCTCTTCATAGGTCTGCAGAAGCTCTCAGGATTTTTCTTCACCTTGTCTGCCAGTGTTGGGAAGTTCAATCATTGTATTGCACACCCAACTACTTGGTGTTATGATATTCCTTGTTGATGAATGAGTGACTAACATGAATGCAAAACAATTCTAAGTTTGTTAATATCCAAATTTGTAAATATCGTAATTCATCGAGGAAGATATTGACATGTCAAAAAAGATGTCATCTGGAAAACAAATTCTTCTTTTGTTAGGAATTCTTCCCTGATGAATACTTGTGGGTGAAATAGCAGAAATAAACATGGGTCCAAATCCTCAAAAATGGCAGTACATATTGAGAAGGCTAAATGTGTGATAGTTTTAAATGTACACAATTAAGTAATTTGTGCTAAATGTTTTTAAAGCATTGGCTTGGGCCCTATTGCCTAATGGTCATTGTATTTTTTTTGTTGGAAGGGTAATGTCACAATATAAATTCAGGTCGATCGGTGAGGGCAACATGGCAATGTGAAGTCAGTGGGTGGGATTAATATCCTTGGAGCTTGCGTAAGAGATTTTGTAAGATTTTCTCATAAAGAAATCAGATTTGTTATATTTCTGGGCACTGGAAATAACTCAGTTAATTGCCGATGGAATTTTGACCGGGGTGGGGGTGGAAATCAGTTGTTACAGAGGGAAGCATTACCTAAAAGACTGATGGAAACAAGTTAAAGAATAACCTTTAAGGTCAAATCAAAAGGAAAGGACCCAATTGAATATCTTAAGAGTTGCCTGATCTGCTGATCATTATGATAGGAGAACAGTTATGCTCTTCAGTGGAAGCACTCTGGAAGTGGAGTGTGGCCCATGTGATTTGGGAAAACACTGCACCCAATTGATGCATGGGGAAATTTGTGGAGTTACAGATTGAAAAATCTGTTCTTCAATGTGGTGCAATACCATCTTTTGTGTTGACGTGTCTTGATAAATATTACTCAAGGATTGTGATTTTAATTGCTGCAATATCCCACATTTTGTGGCGAAGTTGCTCATTGTTTAACCTCTGAATGCAATTGTACATTTTAATCAACGTGCAAAGACGTTCGCTCTTAATAAGAAACCAATCATTGAATTAGCTACACATACATTAATTAAATAATCTCTAAATCTATGATTTAGAGGTCATTGTGGACTTTTTGCCTTGGACCAGAAAATTCTGATGAGCTTGAAACGACATAGTTTCCGTTTTGTCATCAATCAACTTGCTGGTTTCTTTATTTCCTGGGTACTACACGCCAAAAGCTAACTGCGTGCCTTGAATGCCACTTCCCATAAAATAGAAATCGGCGCTGCTTAGCTGTTCAACAATGTTTCTTTCCTAATTATGAAATGGGCCGGCCATTTTGGTGCATCCTCAATCTGTAAAGACTAAAGGGTTACAGTATCAATCGTCTCTTCAGTGTTGCTCACTATATTTTGAAACGTGCCTTCAGAGACGCAGTGCCTCAGTCGTTCCGTTCGACGGCTTGACTGCAGGTGCAGTCCAGTCTCTCCAATTTGTTGGCATGTTCAGAGAAATTAAAGTCATGCGGACCAAGACGTAATGGATTGATACATTTGAAAGTTATCTCTTTCTGGGTCCAAGTTTTCCTTAAAGATCTTCAAATGTTGCAGCCCTATAATTTTCGGATGCACCCGATCTTTGAGACTTTTGACACCAGTGAGCAGGAATAGTCGAGCTGCCTAATCATTCAATCCTACATGACCAATGCCCCGGCCGACCGATATTTTATAACCAGGTGTGCCTGCCTCGTCCCAAACCCCCCTCCCTCCAGATCTGAACACCTTATGGGCGTTGCCACTTGCAAGTACGAACGGAAAACGCTACATGCCCAATCCTTTGCATTCATCTGGGCTTTCCGAGTGACTTTTTTTTAAAAAAGGCGTTTTATTTCTATGGCTAAAACGGCTCTTTTGTTCGATCTCACTTCCCACGCTGGCTGGAGATGGTTCCTCTTTAAAAAAACTGCCGGCAGAATGATCAATGAAGTAGGTGGGTCGTCCAGAGATAAGAATACTGGCAAGGCGCCCATGATGCACTGCAAGCCTGGGCTTTCTCACGATCAGAAATCGGAAAATAGTAATTGCCTGAGACAGCCGTAGTGCTCGGGTTGCACAGTCATCGGAAGCTCGGTGAACACATTACGCATAATAATGAAAACATAATGCGGAGAAACTTTGACCCTTCCAGATCTGCTCGGCTTGATCTTCGCTTGCACTTTCTCCAAGAACCATTCATGTTGGATCTGCGGCGTGGGACCCACCATGGCTGGGACTGAGAGCGAGATCTAGCGGATTTCATTGAGTTCGTCTTTCTTTCCTCCGAACGCGATGGTGGTAAAGCCGTTCTACTCCTGACTTGCGAGGAAAGCGAAGGCAAGTGGACGTCAGACCCAGAAACCACCGATTGAACACTGGGGTAGGTTCGGCTTGCTTTCTACAGGATGTCCGATTTTTAGGGCATTTGTTTCCTCTTGGAAATCATTATTTTGCTCACACCCCGGGTTCAAAATCCTGCGCTGTGGCTCCCACTCACTTTCCGGTATTTCTTTGAAAATGGAAAACGGTGGCATACAGGGGAAATAGTACCACGCCGAAGGGTTTGTTTTAAGCGGTGTAGTGTGTGTCATTGAATTGAAAAAAAGTGACATGCAAGATGAAATCCACGGAGTACGGTTCAAAAGGGGAACCGCGTATATTCTGTGGTTACCAGTGCAATGTCAGTCACTCTTCACTTTGTTCGTTTCCTCATCCCCAAAAGAGTCATATTTAAGCTAGTATCTGGTATCTCGTTTTGGAGTTTGTTTGGGAATTCGGGAGGAATTGTGAAATTGATTGGGAATTCGGGAGGAATTGTGAAATTGCTTGGGAATTCGGGAGGAATTGTGAAATTGATTGGGAATTCGGGAGGATTGTGGAGTTTGATTGGGAATTCGGGAGGAATTGTGGAGCTTGATTGGGAATTCGGGGGGAATTGTGGAGCTTGATTGGGAATTCGGGGGGAATTGTGGAGCTTGATTGGGAATTCGGGGGGATTGTGGAGTTTGATTGGGAATTCGGGAGGAATTGTGAAATTGATTGGGAATTCGGGGGGAATTGTGGAGTTTGATTGGGAATTCGGGAGGAATTGTGGAGCTTGATTGGGAATTCGGGAGGAATTGTGGAGCTTGATTGGGAATTCGGGGGGAATTGTGGAGCTTGATTGGGAATTCCGGGGGAATTGTGGAGCTTGATTGGGAATTCGGGAGGAATTGTGGAGCTTGATTGGGAATTCGGGAGGAATTGTGGAGCTTGATTGGGAATTCGGGGGGATTGTGGAGTTTGATTGGGAATTCGGGAGGAATTGTGGAGCTTGATTGGGAATTCGGGGGGAATTGTGGAGCTTGATTGTGAATTCCGGGGGAATTGTGGAGTTTGATTGGGAATTCGGGAGGAATTGTGAAATTGATTGGGAATTCGGGAGGAATTGTGGAGTTTGATTGGGAATTCGGGAGGAATTGTGGAGTTTGATTGGGTATTCGGGAGGAATTGTGGAGCTTGATTGGGAATTCGGGGGGATTGTGGAGCTTGATTGGGAATTCGGGGGGATTGTGGAGTTTGATTGGGAATTCGGGGGAATGGTGAAGCTTGATTGGGAATTCGGGGGAATGGTGGAGCTTGATTGGGAATTCGGGGGAATGGTGGAGCTTGATTGGGAATTCGGGGGAATGGTGGAGCTTGATTGGGAATTTGGGGGAATGGTGGAGCTTGATTGGGAATTTGGGGGAATCGTGGAGTTTGATTGGGAATTGGGGGGGATCGTGGAGTTTGATTGGGAATTCGGGGGGAGCTTGATTGGGAATTCGGGAGGAATTGTGGAGTTTGATTTGGAATTCGGGAGGAATTGTGGAGTTTGATTGGGTATTCGGGAGGAATTGTGCAGCTTGATTGGGAATTCGGGGGGGATAGTAGAGCTTGATTGGGAATTCGGGGGGGAATCGTGGAGCTTGATTGGGAATTCGGGGGGAATCGTGGAGGTTGATTGGGAATTCGGGGGGAATCGTGGAGCTTGATTGGGAATTCGGGGGGATCGTGGAGTTTGATTGGGAATTCGGGGGGATCGTGGAGTTTGATTGGGAATTCGGGGGGGATCGTGGAATTTGATTGGGAATTCGGGGGGATTGTGGAGTTTGATTGGGAATTTGGGGTGGATCGTGCAGCTTGATTGGGAATTCGGGGTGGATCGTGCAGCTTGATTGGGAATTCGGGGGGGATCGTGGAGTTTGATTGGGAATTCGGGGGGGATCGTGGATCTTGATTGGGAATTCGGGGGGAATTGTGGAGATTGATTGGGAATTCGGGGGGAATCGTGCAGCTTGATTGGGTATTCGGGGGGAATCGTGGAGCTTGATTGGGAATTCGGTGGGAATCGTGGAGCTTGATTGGGAATTCGGTGGGAATCGTGGAGCTTGATTGGGAATTCGGGGGGGATAGTAGAGCTTGATTTGGAATTCGGGGGGAATCGTGGAGCTTGATTGGGAATTCGGGGGGAATCGTGGAGCTTGATTGGGAATTCGGGAGGAATTGTGGAGTTTGATTGGGAATTCGGGGGGAATTGTGGAGCTTGATTGGGAATTCGGGAGGAATCGTGGAGCTTGATTGGGAATTCGGGAGGAATTGTGGAGTTTGATTGGGTATTCGGGAGGAATTGTGGAGTTTGATTGGGTATTCGGGAGGAATTGTGGAGTTTGATTGGGTATTCGGGGGGAATTGTGCAGCTTGATTGGGAATTCGGGGGGATTGTGCAGCTTGATTGGGAATTCGGGGGGAATTGTGCAGCTTGATTGGGAATTCGGGGGGATTGTGGAGTTTGATTGGGAATTCGGGGCGGATTGTGCAGCTTGATTGGGAATTCGGGGGGGATTGTGCAGCTTGATTGGGAATTCGGGGGGGATTGTCAGCCTGTGCTGGTGCACGATTGAAAAGCAGACGCAGCCGTCCGAGGATTACCTTCCCGTGTTGGCCTCTCTCTGCGCGCATTCACTTCTGTCTGTGTTTCTTTTAGGCTGAGGCTGGACTCCGATCAAGCGGCACCATGGCGAGGTGGTGGAAAGCGGCGCCTTGGTCGCCTGCCATGAGGACTGGGCTGACGCTGGCGATCCTCCTCACTTGCCTTCCCCGAGGCAACCCGGCGCCGGCGCCCGACGGCGGCGGCAACGCGTCCGACTGCAGCGGCTCGTACAACTGCAAGGCGGGCGTGATTCTGCCCGTGTGGTACCCGCAGGACCCGTCCGCCGGCGACAAGGTGGCCCGGGCCATCGTCTACTTCGTGGCGCTCATGTACATGTTCCTGGGCGTGTCCATCGTGGCCGACCGCTTCATGTCCTCGATCGAGGTGATCACCTCGCAGGAGAGGGAGATCACGGTGAAGCGCGCCAACGGCGAGACCAGCACCACCACGGTGCGCCTGTGGAACGAGACCGTGTCCAACCTCACGCTGATGGCGCTCGGCTCGTCGGCGCCCGAGATCCTGCTCTCGGTCATCGAGGTGTGCGGCCACGGCTTCCGCGCCGGCCAGCTGGGGCCCAGCACCATCGTGGGCAGCGCCGCCTTCAACACGTTCGTCATCATCGCCATCTGCGTGTACGTGGTGCCCGACGGCGAGGTGCGGCGCATCAAGCACCTGCGCGTCTTCTTCGTCACGGCCGCCTGGAGCATCTTCGCCTACGCCTGGCTCTACCTCATCCTGGCCGTCATCTCGCCCGCCGTCGTCGAGCTGTGGGAGAGCCTGCTCACCTTCCTCTTCTTCCCGGTCTGCGTGCTCTTCGCCTGGGTGGCCGACCGCCGCCTGCTCTTCTACAAGTACGTCTACAAGAAGTACCGGGCGGGCCGGCACCGCGGCGTCATCGTGGAGAGCGAGGCCGACCGGCCCGGCAAGGCCGACCTCGAGATGGACGGCAAGATGCTCAACTCGCACGAGGCGCAGGCGCAGGCGCAGGCGCAGTCGGCCGACGTGCCCGAGGGCGACGTGCCCGAGGCGGTGGTGACCGTGGCGGCGGCGGCGCCCGCGCCCAAGGACCAAGAGGAGGAGTCGCGGCGAGACATGGCGCGCATCCTGAAGGAGCTGAAGCAGAAGCACCCGGACAAGGAGATGGAGCAGCTGATCGAGCTGGCCAACTACCAGGTGCTGAGCCAGCAGACCAAGAGCCGCGCCTTCTACCGCATCCAGGCCACCCGCCTCATGATCGGCGCCGGCAACATCCTCAAGCGGCACGCCGCCGACCAGGCGCGCAAGGCCGTGTCCATGCAGGAGGTGCGGCCCGAGGCGGACGAGGGCCCGGTCAGCCGCGTCTACTTCGACCCGGGCAGCTACCAGTGCCTGGAGAACTGCGGCTCGGTGGCGCTGACGGTGGTGCGCCGCGGCGGCGACCTCACCCACACGGTGACGGTCGACTACCGCACCGAGGACGGCACGGCCAACGCCGGCTCCGACTACGAGTTCACCGAAGGCAGCTTGGTCTTCAAGCCGGGCGAGACGCAGAAAGAGATCCTGGTCGGCATTATCGACGACGACATCTTCGAGGAGGACGAGAACTTCTGCGTGCACCTCAGCCACCTGCGCGTGGGCGGCGCGGCGCGCGCGCCCCCGGCCGCGGCCGCGCCGCCTGCCGACGACGCCGCGTCCGTCTCCGACCTCCCGGCGGCGGCCACCAACCACGTGGCGGCGCCCGGCGCCACGGAGATCGCGTGCCTGGTGGCGCCCAGCACGGCCAACGTCACCATCTTCGACGACGACCACGCGGGCATCTTCAGCTTCGAGGAGAAGACGATGCACGTGAGCGAGAGCGTGGGCGCCATGGAGGTGAAGGTGGTGCGCGCGTCGGGCGCGCGCGGCGCCGTGCTCGTGCCCTACCGCACGATCGAGGGCAGCGCGCGCGGCGGCGGCGAGGACTTCGAGGACACGGCGGGCGAGCTGCAGTTCGAGAACGACGAGATCGTGTAAGTGGGTTGGGGGGGGGGGGGGGTGGGAGGATGAAGAGAGGGGGAACCTGCCACTCCCTTCCCGCCCCGCCCCTCCCTTCCCTTCCCGCCCTTCCCTCTCTCTCTCTCGCTCTCTGCTGCCTTAATTTCAAACGTGTTGGTGCCTGCAGGTCGACAGTGATGCCATATTCTTCACTGAGGGTCGCAGTGGCCTCGAGTCCACGGGGAGGATTGGACCTTCCTTCCCCAAGCTTTCCCACATGTAGCATTAACTGCACTTTTTGTTCCCTCCCAAGAGGGCTGAATCCTCTGCATTGCTTCCTACTCCCTGATAGGAAATATCCCAAATATCCAGCAACAGAAAGACAGAGCTTTAACATTAATACAAGATGAAGTTCGGAAACCGTCCCTGGCATTGCTTTCGCTTGAGATGGAAATGATTCACTTGGATCCCTTACACATTTTTGACTCTCGTAGTTTTTGTTCTCTGGAACTAGGGTGCGTAAATGCTGAAGTGGTTGGCTGTGAGCTAGAATAAGGGGAGGACTGAATGGCCTGTGTTCGTTCCTCGTATTGATGCCAGAGGGGTTCTGGAAGAGTCAACATTTCCAGAGTCTTCGAAGTTTGCTCATTCATTAGCTGCTTGGGACTCGAACCCCATTTTATGAACAGGCGTTTTAAAAAATAATAATAATGTGGGATGTCTTGTGCAATACACAAAAGTGCTGTGTAAACTCAGTTCACACAGCATCGAGACCAAGCAATGAGTAACCAACGTTTTGGGCCTGATTAGATCTGCCTGCTTTTTGCTCACACCTTCACCAAGGGCTCAGGCCTGAAACCTTTGTTTCCTATAGATGCTGCATGACCTGCTGAGTTTCTCCAGCACTATTGTGTTTTTGCACTGCAATCACAACATTTGCAACTTTAAAAAAAAACATGATTCCTTGTCCTGTATTTGTCTATTTTTAAGGAATGGCATGTAGGGGATGATGATCTTTATGCTGTTTTATAATTGGGCATCTTGTATTTGCTTATTTGGTACTATCTATCAGTTCTGCAGTACCTTAAATTATAGATAGTGAGTTCACTGAAAGTCATTTGTGAATTTCTGTCTAAGCAAGATGTCCATACCAGTAATAATTGGTCCAACACTGAAGATTTGCTATTAATGCTATTACCTACAGTATTTAAAAGGAAATCTTTTGGCAGATTGAATGAGATTCACTGAAGGTTTTGACCTTCAGTTTTATTGGTAGTCTTGGCAGAAAGTGGTATTGGTTAACTCCTGGTTTTAGAAAGATACAATGAAGGCAGCAGCTGTGGAGACGGTCTGGTCAGCCACAAGGAAAAGGAGAATGGCTGTTTGCAAAAGCCTAGTGGTGCTCTTTTGATTTGTCAGACACCTCCGTGGCCTTCTGTGACCAGCTTAGTATTCATCATTCTTTTCACCAAGATGGGCCTAGAACTTTGTGTTGTACTGGAGATAAATACAGTTTGGTTTTGCACAATCTGACCGATAACCTATTTAGCTGAAACCCAGTGTTTGCATTGCTCATTTATTCCGTAGTAGGGCCATTTCAGCTGTGACTTGCTATGCAGAAAATACATTAGAAACAGGAACTGAAAATGTCTATGGAATCCAGTTGTGACCAGAACATTCCTCTATAAAGTGGCTAATAGTGATGTTCCCTTTGTTGGGGATAATGCTTTCAGTACATTTTGCATGCATCTTTAGAGCCATAAGAACAGGAACCTGTTTAGCCCATTTATCATTAGTCTATTCACTTCCATTAAAATACAAAACACAACAGCACAGTAGAGACCCTTTGACTCATGATGTTGTGCTGATCTATATAAACCTACTCAACAATATGTCTTCCCAACCTCGCACCCATAACCCTACATTTTTCTTGCATCCATATGCCTGTCTAAGAGTCTTTTAAATGTTTGGATTGTATTAGCCACTACCACCACCCCCTGGTAATACATTCCAGGCGCCCACTGGCCTGTGTATATAAAAGAAACTTAACCTTGATGTCCCCCCTAAATCTTCCTCCTGTCACCTCAGCCAGATATTCTCTGTTATTTGGTACTGCCGCCGCAGGAAAAAAAAAAGTGCTGACTGTACGCCATATCAATGTCTCTGTGTAGACTTCTTGATCACCTTTCAACTTTGTTCCAATGGTAAAAGCCCTTGCTCTGTTAACTTTGCCGTATAAGACATGTTCTCTAACCCAGCCAACATCCTGGTAAATTTCCTATAGACCCCTCTTTAAAGCTTCCACACCCTTCCTGTAATGTGGCAACCAGATCTGAAGGCAATATTCCAGTATGGTCTAACCAGAGCTTTATAGAGCTACAACATTACCTCTCAACTCTTGAACTTAATCCCCTGACTAATGAAAGCTAGAAACCAGAAGCCATCTTCACTATCCTATCGATGTGCAGAACAACCTTGGATCTATGGATTTGGGCCCCATGCTCCCTCTTTTCTTTGACACTGATAAGAATCCTGCCATTAACCAAGTTTGACCTTCCAAAATGCATCACTTCACATTTAACTAGATTGAACTCCATTTGCCACTTCTCTGCCCAACTCTATATCTTGTTACATCCTGTTTTAACCTACAGCAACATTCTACACCAGTTGTTTTTAAACTGCCCCTGAAATTCACATTCTACCTTAAGCAATCCTTATGCAATAAGTGCTCTGTGATTAGTAAGCGGATGCTTAAGGTTATCTGTGAGTGGAAAGAAAAATATTTGAAAACTACTGTTTCAATCATTACCTAATTGACTTGTTATGTGCACGTTTTCATAACTCCAAAGGAAATGGGCCAAAGATAAATTTTCTCAGCAAAATATTTCAGTAACCATTGGGTGTAGAGTAGTGGTTCTCAACCTTCCCTTCCCACTCACATAACACTTTAAGGAATCCCTTTCTTGGGGAATAGGGGGGGGAGGGCAGTTTGAAAACCACTGTTCCACTCTATTTTTTTTAATTTTTTTATTTTTCACACCATAAACCACATTGACCAAGATACATACATTTTCCTTTTCAAATATATAGTGTCGTTTTCTCCCCCCCTTCCCATCCCACCCTCCCTACCTCCCCTCCCATTCATTTAAAGTACAGAATCTAAGATACATTAAACCAGTCAAACAATGTTGTCACTCAATAAAAATAAACAAGAAATTCCACTGAGTCAATTCTTTTCATTTCCTTCTCCTTCCGTTATTTTAGGTGGTAGATGTCCCCGGTAGGTTTTCTCTATTGTGTTTCATGTATGGCTCCCATATTTGTTCAAATATTTCAATATTATTTCTTAAATTATATGTTATTTTTTCTAATAGAATACATTTATTCATTTCTATGTACCATTGTTGTATTCTCAAGTTATCTTCTAATTTCCAGGCTGACATAATACATTTTTTTGCTATGGCTAGAGCTATCATAACAAATCTTTTTTGTGCACCATCCAAATCAAGTCCAAATTCTTTGTTTTTTATGTTACTTAGAAGGAAGATCTCTGGGTTTTTTGGTATATTGTTTTCTGTAATTTTATTTAATATCTGGTTTAGATCTTCCCTGTTCCACTCTATTTATAACACTTTAAATCTTTGTGCAATCCTGCAAACCTGTTATCCTTCCACTTCTTCATCCAGGTCATTTATAAAAATCACAAAGAGCTGGGGTCCCAGAACAGATCCCTGCAGAACTCCACTGGTCATTGACCTCCATACAGAATATTTTCCATCTGCTACTACTTTCTGTAAGCAAGCCAATTTTAAATCCACACAACAAAGATTCCCTGGATCCCATTCCTCATGATTTTCTGAATGAATCTACCATGGGCGACCTTGTCGAAGGCCTAACTAAAATCCATACACTCCACACCTACCTTCCTCAATTTCCTTTGTCACTTTGTTCTCAGTATGGGTGTCTTTATCTTAACTGTTTCTTCTTTGTTCTGCAACAGATAATGTATGTCCATATAAAGACCTGTTTGACTTTAAGCATTGAAAGATCAACCAGCCTCAAAAGTATTTCAGGTTTCTGTTGTGAGGGTGGGGGAGAAGAAAGGAGAGAATTATACTTTCAAATTTCACTGCTAATGTGTACAACAGGAAGGCATGTGGAATTTTCAAACAGTATGGAGAATCAGCTGTTGTAAGAATACTCAGAGCTTTAAGTAGTTAGCACTGTACCTTCACAATTACCCCTTTGGTCTTCAAGAACTGAAAGTGATTCACTCATTTGTGTCTACTGCCCATGTTCTACTTGTGAGCAATAATCCATCATCAGTGAAGTATTTTGTTCTCCAAAGAGCATTTTATCCCAAATAGTCAACAGGACATTCAACAAAGAACAGTACAGGCCTTTTGGCCCATGATGTTGTGCTGACCAATATAAATCAACTCCAACATCAAGCTAACCCTTCCCAACCTCACAACCTTCTATTTTTATAACATCCTTGTGAGAATGTAAGACTTTTGAAGAGTCTTTTTACTCTCCCTATTGTACTAATCTTCGCCATCATCCTCAAGAATTCAATCCAGACATCCACTGTTCTATTTTAAAAAAAAAATCTATAACATCTCCCTTAAACTTCCCTCGACTCGCCAAAGCCGATTTTCTCTGGTTTTGACCATGTTTTCAGCTATCCATCCTATCTGTGCCTTTCATAATTGTGCACCTCTTAAATTGTATCTGATCCTCCATCTCTCTGAAGAGAAAAGCCTGAACTCTGTTAATCTTTCTTCAAACAGCACATTCTCCACTTCAGGCAATTTTTCTGCGAAATCCCCCCAGAACGCTCTCTAAAACTGTAATAAGGTAACTAAAACTGAATAGAATATTCCAATGTGGTCTAACCAGAATTTTTTTGAGAGGCGACGTTACCTTGTGGCTATTAAACTTAATCCCCTGACTAATGAAGACCAGCAAACCATATTTTTAATTTTAAAATATTTCATATTTTTCTTAAATTCAGCTCATGAGACCATGCTGCCCAATTACCTCCATGTGACCAATGAGCCTATCAACCCTGTATGTCTGGAATATGGGAGGAAGTCAGAGCACCCAGAAGAAACTCATTCGGTCACAGGGAGAATGAACAAACATACAGATAGCTCTAGTTTCAAACCTGGGTCGCTGGTGCTGTAAAAGCTTTGCGCTAATCACGGCATTAACTGTGCCACTATATGCCTTAACCAGCTTATCAACTTGATCAGCAGTCTTGAGAGATTTGTTGACTTTGACCCAAAAGTCCCTCTGTTCTGCTACCCTGCTAAAATCCTGCCATTAACCACTTCAAGTTCGACGTTCCAAAGAGCATCACTTTACCCTTTTCCAGATTGGGCCTCATCTACCATTTCTCTGCGCATTTCTGCATCTTGTCTATATTCTGACGTAACCTACAATAACCCTGTAAACTACTCACAATACTTGCTGCTTTTTTGTCATCTGAAAACTTGCTGACTCTTCACTTTGCCCAAGTCATGTCTAAAAATCACAAAGAGCAGGGGTCCCAGCCATCGACTGCTCCTATGGGCAAGCCAATTTGGGGAATCCATGCCGTCAAGTTTCCATGGATTCCACAGGTGGTAACTTTCTGAATGAACCTACCATGGGGAAGATCCGTTTACACCACATTCACCACCCTTTTCAATTTCTTCGACATCTACTCAAAAAACTTCAATGAGTTTTGTGACTCATGACCTGCTCTTCACAGCCTCCTAACTATTCATAAGACTATACTTGAAATGTTTGTGAATCCTGTCCAGTTGTTTACCCATCATTGACTTTGTACTTGCTGATGTTTAATTCCCAGGATTTTCATGATTACACTTCTTAGAACCATAGAACACCCCAGAACTGAATAGTCTATTTCAAACTACTGTACTTATTCTACCCTCTAGAAATTCCTCCTAAATTTTCCCTTGAATAATTCACCTTTCACTGCCTTGACTAAAGGTACCTTTGTAATGGCACTGATTTACCACAGTTTACAAACAAACAAAGAATATACTTACTCATTTCTTTCAATACGCCATAAAGTTGACTTCCTTTTTATTATTTACTAGACACGGCATTGCATTCTTTTAAGTCCCCAAACACCATCCAGCTAAACTCCTCTGACCTTCTCATTTAGTTCACTGCCACACAGGTGATCCTGACACTCTCACTCTCCTCTTGACAAAGGTAAGCACGTGACCATCATACGTTTTATTGTCATGTAATACATTAAAAAATGTAATATACATGATGTACTATATTTGATGGCATATAAGACCCATGGGCATACAAGTTCCCCTCCCCAGTTCAGCAGGGAATATTAAGAATTTTTTTAGTGGAAGATTAGAAAGGAAGGTTCAGGCACTAGGTATTAATATTGAGATAGTCTGATGGGTTCAATGGTGGCTAGAGGTTAGATGCCAGAGAGTCACGGTGGATAATTGTCTGTCAGGATGTAAGCTGGTGACGAGCAGTGTGCCTTAGGGATTGGTGTTGGGTCCCTTGTTATTTGTTATTTACATTATTGATTTGGATGATGGAGTAGTAAATTGAGTTAGTAAATATGTGGACAATATAAAAATAGGGGGGGGGGGTTTGTGGTTGCTGAAGATGGTTTTCAGAGACTGCAGAAGGATTTGGACGGCTTAGAAGAGTGGGCTGAAAGGTGGCAGATGGAGTTTAATACCGATAAGTGCAAAGTGCTTCAGTTTGGGAAGAATAATCAAAACAGGACATAAGCAGTGAAGGGGAGGGCACTGAGGAATGTAGAGGAACGGAGAGATCTTGGAATAACGGTTCATCATTCTTTGAAATGGAATCTCATGTGGATAGAGTAGTAAAGAAGGCTTTTGGTATGCTGGCCTTTATAAAACAAAGCATAGAATACAGGAGTTGGGAAGTGATGTTGAGACTATGCAAGGCATTGGTGAGGCCAAATTTGGAATACTGTGTGCAGTTCTTGTCCCCAAATTATGGGAAGGATATCACTAATGTAGAGAGGGTGCCGAGAAGATTTACTAAAATGTTGCCTGGATTGCAGTATCTAGAATACAAGGAAAGATTGATTAGATTGGGTCTTTATTCTTTGGAGCATAGAAGGTTGAGGGGGGAATTTGATTGAGGTATTTAAAATTATGAGGTGGATGTGAATAGGCTCTTCCCCTTGTGGGTAAGTGAGATTGGAATGAGAGGTCATGAGTCAAGGGTTAGGGGGCAAAAGTTTAGAAGTAACATGAGGGGGAGCTTCTTCACTCAGAAAGTGGTGGCTGAGTGGAATGACCTTCCGGAAGAGGTGTTTGCAGCAAGGTCAATTTTGTTATTTAAGGAAAAGTTGGATGGGTCCTTGAATGTGATGGGGTTGGAGGGTTATGGGCAGGGTGCAGGCAAGTGGGACTAGAAGAGATCACTTAAATCAGTACGGACCAGAGAGGCCAAGATGGCCTGTTTCCATACTGGTTGTTATATAGTTATATGTTATATGGTTATTTATGGGTGAGTTTTTAATGTTATAGAAATATGTAGATACAGTATAGCAGAAAATAAATTTGGACAAGACATACAACTAGCAGAAAACATTTTATAAAAATAAACTGTCACTGGCAGTCCCCACGCTGTTCCCCCTACCTGCTCTCTCCTGGTGGCCCACTGTTGGTCTCTGCACTCGTCCCTCTACCTGCTTTCTCCTGGAAGCTCACTGTTGATCCCTGCACTGATCCTGCTTCCTGCCCTCTCCTGGCTGGCCATTGTCCGTCCCCGCACTGGTTCCACTGCCTACTCTATTCCAGTGGCACGCTGTGAGTCCTCGCACTGGTCCCCTTGCTGGTCTCTCCCGGCAGCCTACTGTCAGTCCCCACTCTTGTCCCATTGGCCCGCTCTCTCCCTCGGGGCTGGGGGGACCTACAGCGGGCCGCCGGGAAATTCTTCCAACAGTCCGCCACCAGCCCCCACACTATTCCCACTGTCCTGCTCCCCACAACAGTCCGCCGCCAGGCCCTAATGATAGATGGTGGCGATACTAGTAAGCGACGATGATCACTGTTGGTGTTACTCACCATTATCACCTGAATTTTAACTTCGCATGCAAGTCCCAGGAATATTTTGAGCCATTGTTTCAGGAAAAAAGTGAGTCTTGTATGCCATCAAATACATTACTTCAATTTTTGTCTGCTGTATGGCAGATAAAGTCACAATGAGGATTGCCCTGTGCTCCTAACAATAAGAGAAAGAGAAGCAAAAGAGAGTCGCTTTGGAGATGGTGTCTGTGGATTTGCTCTCATGCTCCCTCAGCCTCTGCAGTTGCACAGTCTCCTGTTCAAACCATTGGCAACCCAAGCTCCAGATTCAAACCTTCGATACAATCAAGAAGTGTTCAGCGTCCGAGGCCTGTCATGAGCCTTTCTTGCTCTCAACCCTCTCTTGAATCCCAGTTCCAATACCTGTTACTCATGCGCCAGTCTCCAGCAACCCACATTCTGTGTGAGTCCTTTGACTGCAAGTTACCAACCCCCTGCAGCTTATGTTAGGCCTTCAACCTCCTAAGCTCCTCAAGTTCTTGTCTCACCCCATGTATAGTCATAAATTTCTATATCTCTATCACATTTCCTTGAATTCTCTGACGCTCCAGGTAATAGAGCTAACCTATTCAACCTTTCCCTACAACTCAGCTCTTCAAGTGCTAGCAACATCCTTGAAAATTTTCTCTGCACTTTTTCAATCTTATTAATGCCTTTATTGTAGGTAGATGACCAGTAATGCACATGTTACTCTCTAATGTGGCCTCACCAATCTCTTGTACAACATCAACATAACACCCCTGCTTCTGTACTCAAGGTATTGATTTATGAAAGTCAATATGCCAAAGGGTTTCTTTATGACCCTATCTACCTGCAATTCCATTTTGAAGGAATTGGGTATTGGTGTTCCCATAACCACCCCCCCCCCCACCCCATTCTGCTGAACTCCGCAGCTCCCCACTGTTCACTGTGCAAGACTTCCCCTGGTTCAGCCTCCAAAAGTGCAACATCTCACACATTTCTGCATTAAATTAACTCTGCCATTTTATACCCCATTTTTGCAGTTGGTTCATATTCAACATCTGGTTTGGAGAGACTTCCTCACTGTCATCATGGGAGACTTTAATTTGCATATAGATTGGATTAGCCAAATTAGTAAAAATACTGAGGAGGAGGAATTCCTTGAATGTTTACGGGACGGTTATCTAGACCAATATGTCGAGGAACCAACTCGGGAGGAGGCCATTTTAGATTGGGTATTATGCAATGATAAGGGGCTAATCAACAATCTTGTTGTACGAGGCCCTTTGGGTAGGAGCGATCACAATATGATCGAATTCTCACTTGACATGGAGAGTGATGAAATTAAAACCGAGACTAAGGTCCTGAATTTAAATAAAGGGAATTATGATAGTATGAGACGGGAGTTGAGTAAGATTGATTGGGTGGTGTTTATGGGGGAGTTGACTGTGTATAGACAATGGAAAGCATTCACAGATCTAATGGAGAAATTGTAAAAATCGTTTATACCATTTGGCATAAAAATAAACCAAAAAAGGTGACTCAACCGTGGATAACAAGGGAAATTAGAGACAGCATTAGGTCCAAAGAGAGAGCATATCAATTGGCCAAAAAAAGTACCACAACCGAAGACTGGGAGCAGTTCAAGATGCACCAAAGGAGGACAAAGGGATTAATCAAGAGAGCAAAAATAAATTACGCAAGTAAGCTTGCGGCAAATATAAAAGCCGACTGCAAAAGTTTTTATAAATATGTCAAGAGGAAAAGATTGGTGAAATCCAGAGTAGGTCCTTTGCAGTCGGAATCAGGGGAATATATAATGGGGAATAAGGAAATGGCAGACCAATTAAATTCTTACTTTAGTTCTGTTTTGACAAGAGAGGATACAAATAACCTCCCAAGGATGTTGGGAAACATAGAGACTAATGCAAGGGAGGAACTGAAAGAAATCAGTATCTCTAAGGACATGGTCTTGGGGAAATTGATTCAGATAGCAGATGCTTTAAGAATTATTTTTCAGAACTTGATAGACTCAGGATCAGTACCCATGGATTGGAGGGTAGCTAATGTTACCCCACTATTTAAAAAGGGGGGTAGAGAAAAAGTGTGGAATTATAGGCCGGTGAGCCTTACATCAGTAGTGGGCAAAATGATGGAATCCATTATTAAGGATGTAATAGCAGAGAAGGGATCGGACAGAGTCAACATCGATTTACAAAAGGTAAATCGTGCTTGACAGATCTATTGGAATTCTTTGAGATGGTAACAGGTAAAATAGATGGGGGAGAGCCAGTGGATGTGGTGTACATGGACTTCCAAAAGGCCTTCGATAAGATCCCTCATAAATGACTGGCTTCCAAAATCAAGGCTCATGGGATTGGGGGCAAAGTATTGATGTGGACTGAGAACTGGCTGGCAGGTAGAAGACAGAGAGTTGGGATAAATGGCTCGTTTTCTGAGTGGCAGGCGGTGACCAGTGGGGTACCACAGGGATCTGTACTGGGACCCCAGCTGTTCACAATTTACATTAATGATCTGGATGAGGGGATTGGATGTAATATCTCCAAATTTGCAGATGACACTAAGCTAGGAGGGGTTGTGTGCACGGAAGAGGGGGTCAGGAAGCTCCAGTGTGATTTGGATAAATTGAGGGACTGGGCAGATACATGGCAAATGCACTACAATGTGGATAAATGTGAGGTTATCCACTTTGGTAATACAAACCGGAGGGCAGATTACTATTTGAATGGCAATAGATTAAGAGATGCGGAAGTGTAGAGAGACCTAGGGGTACTTGTACACCAGTCTCTGAAGGCGAGCATGCAGGTACAGCAGACGGTTAAAAAGGCAAATGGTATGTTGGTCTTCATATCAAAAGGGTTTGAATTTCTTGCACTCCAAGTTCCTTATATCTGCTATGCACACCATCAACCAGCGCCTCATTATGTTTTAGAAACTAATTCTTTAATTCTGACAGAAACACTTTGTACTCTCAAAATGTCACATTTAGAGGCCTCCCCCTTACCAAGTACATCTTTCCAGAAAACAATCTATCCCAATCCATACTTTCCAGATCTCTTCTGAGTCCATCAAAATTGGCCTTTCATCAATTTGGATTATTCCTTTCCATAATTATCTTGAAGCTAATGGCATTATAATCACTAGATCCAGTGTTACCATGCACATACTTTCATCATCTGCTCTCTATTTAAATGTAACAATTTCTTGAACAAGGGAACTACATTTTTTTTTTATCCTGTGGTCCACTCTGGTACTGTCTGTAATGAGCTTTTACACTGTGTGCTTTGGTTTCCTCCCACTCTCCTTCAGAATGTATGAATGTATAGGGTTTGGTCGGTTAAAAGCATTTAATTGGGTTGCATGGGTTTCATGAACCCAAAGAGCTTTCAGCTGTGCTGCGTCATTAAAACAAAAATTAAAATAAAATTACATTTGCCTTTCTCCAATCCTCCAGTCCAATTCCTGTGGAGTTGTACTCCTGTACAAGATCATCGCAATCTCTTCCATCAGTTTTGGTAGTAACCTACAGAGCATATCCCATCTAGATTCATAGTTATCGATCCAAATGCCTTTTAAGAAGCTCCACCACTTCTCCTTAAACATGATGTGCTCCAACCCATTTGCCTGACATTATACTCATCACTGTTCCTCTCCCTGGTGAGCATGAAGTGTATCCTCTGGGGGTTGGCAGATTAGACTAATCTGAAACCTAAAGATATAATACCGCAACCACAATAGCTATTGTAGGTTGTTGAATCGACAAACTGGTTTGGATCAGGTTTTGAATTTTCTAACAGGTGTAGTTTTAGTTGAATGCCAATTTAAGAATGCTGATTGTGTGTCTTCTATAATGGGGGAGAACTGCCGGTGAGAGAGTGACGAAGGTTGATCTAATGGATATCATTGCACGAGGTGGCAGATCCAGCTCTATATCAGCAACACTTTCCACCATCACTTAATTTTATACACTAGCTAATCCTTCTAATATCAAATAACTTCCATCCTATTAATCTGTCAATCATTTAGTCTTTTGCAAAGCTCCCATGGGGTGACAGCACACAACTCATGAAATTATTAGTGTTGCTGTTTAATCAAATTACAAATGGTCAAGGTACATGCATATAATACTGTTTCATAGTTTCTATCCTAATCAGGCACTGGGTTATCTTTCTCTCATTGTTCTAGCATGGAAGCAGGATGATTAAGGGTGCTATTACCGCAGACCTTTAGATTTGGAGCTTAGTGGCAGAAGTGTTGATACCATGGCTGATAACAAAGTTTGGAACCTCGATGTACTGATGGGATAATATTGCTTTCCTTGGTCATTTTCTTAAGCATGTATTGTGAATGGTATTGGGAGTTGGTAGGGTATTACTCATTGATACCTTCATCAGTAATTAGCTGAAGCCCATATATGGAAAAGTATCTGTTGCTTCAGATGCAGTTTGAGTTTCATCGTTATGTTTCCTGGTTTTGCAAAGGCAACAAATGTGGAGGCTAGAAAATGAATCACATCAGTGATTGAAGTTGTTTCTTGTGCTATAGATTCCTTGATAGAGCCAAGTGCAACATCCAGTGATAGGACTATCTGCTCCATTGCAGACAACCTTGTGTTTGAGTGCTGCGCACTGGAAATAGATTTCCCATTTTCCTACAATGGCAAAATGGAAATAGATAGAGTGCATGGAAATGCTGGGCTAATTGTTAAAGATATTGACTCTGTTCTCCGAGTAGACTTGGTTTCAAAACTTGCCCATCGGCATTGCTCCTCTTGAATCTCCGATATCATCAATAAAGCTACTAGTTCCTTAACAATTGGTCACAAAATTGATTACATTGTATATTTCAGTCAAAATGGGCAATAAACTAAGTAGGATGCGCTAGCTGGACTGGGTTCCAGTCCAGCGCTGTCATGTTTGAATGTACTCACCATGTCTGCGTGGGATTTTCCCAGGTGCTATGGTTTCCTCCCACCCTCCAAAAGTTATGAGGTTGTAGGTTAATTGGGTGTAATTCGGTGGCTCTGGTTTAAATGGCAAGAATCGACTTTTACTGTGTTGTAAATAAAATGTGAAAAATTAAATAGATTGTATGAGATCATCAAAGGTACTAAATTACTGATTGCAGGACTCTTATTTGTTGCTTGCCAAATATGTCCATTGCACATGAAATCTTACCATTATTTTCAAACATTTGTTTATTTTTTCAACTTTTCGTTACTTTGGTGTGTACATAATTGTAATTTGTTTAGAGGCAAATTTAATACATTTAAAGATACTAGTTGACAGCACAAGTTTTTTTTTGGTACTTGAAAATGGGTTAAATCATTTAATTTGTTGAACATCCTTTGAAAAACTTTTCTAGAAGAGAGAGTGCAGCAATGTGTTAATTTGCTCATGTGATTTAACTAAAGATAACTTGTAGCACTTTACAGCAGTATCTGTAAAGTGCACTTAACAATTTTGTGTATAGAAGTTGTACATACCATAATTTCAGAATTTTAAATTAAAAATAGATTTGAAGGATTAAATAACATTTTCAGTTAACAGTGACACTTGTTCGGTTTTTGATTGGAGTTGTACGTAGAAAATGATTTGGGGAATTAATTTCTCACCGGGGCAGAATAATTGGGCAATGAACTGCTGTCATACGTTTCCAAATGGCTGCTTGACAACTAGCTTGAATGGAGGCCTGGGAGTAGATTTTTTTTTCTGGGCCACATAGAAAAACACAATTTCTATATAAAATTGGCAACTTTCAGCTACAGCGGATGCAACTGAGGTTAAATCTGATATCAGACCTGTCTGTTGTATTGTATTTAATTGTTCATGGTGTGAAAGCCAGTGGCAAGGTCAGTATTTATTGTCTGTCCTGAATTGCCCTTGAATTAAGAAACACACCAAGCTATTTCAGAGGGCATTTATGAGTAATGTTCCTTCCAAGAATTGGTGAATTGGTTGACTGAATGTTGCTTTAAAAAGGGGAAAGCCAAGATAACTGTCAATTTTTCCACGATACTTAATTGGCAGAAACCACTTGTGAAAGGAGAAAAGAGCAGTGGTCACAGCAGATCACAATGCATTTATATAGCTTGCACCCTCTTTTGTAAGCCTACACTATTAATAAGCGCATCAACTGGAATTTGGTCCACAACTTGGTGAATCTGAATTGGAGAAAGTACATTTATGGTTGAGAAAAATGGAGCTTTTGGCTGCAGATAATTATCAGTGAGTATATTACACAAAGTCTGGCCTTTCCTTGTCTTTGCTCCTCTAAAACATTTGTTGGAAAGGCTCCTTTCTTGCTGTATTGAATGGGTTTCACTCCATTTCACTTCTGCATCAGTTTTGCCATACCCCCCACCCCTCCTCTTTCCCCATAAAGCTGCAAAGTTGGCCTCTGGCTGCTAGTTTGCCTCAGCCAGAAATGGCAAAATGGGAATTCTTTTGGTTTTAACAGTGCCTTTCCATTTGAAAGAACACAAGCTGATCTTTACAGACATAAGCAAATGCTGGAGGAACTCAGCAGATCTTGCAGCTTCTATTGGAGGTAAAGATATAACGATATTTAACCAATGTTTCTGGCCAGAGTTCTTCAAGTTAGATAAGCAGATGTGACTTGTGTTATTTGGTCTTGGACTAGAATTTTATTTACTGTCCAGCATAGCCCCTCTGAGGGGTATCAGGATTGACTTGGCTTTTGGCATCCTACTTAAAGAGCAGGCAATTGTTCACCCACACCACCAGTAGGAAGTTGTCCCGTTGACCACATCCACGAAATGTTAAGGTTACTACTGTAATGAATGTGGCAGCCAATTGTCAAAACCAGTTTCAGTCAATCAGTTATCCCTGGATGTGACAAATAAAAGCTTTGTTTTACCAGTGGAATGAAGTGGTCTTTTAACATTTTCTTTGGGGGCATAATTTATTTTAGTTCAGAGCAAACATGAATATAATTGAGGTCTGTACATCCATTTGAACTATACTATCATCTGGAAGGTTTTATGAATATTTTATTTAAATTTCCATATATGTATTAATATCCAGATACAAAAGATAATATTCATATATTCTAAATCATCTGGAATCTTAACAAAGATATCACATTTGGTGTTAATTTTCTATGCAAGATTTCCTGCTATACCAGATGTTAAGCTGCAAGAGAAATTGTTTACAATCCATCAATTGAAATGTTTTGTTTCTTTGTTTCCTTGTGCATTTCAGTATTAAGGTACTAATATTAAACAATGAATGTTTGCACAAGTATGGTACAAGGGTGCAGAGAATATTTACAAGGTTTGGACATGATTGAGATTAGATTGTGTAGATAAGAGTTACTATGGAACAAAGCATCTTGGCAGAATCCTACAAACTTGATACAAAATTGAGAGGTCAAGGATTCACCTGAAAAAGTAGAAAATGAGCAATGTTGATTTTAATTAAAAATGAGAAGGTTTTTCTCCCATCTAAAAGAACAGTGAGAGTTTGAATGTACCATCACAGAAGGTAGTACGGGCTGAAACATCTGAAAGATGCCTGCTTGAACACTAGATCTATAATTTGCAAGGCTTGGAATTGTAAAGTGGCTCTAGTGGTAATATGCGGAATAGCTTCCTTCTGTGCTGTAAATTTCTGATTCTTTAATCGTCAGAATAAGAACACAGAAGAAGAGGGACTTAGGTTGGATTCATTTAAAATATTAGTTTGTATCTGGTAGGATGAATCCTTATGACCAAACTAATTTTATTTGGTGTTATTCTCTTTTCATTCAGACCCTCATGTTCATAATTATGCTGTAATAATGTGCCACCCTGGCTAAAATGCACAAAAAATTGTGTTAAAATGGTGTTGAGAGATCACTTGTATAATACTTCAAGCCAAGTAAATGGAGGTAAAATTTTTATGTTTTTTTTTGTTGATAGTTTTGTGGAAGAGTGGTAGAAATTCTGGAGGGATGCAACAGTCATGAAAGAAAAGGCTTCAAGCAAGTGTAGTGGCATGAGAACAGTGCCCAAAGTTCGTATCAACCCTTATCAAGTGTCTCTGAAAAAAGTTAGTTGGTCATGTTTGACACCATTTCATTTCCTGCACATCTTTCCTGCCATAGCATTTTCATGGGGCCATATTACCCAGCTCCCAAACTGGCCATTAGTGAACTAACTTCCCTTTTCAGCTGGGAGTTGGTTAGATTAACAATGTGGGTGTGTTGAAGGCAAGCTGCTCGATGAAGGGGATTCCTTGCCATTGTAGTGGGAGATGGGATCTCCCATCTTATAAGATGGTGAGTAATTCCCATTTCTGCTACATATTCACTGATCCAGTTCTGCCAAAATTTCATAATAGTGGAATACCAGACTCGCAATTCGTGAGGTTTGGTCGGTGGTGAAGTGAATGTGAATTTGATTATCATTGAGCATTAAAATATTTGCCCAGAGTACATGTTGTAAGTATTTATTTTAAAAAGGCAACAGTTTCTCCAACTTAAAGTTTAATGTTTCATGTTTCAAGGCAATTTTTTATTGTTTTGCGGATTGTTACTTTTTTGAAGCAATGAAAGCAGCATGCACATGAGTTAGTTGTGGGTTTAAAAAAAATACATTATGGTGATTTTGAGTGGCTCACTTCATTCTGTGATTGGTCTACTGAATGTGTTAAGAATTTAGATACGTTGAAGAAAGCAGTGGTGAATGTGACTATAGTTTGCAAGATGGCTGTTGAGTCAAATACTAGCCCATTTGTTTATAGAATGTGTACATTTCAGGCAAGGTCAATATTTATTTCCCTTGTTATTTTTGAGGTTATTTTCCTTCCCCCATCCCTCCATTTCCCCCCTCCGGTCCCATCAGCTTGTGCCTTTACACTGTTTAGACCTTGTTGCTTGAAAGCATGGATTGTTTCATTGAAGTTGCAGATGGAATTAAATAGTGGACAACCATTAGCAATAACGTACACATTGATAATTTTGATGTACAGAAGGTTGGTGAGAGAGGAGTGAATCCTTTGAGTGGCAGTGGTAGCTTGAGCTTCTTCAGTGCTGTTCATTGAATTGCAGAAAAATGATTTGCAATTTATGAGATAATTTGAGATAAAGATTTTGTCTCAATACTGCTTGGTATAACATTCTAACTTCAAGGAGACCTACTCTTTCATCTGTAATTTCTGCTTTTGACCATGTTTGTGATAAGAATGTTAAATGGTCAAGTGCTTTGTAGGTTCACACTCTGTTTAAAATCTTTCAGGTGAAATGATAAGCATTTCAAAGTAGAGAACATTTACTCAATGTCACTAAAAATAGATTAATTGATCATTACTTGATTGTGTGGGAGAGTGTACTTTCCTGAATTGGCTGCCATATTCCCAAGTACAACTGACTAACTAACAAAAATACCTGACTCCCAGGTCCTTGTAAATTGCTATACTTGGATTTAATGCTTGCATGAAATTATGCTTGTATGAAATATAAAGCTTTCTTAATTTGTCTAAAAAGCTGGCTTTTTTAAGAACATTCCATCTTGTATCTGCTTCATCATGGTATGCAAACCATGATTCTAACGTACATGCTTAACCAACAAAGTTCTTGGGGGAGTAGAACTCATCAATAGATCTGATGGGAGATTATTCAACCTATTGCAACTGCACACCAGAACCAAGACCACTTGAACCTCGGTAGTTGCCCTACAGTTTGTTTGCCCTAGTTGCCAAGTTCCAAGCCATTAAAGACATGATCTGAAGCCTATGAAGTAGTGGACCTTGAATTTGAGGCAAAGGACTTGATCGACCTGCCATTTTCTGTCCAGCAATTTATGAGTTCCATTACCTACAATATGATCCCATCACCACCAGACACATCTTTCGCTCTCCTCCTTCCATGGGGACTGTTTCCTCTGTGACTACCTCATCCATTCTTCTCTTCCCACTAATCGTCCCCTTGGTACCTACCCCTGTGATTGCAGGAAAGACCGCACTTGTGCCCACACCTCATTCAGGGTCCCAAACAGTCCTTCTAAGAGAAGCAACACCTCACTTGAGAATCTCTGGGGATCATCTACTGCTCTTGTTATGGCCTTCTCTACGTCAGAGTGACTGGATGCAGACTGGGAGATTATTACGCTGAGCAGCTGCATTCTATCCACAATTATGGTGGGGATCTCACAGTCTCCACACTACAATAATGTGGATCTCCCAGTCACCACATATTTCAGTTCTCCATCCCATTCCATTGCTGATATGTCTGTCCATGGTCTCATACACTGCCAGACTGAGACCACTCATAAATTGGAGGAACAACTCATCTTCCGACTGGGCACCTCCAACCAGATGGCATTACAATTGACTTCTCTGGCTTTTGTTAAAACCTCTCTCCCCCACTCCCTTCTCCCTCGTCGTCTCTCCTTTCCCTACCTCCTTTCACACAGACATGATGAATTAACGCATAGTCCCTTGTATGCAATTAAACTCTTTAGTTGGTCCAGATTCCTCCCACATTGTTTGAATTCTGAGACTTTCTGATGTATCCTGTTTCTGCCTTTTCTAATTTTTCCTCGAAGAAGGGCTCAGGCCCGAAACGTTGATACTATTATCTTTGTCTCCAGTAGATGCTGAAAAAAAACCCAGCTAAGTTCCTCCAGCATTTTGGTGCGTTTAATACAATCACAGCATCTGCAGCCTATTGTGTTTCATGTGGATCTCATAGTCCCAACTACTTCAGTCCTGCACTCCACTCCCATGCAGATGTCTGTCCAAGCCCTATGGCACTGCCAAACCAAGGCCACCTTTAAATTGTTGGAGCAACATCTAATATTCCATCTGGGCACACTCCAACTGGATGGCATTAACATCTTCTCCAGTTTCTATTAGGCCACTCTCCTCTTTCCCTCTCCATTCAGAGAGCTATTCCCCCCCCACCCCCCTATCACTTCTCAGTTTTTTCTCTTGAACTCCCAGTCTTATCCATTCATGGCCTGTTGCCTGTGACCCTATGCTACTCCCTGTGCCCCTGCCAAGTATTTTATTCAGACGCCTGCCTGCTTATTGTTCACAACTTGAAGAAGGGCTTAGACCTAGTGTTGATTATCTTTGCTACATAAAAAAGGCTGCATGACCTGCTGAATTTCTCCAGCGTTTTTGTGTAAACTGGGTGGTCGTTTTAAGATCAAAACCCTCAGATAGATCTGTTATGTACCAGGCAGCAGAGATCCCTATCCTCTGTAGACCTGTGCCATTTCGAAGGTTACATGGGAACATTGAAATGTTGTCTTTGTAAATGCATTGGCAGGGTGGGAACCAATATCAATTCGTGTCCATACCAAGTTCCCAGTATTGGGTAGTCATCTTAGTTGAATTGGTCATATTATTCACAGGACTGGCACTAGGCATCTTCAAGTGCATTCTCCACCAAGAATGCGCCTGCAGAAGCAGAAGTGGCCCTTTGAATTGCTGTTCAGGTGGCAGCGCTAAAAGTGCAGCACTGGCTACCTGAAGGGACAGCTGCACCGGATGTGTCTCTGAGCACACTCCGGCTCCTGTCCCTTCGGGTTGTCAGGTTTGGGATGGCTGGCTGTCAGAGCTGGGACAGCCAGCGCAGGCTATCAGTGCGGGGAAGACCCATGCGGGACTTCCCCACACTGACACCACTTCCCTGCTTCCCCAACAGCCCGACACTAGCCCCCACACTCACCCCCCAACAGCCTGACACGAGTCCCCACACCTTCCCCCCAACAGTCCGACACGAGTCCCCACACCCGCTCCCCCAACAGCCCGACATAAGCCCCCACACCCGCTCCCCCAACAGCCCGACACGAGCCCCCACACCCGCTCCCCCAACAGCCCGACACGAGCCCCCACACCCGCTCCCCCAACAGTCCGACACGATCCACCACACTCTGGGGCGGCCAACGCGGAGACACTCTGTGCGGGACAATCCCATACTGACAGCCTGTGCTAGTCGCCCCACAGCGCGGGGATCCACATCAGGCTGCTGGGAGAGCTGGGCAGCAGTATGGGGACGACCCCACACTGACCGCCCATGCTGGCCGACCCACAGTGCGGGAACTCATGTCGGGCTGCTGGGAGAACGGACGTGGGGACCCCTGCCGAGCCACTGGGAGAGCGGGCATGGGGACACATGCAGAACTGCTGGGAGAGCGGGTGCGGGGACCCACGCCGGGCCGCCAGGAGAGCTGGGCAGCGGTATGGGGACGTCCCCACACTGACAGCCTGTGCTGGCTGCCCCCCAGTACGGGGACTCATGTCAGGCTGCTGGGAGAGCGGGCGTGGGGACCCATGCCAGGCCATTGGGAAAGCAGCCGTGGGGACTCAGCTGCCTCCTCTAACAGCTATCTGTAGCCCTTTTCTCACTGCTGAGAGAGCGGGGTCCATCTTCGGGCCACTGGGAGAGCTGGGCAGCGGCATCAGTATGGGGACGTCCTGAGGGATGTCCCTGCGCTGACAACTCACGCCGGTTGCCCCTGCCCTGATGTCCCAGGAAGCTGCATTCATGTTCAGGAGCCGACCTCGGTGCTCCGGCAATTATCCCTCCCGGAGGAGGGTTACAAAGTTCGCCTCGAAGGTGCCTCCTGCGCTTTTAAGTGGCCTCCCGTCAGCTGCATATTGGCATAATATGCAGCTTTACAATCGGGGATTTTGGCCTCCTGAAAGTGCATACTGGTATCCTGAAATGGTACTCCTTCTTTTAAAAGGAAGAGATTATCAAGCAGACAGTGAAAGATTCAAGGATATTCTCAAGGCCTCCTTTTGAAGAGGGGCAGGTGGGAAAAGAAAGAAATGTAATGGAAAAGTTGCAGCACTGCACAAACTGTTGAAAATCTTGACTTTTGCTGTGAAGCGGAAGCATTTGGGTTGTTATTGAGAACCTTGCCTTCATACATCAGGAGCACAAGTAACCCATTTATAAATGCACATAGCAGTACATGATTTGCCTGCCTCCTCTAACAGCTATCTGTAGCCCTTTTCTCACTGCTGACCCACCTAAGGAATGGGAAAAATTGCAGAGCAAGCTCTTCCCAGTAGCGTTTCACACTGTACCATTATTTGCTGGTAGTTCTGCACTTGGGTTTTTAAGGGGGTGGGCGGGTGGGGGTCCCGCCTCCAGCGGTGACATCACTAGTGATGTATTATGTACAACGCTCTGACAGCCAGCTGACTGCACAGTGACATTTCACAGCTGTCAGAGCTTTGGATATTATGATCTTCATAATGCAAAATCACAATCAGATTAATTTGTCAAATGTTTTTTGTTTAAATATTAACAACATCTGTACCCTTAACAAAAAATACTTATTGTGCCATTTTTTTGATAGAAGGTTTTCTAAATACTAATCAATAGTTTGTCCTGGGCCACCTCACTCAGAGTGGTCAGTGAGTAAGTAGCCAGTGTTGGCTGCTCGGAGCCAGCGGCCAAATGGGTCAGAAGGCCAGTCACCAGGTGGATGATCAGGGTCAGGTGAACTCCAGTGTGAGAGGCCATGGCTCCAGCCAGAGTGGCTACCCCTTTGTGATGTGATTTGGGGTCTGTCACCGCAGACTGGACCTCCCACTCACTGCTTCTTGCAAGTTGGATGCTACCACCGCTGTGCTGCTGGTGCCCAGGATTGCCTGCAGTATCTCAACTGAGCAGGTCCTCACGCTGGGTCCACTCCCCTGCCCCACTCCTCTCTTGCTCCCCTCACTCCAAGCCCACTACCCTCACACCCACTGCTCCCCCACCCCGCTCCCTCACGTCGTCTGCTCCCTCACACCACATCCATGTGTAATGCGACTGTTATTCGAAGAAGTGATGGCTGCTTTTGGGAGACTTAAACAGTAGAAAGGAGCTCAGTTCATTTTGGATAGCATGGAAGGGGCTCAGGCAGCAGGTTTCAGGGGGTGGGGGGGGTGCTGTCACAAAGACCCTGTGACAGAGTTTGATGCTGCATTGTTAACTCCATAAAACCAGAGTTAAAGTAAGTTATTTTCTGTTCTGAGGGACCGCTTAAGAGAAAAGTTCTCGCCTCCCTGATCTGCATGCAAAGACCTGGTAAATTTTCTCTTTGCACATATGCTTTGCTTCATGAATACTTGGGATAGTGTCTTTTAATTTTAAGGGTTTGTCTGTTCAATGTTTAACCTCTAATTTATTAGTGTAGGTTTCATTTCTGATTTCTGTAATGCCATTCTTGATTTTTGTTTTGGTTAAATGTATTCTTTATTGAAATATTGGCTGAGTGATCAAGTATAGCTGGGGCAAGGAAAAGTATGCAGGAACGAACAATAAATGAAGCCACTTGAGTATAATAGAGAAACAAAGATACTACTGTATCAAGTGGAAATGCACTGCAGGACTTCAAAACAGTTGAAAAATTCTGGAAGTAACAAGATGTTTAGAATTCTCTACTTCCTGACGGATAATTGCAGTTTTGGTTAAAGCTCAGAATGTAGGGAGGTTACATTAGAATTGTGTGTTTAATTTTTTTTAAAATTATTCCACATCTACAGTATCAGGCGTTTTGGCCTCCACATTACTGGAAGGTGCAATGCTTGTCTAGATTGGACAAATCTAAGGTGGGTTTATAATCAATTTGGGTGCTTTAATTGGGAAATATAAAATTAGAGGTGCCGATGAATAGGAAAGACCTACACTGGATTAGTCTATACCAGTAAATATCCCTGGTAAAAAAATTAGATTCAAGTTGAGAATATTTTCATCCAGTTATTTTAGAGATCTGGAATTTGCCTTAAGGTGGTCAAGGCAGATAAGTCATTGCAAAATAAAATTAAAGCCTGTCTGCAAACATGTAATTTTTCCATTGTGAACATTGTGAGCAGCTGTTCCCAACCTATTTCTTTCCACTCACATACCACTTTAAGTATTCCCTATGCTATCGGTGCTCTGTGATTAGTAAGGAGATTACTTAAGGTGGTATATGAGTGGGAAGGGAAGATTGAGAATCACTGTTCTGGACCCAATTGTTACTGAAAAGTTTTGCTTGAGAAAAATTGTCATTGGCCCATTTCCTTTGGAATTATGAAACTGTGCACATAACAAGTCAATTAGGTACAATTAAAACACTGGTTTTCAAACTTTTTCTTTCCACCCACTTTCCACCTTACTAATCACAGAGCACCTGTGGCATAGGGAATACTTAAAGTGGTACGGGAATGGAAAGAAAAAGGTTGAGAACCACTGACATGGAGGATAAAACCATATGGGCCCTTTGTTGTACCGATCTATATAAATGATCAATGTAACCCTTTCCTCCCTCACAGGCCGTATTCCTCCATTTTTGTTTTACACTCATGTGCTACCAAGATATTGATCCCTCAAGTTCAGGTTCAAACTTCCTCTTTTGTACAAGACATACCTTTCCAGAAGAGAACCCAATGACCAACAAATCTGAAACCCTGCTTCCTGCACTAATTCTTCAGCCAGACATGCGTTTGCCATCATCTGCCGATTCTTACTGATGCATGGCACAGGCAGCTATCTAGAGATTACCACCCTTGAGGTCCTACTTTTGTTTACTTTCCAACTTCCTCTTTTTATTCTTCAAGACCTCCTCCCTTTTCCTATCTCTGTCATTCTTCCCAAGTTTGCACCACTGTTGGCTGCTCATCTAAGAATATTGTAGGCTCCATCTGAGATGTGTGACTTTGGCATCTGGGAGGCAGCATACCCTTTGGGAGTCTATCTCCATATAATTTCCTGTCTGTCCCCTAACCAGTGGATACCCTCTTTTCTCTGCTCTTTCCTTCCTTTCCCTCTCAGAGACCTGGCTGCCGTGGGTTTTCCTCCCAACACTTTACAAAAATTATACGTGTTATTTAGAGGAATGGCCATAGGGATACCCTGCATTAGCTATTCCCTTTCCCTCCTGATGGTCAGCCAGCTACTTCCCTCCTGCATCCTAGATGCGGGCTGTTTCCTGTAACTCCTCTCTATCAACCCTTCATCCTCCTGGTGACTCAGAGTTCATCCATTTCGTGAATGTGGACTGTAAGGTGCTCTAGCTGGGTACACCTTTCAGAGATTAAGTCATCAAGAACACTGCAAGTGGAGAATAATGACCACCATTCCCATGGCTTGGCCCGTACAATAAGAAAGGTATTACATGAACCTTGCTTAAAGCCTCAGCATTTCTCACTTAGGACTTCCTGTCAGAACAGTTACACCCACAAATCATGCCTTTTCTTCACAGTACCTTCTTACTGAAGCCTTTTTTCCCTAAAGAGCTTCTGTCACTTCTAACAGCACTTCCTCACTCCATTAATGGCTCCTCTATTGGCACATTTCTAGTTTTTGTTAGCTTCTGCTAATTAACCAATCAATTGTTAACTAAAAAAGTTACAGATATGCCTCTCTCATGCCCAGGTCAATGAAATGCAGCAACAGGTCCTGAGGCCTACCTCCTTTGCACCCTTACTCTCTCCAGTCCCTTTCATTGTTGTGAATTTGTCTGAATTAGCATAGTGTTTTAGTGTAATGGGCTTCAAATCCGGGGCTATATATCAGGAGTTTGAACATTTCAAAGTCTATGGGTTTCCTCCCAACCTTCAAAAAACATGGGGATTGTTGGTTAGTTGCTTTATTTGGGGGGGCCACAGTCTTCCAATCTGGAAGAGCCTGTTATAGTGCTGTGTCTAAATGAAATTAATTGGCATCAATTACTGGAAGTTTAACATGGATGGCCTGAGAGAGTTGAGGCTCTTTAGCTTGTTTTTATCTTCAAATCTTGTATCAAAGACTGAAATTGGAAATGTGTATGGTATTTATTAGTGTCTTTGAATTTCCCAAAATGTCTACAGGTAATGTGAAAGTATGGGAATAGTCACTGCAAGACTGATGAGTTGAAGTGTTTATTGCAAAAGTACTGTGGATCAGGCAGGTGAACTTGGAGCCTTGAGCATTGCAATCACACTGATGGGGTTATATGATATGTCTCCCAATATAAGGTGGAGAACTGCAAATATAGTCAGATTGTGGAAAGTTGTGAAAGCGCAGGGTTATTGTAGTAGAAGACTTTAATTTCCTTAAAGACTGGGTTGTCATTAGTGCCAGAAGTTTGGATGTGGCAGAATTTAAGCGCATCCAGAAAACTTGCTTGAAGCACTGTGTAGATACCCAGTCCAGGGAGGGGGCTGTGCTAGACCTTGCACTTGCAGATGAATTGGCTGGGAGATTAGAGTTTCAGTGGGAGAGCATTTTGGGATTAATGATCACTCTTCCTTAATTTCATGTTAGTTATGAATAAAAATAAGATTGGGCCTTGTAGAAAAGTTCTGACAACAGTAGTGGAGGTGGATACATTAGGGTCCTTTAAGAGATTTTTAGATAGGTAAATGGAGCTTATAAAAATAGGGGGCTATGGGAAAGCCAAATAATTTATAAGGGAGGGACATGTTCAGCCAAGTTAGTAGGCTGAAGGATCTGTCGTGCTGTAAGTTTTCTAAGTTCTAAAAGTACTAAATTAGTGGAGGGCAAATTATGAAATATTAGGCAGGAGTTGATTGGGAATAGTTTTTACTGAGCAGGTCTTCAACTGAGATGTGGGAATTGTTTAAGAACCAACCGATTAGAGTCCAGGACTAACATATTCCAATACAACGGAAGGCTGAGGAAGGCGGGTAAGAGAACCTTGAATGAAGAAAGAGATGGTAAATCTAGTTGGAGGTAAATGCAAGGTTTAGGAAGCTACAATCATTCAGTGCTCCTGGAGGAATATTGATTGCAGGAAAGAAATCAAGCACGACATTGGGAAGGCCATAGGGGCCATGAGATGAGCAGGGTTAAAGAGAATCCAAGGCACATTATGCTTGCATTCTCAACAAGATGACGACTAAGAAGAGGATAGGACCACTCATGGACAAAGGGAATTTGTGATTGCAATCTGAGGAAGGGATTGAGGTAAAAAGACAAATACTTTGCATCAGTATTTACCAAGGAGAAGGATGTGGAGGGTAGTGATAGAGAGCATAATGTGGAAAATGCTAACGAGTTGATTTACTTAGAGATCAAGGAATAGGTGGTGATGGGTCTTTTAAGGATCATTAAACTGGATATCCCTAAGCCCAAATGAGATTGATCTCTGATTATTAAGAAGCAAGAGAAGAGATAACAAAGATTGCGGTTGAATGAGTTTGCATCAATCTTGTGGTGCATGCACTGTTAGTCACTGATGTCTAATTACCAAAACAATCCTTGACTGTTGCCCTTTGTCTCCATAATCAAGATTATTTTGGCTCCAATTTGCCCTTGATCCTAAGGCATTTAACCTCTAGGATCAGTTTTGCATGTGGGATATTATCGAAGAACTAGATTATATCACCAGCCCTGCCCTCCAATATATTACTGGATAAGCCTGCAGTTGCTCTGATACAGCTTTATTGGAAGTGTATAGCAATTTTGGGAGCATGATTAGCTGCCTTAGCATTGGGAATTCTTTCTGCTGTATCCCTTGCTCCACCTTGTAACACTGAATGAACCAACTTGCTTCAAGTTTGTCATCTGTGTGTGCAAGATATTGAAGCCAAGATTCATTTGGCACTTTTGGCTGAAGATGGGCTTCAGCCGAATTGGCATTCATGCTGAATCTGTTGTTTGCTAAAGGGGATGAAAACGTCCACTTGTTTGATTGTCTGACCATTCTGTTCTGGAAGTATCAGGTCTTCAGAGCTCTGATTATTTGGTTACAGGATGTTTCTAGAATATGTATAGTCATAGACTTGTCCAACTTTTCCATTCTGGGGATGTCAATCCGTTTTGTCCATTTGCCTGCATCCCTCTGCTTTCCTATCCAAGTATTAGTCCAAATGTGCTTTACACATCAGTATTGCTCACTTTTAATTAGCATGCATTCTATGATATACTTAATGAATTAACTCTTGCACATCTCTTGCCATAACTTCTAGAAAAGCTTTATTGAACTAGGATTAATTGTCTGGGATGTTGGTAAAGTGGACCTATTGTTTTGTCAATCCAGGAGACTGGATATTGTGGTAGGATATACTTACCTGCTATCCCATAGTGGATCTTGCATAGTCAGGTTTTGTATGGTAGATCTGGTGTTTAATATTTTACAAGTACAATTCAAAAAGACAGTATAATTTATGAAAGTTGTATTTCTGAAGATATATAGCTTCCCTCAATTGCTGATTGATTCAGAGAATGCATCTTGATCATGGATTAGGCAGGTGCAATCTGAAATTATGTTAATGAGACATTCTAGAACTTCAAAGTCCACCACCTAAAATAATTTTTACTGTCAGAAATACTTCCAAATATATTGGGTATTTATTTAAAGGTGAAGGCCAATAACACTTGATTACTACCAGTCACTTCCAAGTTTGTCAATACTATGACTGTCCACAGAGTTCTTAGCTGATTGAGACTCCAAGGCCACATCTCTTCCCTTTACCATTTTATTAGCATTTCTGATGGGTTCATCCTGCCCATGGTATGGAATGTACCTATGGTGCTTTAGCTGATGAATATAATTTGTATAATTCCAAACATTGTCAGTGACTTAGCTATGAAGTTGTAGAAAATATGCACTTTCTTTGGGTGTATATCCCTGTAGATCCACACCAACAAATTTAGCAAAAGTCTCCAAATATTAATGGCAACTTTGCAAGATTGATAGGCCTTTAGGTGCTCTTGTCTGAATCTGATGCACACGCTGCAGATTTGTCTAATTTTGTTTTCCAAATGCTAGCAAGGGTTTCTTTAAATGGTGCAACTTTTTTGCCTCTCTAAAAGGCAGTGAACAATGGGCTAGATTGCTCTGGATCTGAAATCTCAAGTAGGCCACAACACAAAGATGATGGGTTTTCTTCTCTGAAGGACATCAGTTGAACCAGATATGTTCTTATAGCTAATAACTTTATCTCAGATGGCACCTGAGAAAAGAAAACTTCATTCCTTTTTGAATAAAGATTTTTTTAAACCAATGCTATGGTGTCCATTTGTGATCATGGCTTTGTACTCTGAATGTACTCTGGAATCCCATGGTGTAGCCCGACTGAACTGAACTATTGAACTTACTATGGAATCAAAAATCTCATCTTTGGCTGAGGAGAGACCTGGAGTCAACAGGGAGCCAGTAACTGTATTACATCAGGAAATGTCGAGGCTCCATATGATCTGAGTGGACTGCCGTCACATGGAGCAGCAATTCTAGATCCCTGACATGACCTGTATTTATCTTGCTGGTCAGGTGTAGTGCTTACTACAGAGCTGAGGAGTACTACATTGTTGGGTTATCATCAGATTCCTGGCAGTAAGAGTAGAAATTAACCATGCTGTGCTCAGCAATGTATTTCTTTCTAATACTACAATGACCCTCTGAGGTGATTCAATTAGTACATTCATTCCTGAATGCATCTTGAGATACCAATATTGAATTGAATTTGGATTTTCACACTTGAATCTTTCTACTTTGTCACAGGCTTTAATAGTTCCACTTCATGAGCATTTGACTAAGATCGAATTTGCAGAAATTACACAATTTAGACTGATCAAATTACATGGTAAATACTTTGTTAGAATTGAATCAAACTTGACTTTTGGTGATTAAAGTTCTGTACCACTTGAATGCTATCTAATCTTAATCGATATTCTTTCCACCTCCATCATGGAAAGGAAATTCATTGCTTTTTGACTTGATGTTGCTCTTTTGATCTCGATGGGTACAGATTGGCTGGTGGTGTAATATCCTTTCCTTTCAAAGTACTTATTTGTGAGGCTTGCTGTGGTAAAAGCTTTTAAATAGTTCATTTGATTCAATTTTTGCTCAAAATAACTTGAATTATTAGCTAATGGAAGGCTTGTTTTAAAATGCAGAATTTCCATTATTCTACAGAGCTTTTGTCAGATCTCATTTGGGATAACAGGAAATACACTAACGGGGATAGAGCACTGGCTGATTGGCAGGAAGCACAGAGTTGGAATACAAGGATCATATTCTGGTTGGCTGCCAGTTGCTCACGGTGTTCCACAGGGGTCAGCATTTATGTTGTATAGTAATGATTTAGATTATGGAATGAATGGTTTTTTGGCTAAGTTTGCAGATGATATGAACGTAGGTGGAGGAGCAGGAAGTCTTGAAGATGCAGAAAGACTTAGACAGACTAGGAAAATGGGCTGGGAAGTGGCAAATGAAATATAATGTCAGAAAGTGAATGGTATTGCACTTCAGTAGAAAAAAATAAGCGGGAAGACTATTTTTTTAACGTGGGGAGAAAACCGAAAATACCCAGATGCAAATGGACCTGGGGATCATCATGCAGGATAGCCTGAAGGTAAACTTGCATGTTGAGACGGTAGTAAAGAAGGCAAATACAATGCTGGCATTCATTTAAGGAGGAATAGAATACAAGAGCATGGAATGTGATGTTGAGGCTTTATAAGGCACCGATGAAAGCTCATGGAGTATTGTGACCAGATTTGGGCTCCTCCTTTATGCAGGAATATTGATTCTGAAGAATTCTTATTTTCCAGAACTTGAGGATACCTTGCGTTCAATGAAATTAGGAAGGTGGGTGGTAGAAAGCATGCATTTTCTTTCTCGAAAAGGAGACCTGTTCGTTTGAAAATCTCAAAGATGGGAGTGTCAGGTCTGTATAGAATTGAAGAAATGTATATCAAAAATCTGAATGATGGAACTGGCTCAAGGGATATATATTTTACTATAGTCCTTCATTCCTGTTCAGTTGATTGGAACTACATTTTGAGAAACATTGCTACTTAAGAGCTAAGATCTTTGCGAGTCACTTATCGAGAATGTCTTGCATGAGCTGACTATTTATTGGAGTTGGAATCGTCCAACTTGGTTTAATTGCACTATATTGCCATGCTAATTAAATGAAAGCAAAAGGTGACAATTGGAATGAATATTTAGTTCTTCTAAATTTGTAATTGATTAGTGGAAAGAAAAAGGACTTGGAAATGGAAGTATAATTGCATTTAAGGGATTTATCAGTGTAAATAACTTGTGGATCATTATTTGACATAGTTGACTGTAATAGTATTGGGCTTTCTTTTCAATCTGGATAGTTTTGGTTTCAATTTTTCAAACTATGTTCCCATGAGCTGCCTGTCTTTTGAATATTCCCTTGGCTTGGAATTCAGGCCAGTTTCACATGGCACCTGGGATATTGAGCAGACAAGCAAAGTCAGAAAATTGCTAATGCTGCAAATCTGAAATGAAGCCCAAATGAAATGTCCTTGGTGGAGCAGGATTAAAGATCCAAAGTAAGAGGATGATGTGGGAAAGACTCAGACAAAGGAGGGAATTTGTGCTTTGAGTCCGAGGAAGTGGGTGCAGTACTTGTACAAAATGAGTACTTTGCATCAGTGTTCATCAAGGAAAAGGACATGGTGGATAGTGGTAGGGAACATGGAAAATGCCAATATATTAAGGTTTTTTATTCAATAAAGGGAAATGGAGATAATCCAGGAAATAGACTGAGCTTCTCATCAGTGGTAGGGGAATTCCTAGAGAGGATACTTGGGGGTGGGATTTGTGCACATTTGAAAAATTGTGGTCAAATTAACTTAGAATGGCCTTGTGTAGGGCAAGTCATGCCAATTTAAGTACACAAGAGCTGGAGAAAGTCAGCAGGTCATGCAGCATCCATGAAAAGTAAAAGGCTGTAGATGATTTGGCTCCTGTTTCAAGGACTTTTACTTTATATTGATGCTGCATGACCCATGAATTTCTCCAGCACTTTTGTGCTGCTCTAGACTCCAGCATCTGCATATTTTCTTGTTTACCTCTTACCAATTTCATTTTGTTAACATGTCAAAGGTGGTTGAAAAGGTTTGGCCAGAGAGTATTTAAAGAATGGTGATTATGACTTTTATAAGGCATTTGACAAGGTCCCTTATAGTAGTCTGAATCTGAAGGTACAGATGCATGGGATCCATGGTGAATGGTTAAGATTCAGAATATTAGACAGGGTAGTGGTGGAAGGATGTTATTCTGATCAAATACCTGTGCCCTGTGATGTTCTGTCGGGATCAGTGTGAGATCTCTGTTGTTTAATGTGTATAAATAATCTTGATGATAAACTAGGTGGGTGGATTAGAGAAATAACAGATGAAAAGTGTGAGGTGTTGGTCTTGTGAGGTCAAATGTTGGGGAACATGTACAGTTAATTGCAGGTCAAATGTAAGAGGATTATTTACAGTTAATTGCAGAATTCAAGAGCATGGTTCAGATTTATTGTCAGAGAACATGCATGCCATCACATAAGATTATCTTTTTCTACAGATGAGGCAGAATTACCATTTATTGCTAGTGCAAAAAAACTCTACACAGCATATACGTGTAAATAAATAAACAACTTTAAACCTTAAATGAGTCCCTGATTGAGTTTGCTGTTGAGAAGTATGATGGTGGAGGGGGGGTAGTAGATGTTCCTGAACATGGTGGTGCAAGTACCGTGGCACCTCAACCTCTTTCCTGATGGCAGCAGCAAGAAGAGTGTGCTGGGTGATGTGGATCCTTGATGATGGCTTTTGCTCTCAGACAGCAGCGTTCCCTGTAAATGTTCTCGCTGGTGGGAAGGAGTTTGCCTGTGAGGAACTGTACTTTGTCCACTACTTTTTGGAGGGCTTTACACTTGGGTATTGGTGTCACCCATACCAATGCAGAGGGATTGAGGGGGTTCAAGTCCATATGACAATGGCCATGCAGGTATATAAGCTGGTAAAGAATATAGTATGCTTGGCTTCATTGGCCAGGGCATGAAGCATAAAAGTATGGATGTAGTGTCCTAGCTATATAAAACTGCTTGGGCTGCATTTGGAAGACAATGTGCAATTCTGGTTGCTTCATTATAGGAAGGTTGTGAAGGTTTTGTAAGGGGTATAGAAGAGATTTACCAGATCTGCCTGGACTAGAGGGTATGAGCTATGAAAGGTTGGACAAACATGGGTTGTTTTCACTGAAAGTGTCAGATGCTGAGAGGTAAACTGTTAGAAATCTATAAAATTGAAAGGCATAAATCGGGTAGGCGATCAGTCTTTTTCTCTGGTTAAAAAGAGGACGTGCATTAAAGGGGTGGGGGTGGGGGGGGGAGGTTAAGTGATATGTGCTTGGAATTGGTTGCCAGGAGTAATAGAAGCAAATACAATCGTGTTTATGAGGCTTCTAGTTCGATGCATGAATATGCAGGGAACAGAGGGATATAGATCATGCAAGCTATTTTAAGATGGGCACCATGTTAAGCTGAAGGGCCTGTTCCAGTGCTGTTTAGTTCAGTGTAAAACCAGAAGATGGTAGAAACCGAGCAGGTTATATGGCATCTGTGAAATGTTTAGATTGAAGACCTTTCAAAAAGCCACCTTAATTTTATCAAATGCAAAAATTAAGGAAGCAATAGGAGCACACTATTAATGTTTAGTGATCTTAAGTTGTCCTGGTGTGGTAGTATTTCTTTCCTCTAGCACTGGTTTTTAAACACGTTTTTTTTTTGCATATCAATCGCCCATGGAAATATTTGACTTCATAACATAGTCACTTTCGAAAATGACAAGCCTTGTCTTCCTAGCTGTAGATATGATCCGAAAATGATTAGTAGCTAGATTCTCTCCAAAATGGTAACTAGAGTTAAAAGAATAATGAATTTTAAAAGCAGCTGATTTGGTGCTTGGCTGAAGAAGCAGATTAGTACTTGGAGCAAACTGCCTGACAGCTGTATGTCAAATAGTTAAAACATGCAGTCCATTTGTTTCAGTAATGCTATATTTTTATAGTTTTCTTGTGTGGGGGGGGTGGGGGGGTGGAAGATCAAACTAGGGCAGATCTTATTGAATTTTTAAAAAATATCTTCAAAATCTTTTGGTTTAATTTGTGGGAATAAGTAAAGCTGCAGTGTTTATATAAATTTTTTGGGGGGGATTCTTGAATACCAAGAAAATTATTACTCAGATTTATTTTTTTGTAATTATTGAAAGCCTTGGGGAAATTGGATATCTAACCATTAGCCATTTGGAATTTCATTATCAAGTTCTGGATCTGATGTTAGTGAAATTCAGAGACTGTACAGGTCACACTTCAGCACCAGATTCAAAGATGTCTGTGCCTTAATGTTCTCCTTCCTTCACTGTACTGGTCAATGACAATTTGTGTGTCATTGCTTCATGCTTTGTCTACATTTGTCGGTAATGTTTGCAACAAAGGTAATGATTGAAACTACCAGAGCATAGTCTTGAAATATCAATATATTATTTTAGTAGGCCAGTAACAAGCAATGAATATGCTGTTATAAAAGCAGTGATAGTGTAAAGCTGCTCTGTGCATGCTATTTCTTTGTATTGGTCAGCTATATTGGCACAAATTGGCAGTGATTGTCATTACAAGCTGATTAAAGGAGAAAAAAAAATCCCAGAAGGGGCTAGTATTGTGCTGTAGCTCTAAATTAGAAAAGTAAAGTATTTTATCCTTTGAGGGAGAACTTGAAGGAAATGTAGAATGTACCTTCTGCCTTTAGCTCCCAAGTTTGCAAGCGTGTACAAACTGCCACATTGCATTCAAGTTCTCATGTACTGCAGTCAGGCAGACTACAATAAAAAGTGAATGGAAGAAGTGCCAATGAACCATAATGTATCTCTTGCCATATCTATGAGCTTTGATATTATTAGAACTGCATTATAAAGCTTTCACAAAGTTAGCCAATCACCATATAACATTACCATGTTTTAGATGCAGTATTTATCACTTAAAAGTTCATTGTTGTTCACTTTTATCAATGGATAATTTGTAAAATCAATATTGAAATGCTTAAAAGGAACATTCTGAAATTGGATCAAAGAATTGGTGGAGAAACTCAGTAAATTAAACAGTCAGTTTCTGATCTGAACCCTTTATTTATACTAAGACAAAATAGGTAAATTTACATATACAAAGAGGAAAAGAAGCTGGGGGAGGAGCCCTGAGGTGATTAAGTATAGGACAGAAGGTGAAGAGACAGTTAGAGGAGAAACCATTAGCAAGTGGGGACGAAAAGTAACTGTAGAAAGTGAAAAACCTTTCCCTACATCTCCCTCACCTCCAACCAGAGCCACAAGTAGTCTTTCATGTGAGGCAGAGCTTTACATCATTGCACCTGATTTACTTTGTTCGCTGTTCTTGGTGTGGCATTCTATGTCAGTGAGGAGAGTAGTGGTTTGAATCCACTCCTGTCTGTAAGGAAATTGTACATTCTCCCCATGTCCGTCCATGTGCGCTTCCTCTGGGTGCTCTGGTTTCCTTCCATGACCTAAAGATGTATGGGATTAGTTGATCAATTGTTCAACATGGGTGTATTTGGGCAATGTGGGCTCGTTGGATGGAACGCCCTGTTACTGTGCTGTATTTCTGAGTTAAAATTAACAATTAAATACATTTTGAGTGACTGCTTTTCCAAACATCTATGTTGAGTGGGTCTAAACTTGAGCTTCCTGAATCCAACCACTTCAACTCCCCCCCAACCATCTGTCCTTGGCCTCATTCATGCCAGGGTGAGACCAGCTGTAAACTTGATGAATGGCATATCATAATTCTTCCTGGACAGCCTTAAACTTAATGGCATGAACATTAATATTTCTAATTTTAAGTAACCCTGCTCATCTGATTCCACTGTTTCCATCTCCTCTGTACCTACTCAATTTTTCTTGCTAACATTTATTTCCCATCTTTGCCAATGGTTTGTCTTTCCACTTCCTATATCTTCGGTCCTGTACTCTTTTCACCTCTGGGCTCACCCTGTTTCTTTCCTGCTTTGTACATGTAATTTTGCCTGAATCTCAATAAGGCTTCAGACTAGAAATGTTGAGTGACCACTTGTATACATGAATGATATCTGACCTGCTGAGTTCCTCCAGCAATTCTTAGTTTGCTCAGAGATTTAGAATATCAAATTTCAATAGGAAACTATTTTATGTAACTGCACATTTTAGAATTAAACTTACAAATATTTGAAATAAAAGCCTCTTTTTTTTTTGTCAAAGCGCATTCAATGGTTGTTTGAAATGATGTGAGCATTAAGTGTTTACCTGTCAAGGATTATATTTCAGGCCATCATCTTTAAACTTGAGTGCTGAGCAAGTATTTAAAGAATAAAAAATTTAATGCATTTCAGCAAGATTTGTTTAAATGAGACTGTACCAAGGAGCTTTATGGAGAAAAATATTCTCTTATCATAGTCTAACACAGCCATTCTCAATGGTGGCTCTATGGCACCCTCCCACCGTAGGGATGGGAGCTAGGATGGCTAATCCAAAGGAAGATGTATATAACCATATATATCTATAATAGATTGTATATGGTTTTGTTGTTTTTGCAATACTGTTTAAATTAAATAAAAACTGGGGCACAGAAAATTTAAGTAAAAGCCTTGTTTACTTTTCACCTCACATAATATAAATGTTTTTGCTTTTTATATAATCAATAGGAGAGAAGAACAGAAGAAACCAAAACTTGACTGCTTCACAGAGAACTGGACCCGTAATAGGGCCCTTGAGCAGAGTCCTCGGGGCTCAATAGCAAAAAAAAGTTAAGGATTATTGGTCTAACACAAAGTGGGAATAAATTTGTCACTTTGTTTTATAAGCTTTGCTCCAAGTTTCAGATTTTGTAGTTATTTTGAAATATTATAAATGTTTTATTTTTTAATGTTAACTTTTTAAGTGTGAAAATAATTAGTCAAAAAATCTGTTCATTGAGTGTCACCTTCTAGAAGGGAGGGGAAAGTGTAAGTGCTCATCACTGTTTCTTTTAGAGCAAAATATGCTATTGATCTGAACTTTAAAAATGTATTGAGATCCCAGCACAGAACAATTGTAAATTAATCAACTGAACCATTGATTGGTACTTTTTTATTCCTGAAATTCTGTACACATGCCAGATAAGGCATTAGCTGTGTTCAAGATGGTGACAGATGAGGGAATGTTGTATGGACTTGCTTTTTGGCAGTGAAATTTAAATTGGTGGGTATTTGCCTAATTTTTAAAAATCATTTTATTTTCAAGGTTATTGCTGTTTTGCTTGAAGTTCAATTTTCATTAGTTGGGCTTTAAAAACAAAGGGAGATAATTATAGGGAACATTTTACATTGCTAAAAGGTTAACCATAAAATGTAGGGACAGAATTAGATCATTTGGGCAATCAAGTCTGTTCTGGGTGTTTTATTTTTCTGTTTGTGGTACAGTACATTTCACCTGTCCAAAATTCTGTTAACTGAAAAGTTCTATTAAACAAATTTTCTCGGCACCAACATGACGTCACAAATTGGAAAAAAATTGTCACCCAACTGGCTCATGTGGAGCTCTGATGCTCTGTTGCCACCATTTTGGTTACAACAGAGCTCAGAAGCATCTAGGAGGACAGGTGCTGAACAGCTGGATGTTGGCTCAGAGAAGTAGGCTGGATTCAAATGATTAAACTAATGGATTCACTGGAAAATATCTTCAAATCTATTATCCTAACATTAAGGGTAGGAAGGCATTCAGGTTAGAGCAATGGTTCTCAACCATTTTCTTTCCAATGGGGACATTCAAAGACTCTTAGAAAGGCTCATTGGATATTATAAAAATAGAGCATTATGGGCGTGAGGTAGGGAAGAATTAGATGTTGTGAACTAGGTTTATGTAGGTCAGCAGAACATTGTGAGCTGAAGGGCCTGTACTGTGCTATAATGTTCTATGAAAAGTTCCTGAATCATTCCATCAATTCAATAATAAATCACTTTAAAGAATGATGCTTGTTTAATTTATCGGAGTTCTTTAACGATGGAAAAAAATGAGGGTGGAGGTATGAGTTTTTTTGTGTGGATGTATTTTCAAATGCTTTCAGATTGATCAACAATTTTTCAAATGTGGGAGATTGATCAACAAAATCATTATATGGATTTGCAGGGCAATATAGATTGAGAACTAATTTGGAGGAAAGCATCGAATGGCAATAAACATTTTCCCCTCAGGTTAGTGCAGTGTGATCATGCAGGAATTGGTGTGATGGCTGTGGTTATTTACAAAGTATCAAATCTTATTTTCAATTATGATATAAAACTTGGTAGGGCTATGAGTATTTTATTGAGCATATTTGTAAATTAGTTACATAATACGGCTCCTAGAACGCTTCCACCAGCGTTGTCTCCGCTCCATCCTCAACATCCATTGGAGCGCTTTCATCCCTAGCGTCGAGGTGCTCAAGATGGCAGAGGTCGACAGCATCGAGTCCACGCTGCTGAAGATCCAGCTGCGCTGGATGGGTCACGTCTCCAGAATGGAGGACCATCGCCTTCCCAAGATCGTGTTATATGGCGAGCTCTCCACTGGCCACCGTGACAGAGGTGCACCAAAGAAAAGGTACAAGGACTGCCTAAAGAAATCTCTTGGTGCCTGCCACATTGACCACCGCCAATGGGCTGATCTCGCCTCAAACCGTGCATCTTGGCGCCTCACAGTTTGGCGGGCAGCAACCTCCTTTGAAGAAGACCGCAGAGCCCACCTCACTGACAAAAGGCAAAGGAGGAAAAACCCAACACCCAACCCCAACCCACCAATTTTCCCCTGCAGCCGCTGCAACCGTGTCTGCCTGTCCCGCATCGGACTTGTCAGCCACAAACGAGCCTGCAGCTGACATGGACTTTTTACCCCTCCATAAATCTTCGTCCGCGAAGCCAAGCCAAAGAATGTACTCAAGATGAGTGAATGGGTGAGAACATGCCATGTGTCCATGTTGGAAAAAAATACTAGACTGTGCCCAGAAATGTTTTTAAAATATTGAGAGAATGTGAAATGATTTTCAAAAGGCAAGATACTCTAGTACCTATTGACAGCTAACATACAGGTGCAGCAGCAAGCAATTAGGCAGACAAATGGTGTGATGGCCTTTATTATTTTGGGCGGGGGGGGGTGGGGGAAGCAGTTTGATTATAGTTGTAAGACCTAAAGGCTCATTGTTTATCGTTGTCGCTTTGGCTGCGGGCATCGGCGTCGTCCCAGGGTCTGGAGGCTGCATGTGTTCTGCATCTTAAAGTGCACATATGCTTTTGGCTAGGGTTGTTGGTACATGCGCGGGAGTTAGCCTGCTTTAACTGATATGTCAGGATAGAGAGTGGATGAGTAGGGCTCTAATATTTTCTGTTGATTAAAATGTAGCGACTACTTAGCCTCTGAGTCTTTAAAATAGTAAATATATCTTGCTGCAGCTGAAACAGGCTTTGGTTAGACTGCACCTTGAGTATTACGTCTAATTTTGATTTTTTTTAAGGTGGTTTAATTGAAATTCCTACAGTCTGTTTTAAATTGTTCATTCCTTTTAAATGACCAGATTAACCAGGCAAGTACTTTGTCTTGTAAATCAGGGTAGCCTATCAGAATCAATGCTAAATGTTTCGGAAATAATATTTTGAGGACATTGATATTGATGCAAGGAGACTATAAATTTTTAACTTGTGTTGGGTTAAGACAAGGATGTATAACTGGGTAAGGGCTCAAAGCTCCAAAAGCCATAAGGTTTTATAGCACAGAAACAGGCTTTTAACTTGTCCCTGCTGACAAAGTTGCCTACCCATTTGCCTGCTCTTAAATTCAATTCCTCTAACAATAGGCCATTTCTGATAGTCCAAAAGTTGGGATGTAAAGGCGGAGAAACTCTGCCAAAATGCATAACGACCTACCTCTCTGAAAGGTGGTCTCTGAGCTGCATAATCCAACCCCTCTCCGAGAGGGATAACCTCCACAGCGCAGCCCTCCGCAGATTGATCTGGATTGGCAGCTGGGCTAGGCGGCTGTTTTGGGGACGGGCTGATGATGCCGTCAGCCTGCGACCCATCTCCCCACTCACCACTCTCCTTCCAAGTCATGGGCAGTGGGGGCAGGCAGCGCGAGCTGTCAGCGGGGACTATCGGGGAAGCGGGAGCAGGCGGGGCAGTGGGGACTGTCCAGGGTAGCTAGTGCAGGGTGGAATAGCTACGCTGGGCCGCTCTCTGGCTCAAAACGCAGCAGAGCAATGCCTATCTTCCATTCCCATAATCTCCCACACAGCTGGAACTGTTCTGGAAACCATAGAACGGTTTCAGCTGCATGGGGGAATTATGGGTAGGGAAGACGGCCAATGCTCTGCCGCGTATTGATGATGGGTGGTGCTACGTCACCAGTTGGCCCACCTCCACAGGGATCCAGAGGGTGCTATGAGGCCCCTCTCCTTTGAATAGGATGCTGGAGCAGCCTTTTTCAGCTGCAGTCTAAATGGTAAGTTCCAGATTTTCAATTCGCTCCATAACCGGTCTCCAGGTGGAGGCCTGAAATGAAATGGCCTAATAAAAGTCAACATTCCATTTGCCTTTGTGATTACTTTTTGCACATGCAAAGCAACCTTTTGCTATTCATACACAAGCATTTCCAAATCTCTGCTGTGACGGGGCCAGAGGACCCCAAAACCCAGTAGCAATAGAAATTCACTAAGACAAATGGTTACTTAAACAAAAGTTACTTTTAATTTTCTTCAAACATAAAAACTGATTCAAACTTTAATTTATTACTATTAACCACCTAACTTAACCCCCTTCTAATTCTAAGAGCACATGTATGTAATATGTGTAATGTATATAAGATCAGAAAAGTTCTTTGATTCATAGTCCACTCTCACTTCTCACTCCTCCAAGTTCACTGGTGTTAGGCAATTTTTATACTGTGCACAGAATTTAACATTTATGAATCTTCACCAGGCTTTGGTGCTTGAAGGGTAAATGTTACCGCTCAGAAAGGTTATTGTTGGTTTTCAGAGAGAGAGACTTGTTGCTCGTTGGACACACACAACTGATTCCTTCTGATCAGCCACTTCAGTATCTTGCCAAAGAAACTTGCCCCATTAGGGTTTTTAGGTCACCACAGAGTTCATTTTCTGTTTCCCTTATCTTAGGCAAAATATAACAAGCTTTCAGAAGCCACTGCAGGAAACCAGCAGTCTCTCTCGCTCTCTCTCTCTCGCTCTCGCTCGCTCGCTCTCTCGCTCTCGTGCTCTTTCTCTCTCACCTACTTGTGAAGTCCTTCGGTAAAGCAGTTTCCATTTTTTACAAAGGCACTGGGAGCCTGAACTGTCTGGCTTGAGCAGAGCTCTCTAGAATTTGAAATGAGATCTGCATTGTGAAGTGTTTGTGTTTGCTTGTGACCTACACTAAAAAAAACACGCTACAATTTATCTCCTTTAAAACATAGCTATATACAATATAAATATAACATAATCTGTCATACTGCACAACAGCATGCTGCAATATTTGGTCATTTAAATCATCATCTGATCTTCTATTTTCCTTTCCAAAGTGGATGCACTCACAATGAGCAACATGATACTCCATCTGCCAGACTCATGCCCACTCACTTAACCTCTCTCTCTACAGACTCTCCACACTCCTCTGCTGCACAGTTTGCGTTTTAACTTGGTCATCAGCAATCTTTGATATGCTATACTTAGTTCCTTCTTTCAAATTGGTAGCGCATATTGTGAATAGTTGTGAGCCTGGCACTTAAACCTACAGCACTCTACACTCCACTCACTGCTGACAGCCAGAGAAATACCAATTTATCCCAACTCTCAGCTTTCTATTGGTAACCAATCTTATATCCATGCTAATATATTACCTCAGTTCCATACATCTTTATCTTATGGATATGTCATTTGTAGCACCTTGAATGCCTTCTGGAAATCCAAGTGCACTGCATCCACCTATACCCCTTGATCCATTGTGCTCATTATATATGCTCAAAGTACTCTAATAAATTTGTCAAACCTGACCTTCTTTTCCTGAATCTATGCTGCATATGCTTATGGAACAATTTCCTTTCAAATGTCTTGCCATTTTTTCATTAATGATAGCTTCGAGCATTTTTACCAACTATAGGTATCAAGCTAACTGGCTGATATTTACCTGCCTTTTGCCTACTTCCCTTTTTTAAACTGTGGTGACATTTTCTGTCTTTCACTCCGCAGGGACCTACCCAGAGTTTCCTTACAACTCTGGGAAGAGAACTTATTGGAGTTCCTTACCATCAATACTTTTGAAATGTATTTGTGTTGTTGTATGGCTATCATTTTCCTCTTTATTCTATTACTGCTTAACTACAATTTAATGGCAACTAAAATACCTGCATGTCTTTTGTATGTGGGAAGAAGTAGCACCTAGAGAAAGGCCAGATGATTAGAGGTGGAATTAATACATTTCATACAGTACCTAAGATAAAGATTGAAACAGGAGGCCTTTTCACATTGGCAACCCACTAAATTGGCAGGTGAACTACCTGTGATAAAATACCGGGCCATACCCATTGGACCATGAAATCCCGGGACTGTGCTCCTTTTAACATTAAATACCTGATATCATGGTGCTAAGGGGCCCAACCTCCGTTAGTGACGTCTTGAGTAACGTAATGCGTACATGCAGGGCAGTGAAATTGCAGCGGGAATAAAACGTGCACAATTTTTGATGGAGCATGGGAGAAAATGCCTACAATTTAATAAGATGTGCACAATGTATAAAAGAGCATGGGAAAATACACGCACATTTTAATAAACCATGCACACAATTTATAAAAGAGCGTGGGAGATGTACTGTAGTGGGCTTCAGACTGTTCTAACTGAGGACAAACCCACAAACTAGCTCCCCCACAATCTGGCAGACCTCGTGTCAAATCTTTGTGCTTTGTGATTGCCCTCACAATCTTCGTAGTGGATAGAGGGAATGGGTGGATGTTATTTACTTGGATTTCCAGAAGACATTAGATAAGGTGCCACAAAAGGCTTATCCATAAGATAAGGATGTATAGAGTTGGGGGGTGATGTATGAGCATGGATGGTTAACCAATAGAAAGCAGAGAGTTGGTACATGGGTGTTTTTCTAGTTGGCATTCAGTGGTGAGTAGTGTGTCACAGGGGTCGGTACTGGGCCGGCAACTGTTCATAATATACATTAATGATCTGGGAGATGGGACTGTGTGTAGTTTATCAGCAGACTCGTATCATTTACCCCCTCCATAAATCTTCGTCCGCGAAGCCAAGCCAAAGAAAAGTATCATATCTAAATCCCTGAGCCCACAGCTCTTCACGGTGCCTGTTTTCTATATATATCTATATATATATATAGATATATATAGATATATAAAATGTGGAGATTTCCTCCTCGACCCTTATTGAGAGGAGCTCACTCACCTCCCAGTCCCCCCAGTTGGCCACCGTTATCACAACACTGATACCAAAACTACACCAACACTACACACTAATACCCTACACTTAAAAATCTTTGAATATAACTACACTAATACTAAATTTACACTAACACCAGATGTGTCATCTCATGTCATGCCAATGCTGCATAACACCTACAATAAAAACTTAAGAAAACAGAACACTAACCTTAACTATACTGAAACACTGACCTTCCCTCTAAACAACCTGGCCAGACTGGTTATTTCCCACCAGGATGATGTATGCATGAAGGCATTAATGCTACTCAGCACAGCGGGTGGCCCATTCACATTGGAGCAGAGTTGAAATGCTCGGCTCTGATACAACCTCCTTGGTTATATCAGTCCCAGGTAGATTTGTACCCCCTCCCCCACTAAGTTCGTAGCGTTCACATTGGCAGGTGAAATGCTAAATTCCTGGTAAATTCTCCAGGTTCAACCCACGTTCAATTGCCAGTGTGAAACAGGCTCTGTGATTTGAGGCAGCTTAACAGCCACACAGTACCATCAGCTGGTGGCTTATCTGATTACTTAGTTCTGTTTAAAGGTCATTGACCTGAAATATTAACTATTTTTCTCAGTAAGTGCTCTCTGACGCAAACATATCCAGTGTTTTGGTTTGATTGGAGATTTCTAGCATCTGCAGTCCTTAATTTATGGTCGATTAAACATATTTGTATGAGGCAAGCCTGGAGAAGGCTTGAGTTGAAGCATGAACAATTTCTGCTTCTTCCATTTTTTTGGAGTCCTTTGTAACACTGTTGTAACTACCTCTGGCAAAGTAAGTATTACCTATACTTATGTACTGGAGAAAGGTTCCTACATTGAATCTTGGGGTGAGAGTATTTAACTGTGAGGCAAGATCGATATGTTGATACACATTGAAGGAATGAAAGGGAATTGTTTTGAAATATAAGATGTTAAGGCTGCTTCTCCCTGGTTAGAATTGGGAAGCAAACCCCAATGTTTTTAGATTGATTGTGAATCTTCGGAATGTCTTGGTTCAGACCCATGTGGATGTTGAGTGCGTCTACATATTTAGGCTATAAGTAAATAGTTCTGAACATCTAAGAGGCGTGAAAGGGGAACATGAACAGAGAGTGGACTTGATCTTATTGAATAGGACAGAGGTCTGAGGAACCTTATGGATTTAGTTTGTTTGTTTTAATGTTTTCTTTCACTTGCTATTCTTCCCAAAATATTCCAATAATATACAATCTGCGTCGAGCCTTTTAAAAGGCTCCTTATCTGGCTATATTTTAATGGTGGTTTGAATATTTGCTGTTGTATTGAAACTTATTGCAATAGTGGATGCCTAATTAAAAATATAAACAGCTCCCAATACAATAATAACAAAATCAAATAGGATTACAGCAAGGAACACTTTTCTACCATGCACAATTACGTTTTTAGTAAAGGGTAATCAGTTTTCTTTGATGATTACACTTGAGAAAATTATATTGTTTTGGTTGATCCAAAAGATGAACATGGAAAATAATAGACTAATAAATGAAAAACTATTTAATTTGAGCTTTCGAATAAAGAGCAAAGTTGTTGATTTGAACAATATGTTATAGATGGCATAAATGATTACAAACAAGACTTTAAAGGGTGCAGATACAAATTGTGCAAATTAATGTCTTTGGGCTGGAACACAGTTCACTCAGTATTCACTAAAGATTGGATTTGGACCAACTTTTTAATTTTAAATTACAAACTTGCACTTGTGTAAAAAGGGCTTGGCTTGAAAGCTCCTATTAGACTTGAAACTTCAGTAAACACCTTGTGTGTGGACTAGGAAAATGTATTTGTGGTAGATTGAATTTGTGTACACAAAATTTTTACCATTTTCATAAAGAATCACTAGATGCATTGTTTATAATCTGAAGAATGGAGAAACCAGGGAATGGAGTGTAGACTGTGTGCATGTAGGTAGGATTAGTGTAATTTAGCATTGCTGGTATGTGAGCACATATATTTTGGGGTGGGCTGAAAACTCTGCAGAACTGTTAACACCCCCTTTCTCTTTCTTCCACCTCTTCCTTCCCACTCCAGAGGTTGGAAATTTCAATCTAGTAACCCACATTAAAATCAAAATCTGAATTTTTAACTCTGCACATTTCCTAAAGCTCATCAATGAAACCAAGGTATCACCATACAGCTTTCAGCATCAGGACACACACATTGCAGCTCCTCTGGCATCTTCTTTTCACTCCAAAAAGTTGGAGGGCTCAGTTTCTTAAATAACTAATTGAAATACTTTATACACAAAATGGGTATATGTGCACTTTTGTGTAATTCTGTTTAGTAAAAAGATCCTGCACATCTATTTTCTAAAATAGAGAGTTATTAATTTGTTCGTTGCCCTTTATGGTCACTGCATGTGTGCTGCTTCTGGTAATTTAGGATTGTGATAGAAAAGGTAGGTGACATACATACATACACTTTAAAAGAATTTTTATTTGAAAATTGGAGAATTCATATCCACAATACTTTGAAGAGGAACTGTGAAGAATATGCACATTTCACAAGTAAGTGCTAATTGAAATTATGTCATGAAATGAATGGACTATTGTCTTGGAAGAACAGCCAGAGCCAGGTTGTCTATTTTGGACCTTTGTGCAAGGCTTTTGACCTCTCTGCAAAGTGCTCACTCAGAGGTCATTTAGAGGTTCTTGTTTACCTAAAAAAAACAGATGGACCAGAAGACTAACTCCTGTTGCTTGCTGGAAAATGTTAGGTGTTTTGCAAGTGAGAGAGTCACATGGGCTTTCTGGCAGTTTGAGTCTCTGAGAGAGAGAGAGAGAGAGACAGAAGGGAATCTTGGACTGTGTGTGACACAGAAAGCTGTAACAAGCCAGGAGAAACTTGTTGGAACGGAAACAGAAGCTCCAGAGTGATGGATGGCTGGAAGTGCTGTCTGTCTGATGTTTCTCTTGGGACACTGTGGAAGCCTGAAAGAAAGAGTTCATCATCTGGAGAACCCTGATGGGGAAGTTTCATCAGCAAGACATTGAGGTGACTAATGGTTGTGGAAATCCTGGAACAACATCTTTTTCTGTAAACCTACAAGAACCTTCCTGAACTGTAACCATTTACCTTTCGAGCACCAAAGCCTGGTGAACTGGTGAAGTTTGATTCTTTTTTTCATGTTTAAAGATAATTAAAAACAACTTTTGTTTAAGTAACCATTTGTCGTGGTGAATATCTATTGCTGCTGGGTTTTGGGGTCCTTTGGGCTTGTAACAGGATCTAGTGAAAGAATGAATCCAATGTCCCAAACACTGCCAACTATTCATACCTATAGTTCTCCAGGAATAGGAACTCGGACAGTTCTAGTCTGAAATCCACGAGAGATGTGCAAGCAGAGATGGTGTTCTCTCAAATTGTTCTGATGTTTGTCATTTGGAGTGAGATACTTGCAGTAGACCAAGTGGGTGTCAAAGTGTATACAATCACTGTTGCAGAATGTCTGTCTTTATGAACTTGAGCTGTTGCAAATAAAAAGTAGTCCCTGGGTTTATGGCTTCCGACAGTGCAGGATATGATTAGCTCTACAGATGGCCATCAAGGAGCACCAGGTTGCAAAAACAAAGAGGGTTTCCACTCTTGCATTCATTAGGTCTGTCTGCTAGTATGTAGAAGATGCCAGAGAAGCCACAGACCCTGTTTTCTGTCCGAGTACATACTCTCCAATCTCCATTCTTCTAAAATGATTTACCTCTTTAAACATGCTATCTAACATGCATGATGTACCACTTAAACATTTAAAGAAATAAATAAATAATTTGAATTTTTGTATAATAAGACATTGGAGCAGAAATATGCCATTCAATCACGAGTTCATCCTTTTATCCACGCAGCCCTACTGCCTGGCCTCTCCCCTTATCCTTTAACACTCTGACTAATCAAGAATTTATCAATCTCTGCTTTAAATGGATCCATTGATGGCCTCCACAACTGCCTGTGGCAACAAATTCCACAGATTTACCATCCTTTGGCTAAAGAAATTACTCTGCATTTCTATTCTAAGTTGATGGCCTTCAGTTTTGAATTGTGCCCTCTTGTCCTAGACCCTCCCACCATAGGAAACAATCTTTCTTCATCTACACTATCCATGCCTTTCAACATTTAAAAAGTTTCATTAAGATACTGTTATGAGTGAGGAAACAAGTTTGGAAGGTCCAAAGGCAAGGACTCTGAACACAATTTTGGTAGGGAAGGATTTTATTTACAGAAGGCAAGTGTAAATACACTCTCACTCACTCACTCACTCACTCACTGTTTACAGGAGCCACGAGAAAGAAATAGCAGACAATTGATAACAAGCGTGGGGAATATAGCGCGGGAACAAAACACACACACACACACACACACACACACACACACACACACACACACACACACACAAATGAACTGGTACAAACAATGATCAAGGAAAAATTATTACCCACCACCCCTTGACTCAGTGCAGGGTTAGGCTCTATGCTTCAAGGGACACTAATTAAATGCTCCCAACCCTTTTAACAGTCCACATTTTACCAAGTTTCTCCTGTGCCTTTCTACATTTCTAGGCCTAGAGTGAAGCAGGGTGGTCCCAAGCAGCAGAGAGAGAGAAAACAAAGAACACATGGCATCTTTATAGGGCTGGAGATTCCAGCTCAAGTCATTAGCAGGGCCAATGGCTCAGTGGCAGGAGGGTTAATCCAACAACAGCCAATGGCCCAAGGCGAAGTACAGGCAGGCTGGAGAGTCCAGTCCAAGTAATTTACATAGGTACAGTAGCAAGGTGTGCACTAATGGGTAGGTGGAAGCAAACCTTGAATGGCACCTGGTGTGTCCTCCCACTAAGTAGGGTGCAGTGCTGTCATGTGATAGCCACAACCCTTCCCAGTACAGATACCCTTCATTTTCCTAAATTCTAACAGCCAAGAACTGTTAAACACTCATTTGATAACCTCTTTCATTCCCAGAATTATCCTTATGAACTTCTTTTGAACTCTCTCCAACCTCAGCCCACCTTTCCTCTAGTTGAACTTTGTAAGATTTGACTATTGTATTCAATAATGTCGTAGAATTTATTTTAAAGGCCAATTTATTTTAACTTCTACCTGATACTGTTGGCAAAATATGAATGTGAAAATGGAAGCAATTTATTTTCGTCAGGAATATTGGGATGACTGCACATTGGTATGATTTGATGAGAGGTTTCAGACAAGATTGTAAAATGTGAGCTTTGAAGTATATATTATATAACTTGAACAAATAGCCAGAGGCCAACTAACTTTTTAACCCTTCTGGGTATAATATCAAAAGGCTATGGAAGAGCAATGCTGGATGAAACGAGTAAAGGTAGTTGATGTGTATGCCGAGAAGTTGAATTCTGCTGCAGTGCTTAAAGATGCAATACAATGTTGATTTTTGTTTCTCTCTAAGACTTGGAATGAATGGCATTGTCTGTGCAATGTTGATTTTCACAATTGATATCTGACCTTTTTTGTGTTGAATGTTATAAGCAATTATTTAACAAATTCAGCACAGTACACTTCAACCTTCACCAACTAATTGGAACTCCCACAATTGTTTTGTGGTTTTTTTTAAAGTCTTAAAAGTAAGGAACACAACCCACAGACTTTCCAGGAGACTGAATTCAAGTCTACATTCCCACAGCATTTTTCACAGCATTCACCAGCCTTATTTTTCAATTGTCTAGAAAGTTGCTGTTACTTCACTGGTGGAGCTTTTTCCAAAAGGCAGATAATCAGGCAAGCATAGGGCACCACACACAAGATTGCATTCTTTTCCCCATGATCGTCATTTATGTTTGTTTGTTTGTTTTTACACAGAAATCCTGCAATATTGCTTTAAGGAAGACTGTTTACACTAAACCGAACAAAGCCAGCATAATGCTGGGTCAATGTGTCTTTATTATACAGCAAGCCAGTATTCCGGGAGCAAAAGAGGAGGGACATCATCGGCATCTAGTGTCACGTATAACATACCATATTTGATGGCATGTTAGGCCCACTTTCTCCCCCCAAAGAATGACTCAAAAATATTACTGCGGTCTTAAATGCAAAGTTGAAATTAGGGCTCTTGTGGGGGAGTAGGGAAGTGGGATCAGTGTTGGGGCTGATGGTGGGTTATCGGGAGTCTCTCCCGGCAGCCTGTTGTTGGTCCCTGCACTGGGTCATTGTGTTGAGGAAAGTGTCAGGTTCGAGGGAGACGAGATCTGGATACAAGGGTTTGCAATCAAACTTTACTTGTATTAACTGTTAGGTCTGCTTTGTTCATGAATGAGTGAGACAAACACCAGGCTGAGTCGAAATCAGGGTTCTTTGTTCTTTATTACCGGATTGTAACACTTGCGACCAACCATGTTAGTCGGAGAATGCATTCTGCCGTTATCAGCAAAATGGTGATTTTTTATACCCTTGGATATGTGCTTAGAACATCATCATATCATTACTTGTCCAATGACTAAAACTGTTGCTATCCTTTCCCTGCTAGCTTCCTGCCTCTCAATCCATCAATGTCTCTCTTATCTTGTAAGTACAAGGATGCATTTACATCTTGTTACAGCCCTGTACAGGGCAGGGTAACTCCTTACACATTCCCATCTCATGATGTTTTACCTTACATAACACACAACAATTAATAGTAGAGTGTGGGGAAAATCGTAGTGGGAATAAAACACACAATTTATAAAAGTGTGGGAAATACATGCACAATTTAATAAAACATGAGCATAATTTTTAAAAGAGTGTGGGAAAATCTTCTGCAAGTATTGATCTATGGCTGTGTATTTCAAACTTTTCTTTTCCACTCACATACCATCTTAAGTAATCCCTTACTAATCACTGCTTTCTATCGTTGGGGGCTGATGGTGAGCTGTCCAGGTTGGGGAAGTGGGCTTCAGAGTGTTGTCAAATCCACAGACCAGCTTGCTCACAGCACAAGGTGACCTCGAGCCACCCAAGGACAGGACAATGGGATCAGTGTGGGGGATGATATTTTATCACAATGCCACTCCTTAACACTAATCTCCTCTCCCTTAATATCTGAAGGTCTGTCAGTGACTGTCTTGAACACCCTCCTTCTGTAGAGTTTCAGATTCAGTACCCTTTGATACATACTTTTTTTAAAATCTTATTCATGAATGGTTAAGCCCTATTTTGAAAGACCAATTGCAACCCACATTCATCCTGTCCAAACCATGAATTATGTACTTATGAATTAAATCATCTCTCATTCTCCTCCCAGTAACACAGTGCTTCACCCACCTAACGAAATAGTGAGTCTAGTAGAAGATGCATCACTATTTCACCACCAGCTCAATTCATCTCCATTTCCAACCATTTCATCTACAGCTCACTGCATTTATGGGAGCATGCATAGACATCTGAGAAGGGCTAAACCCCAAGTACCTGCTGGTCAGGTATTCCCGAGTAAACGACTTGCTGTCAGCCAGATCAATTTTGTCTTTACCTTTGCTGTATGATTGGCAGACCTAGTGTAAAAGCAGATACAATCAAAAGCCAGCTTGCCAGTGATGTCACATCCACCCACAGTGGTGGGAAAATTGAACCCAATGGTGGGAAGCTAAGTCTATCAAAGCAGGGCTAGGTAGATCAATAAATGAGTCTTGATTTCACATACTCGTGTGTGTGTCTTTCTTCTCTTGCTCTGCAGTAGCGCATCATTACATTGGTGACCCCCAACTGGTCCATTCAGAATTTGGACCCGAAGATGACTGATCCGTTTATGTTCCATGCAGTTTCACTAAAACTGCCAATGTTCTGGGCATTGTACCTCTGTTGTGGTTCAAACAGGCAGAAGCTCAATTTCAACTGCAGCAGATCTCCACCAATTCCACAAAGTACTACTACGTGGTGAGCTCATTAGACGAGGACACTGCAACAAAGGTTGATGATTCCTAAGGCAGCCTCCAGAACAGAGCAAATATGAGTCCCTAAAAGAGGAATGAACCAGCATTTTCGGGCTCTCAAGGTGCGAGCGCGATGCCCTTTTGCTGGACATGGATGTCTTGGGGGACAAGGCCCCATCCGTCCTCATGAAAAATATGCTGGCTTTGACTGAAGGGCACAATCCTTGCCTGCCCTTTGAGCACATTTTTCTGGAGCAACAGCCTGAGGACTTCTGACTGCTGCTGGCCGATGAGGACTTCAGCAACCTTCAGAAAGTCGCAGCCCTTTGCTCTGGAGAGCAAAGTGGGACGACGGCACATTGGTAGAACAAGTCGCTAGGCTTGTTGCACACAGGAACCAATGAGGCTGCATCTGACGAAGAAAATGCAAGTGGACTCTTCTGATAAACAATACTGTTCCTACCACCAACGATGGGGTATAGAGGCCCAGCAATGCCAGCCCCCTCCACCTTCCCCACCCCAGCCCCACACTTTTCAGGGAAATGTTATGGCCAGCCATGAGATAGCCTCTTTTACACCTGGAACATGCTCTCAGGTCAGAGTTTTCTGATGGACATGGGCACAGAGGTCAGCGTACTTCCACCCTCAGCCTATGACTCTCAGAATGGGAAGCCGGGCCTGGCTCTGATGGCAGTGAACAGGAGCAGAATCTGGACTTTTGGCACGTGCACCATCCCGTACTGTTTCAGCAACAGTTGCTTCATCTGGACCTACGTACTGGTGCTGGTGGCACAACCACTCCTGGGCACAGACTTTCTTCGGGCGCACTGCTTACTGATAAACTTGAAAGGACGGCAGTTGGTACATGCCAGGACATTCCAAACTTCTTCTCTTGGGAAGACAAAGCTACCAACCTTCCACCTTGACTCAATCACCCTCTCAGGCAATGAGTTCATCCACATCGTAGCAGAATTCCCCTCCATAGTGGTGCCACAGTTCACCTCAACTGAGCCAGAGCACGAGGTGAGGCACCAAATCCTCACAGAAGGGCCTCTGATTCAGACCAGGGCACGCCGCCTCCCCCCAGAAAAACTCAACCTCGCCAAGGAAGAGTTTAAAAAGATGGAGATCATGCAGTGCTCTGCCAGCCCCTGGGCCTTCTTGCTGCACATGGTACACAAGGCAACAGGAGGTCGGGGGCCATGCGGAGACTACCGCTGCCTGAACCTCACACACAGGGTTTCATAGCAAATCTACAGGGGGCCCACATATTCTCTAAAGTCAACCTCATCCTGGACTATCACCAGATCCCGGTCCACCCAGACGACATCCCAAAGACCACCCTCTTCATCCTGTTTGGCCTGTCAAAGTTCCTGAGGATGCCCTTTGGACTCAAAAACACAGCTCAGACGTTCAAGAGGCTGATGGATGCGGTGGGACGGGATCTCAAATTCACATTCATCTACCTGGATGACATCCTAGTCACCAGCCACGACCACAATGAACACGTAGCCCATCTGCGACAGTTATGCACCCGCCTGAGCGACTTTGGCCTAACAATCAAACTGGCCAAATGCCAGTTTGGGCTCTAAACCATAGACTTCCTGGGCCACAAGATTAACAAGCTTGGAGCAACACCACTGCCGTTGAATGTAGAGGCTATCAGATACTTCAATAAACCTCACACGATGAAGGGCCGACAAGGATTTGCAGGTATAATCAACTCTTACCACCATTTCATATCAGCAGTGGCCCACATCATGCGCCCCTTGTTCACATTAATGGCAGGGAAGAAGAAAGAAGTCACCTGGGACAAGGAATTATTGGCAGCCTTCAAGAAGGTGAAGGAAGCACTGGCCCAATACCACTTTGCTGGTACACCCCAGGGCAGACGTCCCAATAGCCCGCATGGTGGACATATCTAGCATGGTGGTCAGAGGAGTGCTAGAACAATTGGTTGAGGGACAATGGTGGCCTCTGGCTTTCTTCAGCAGGCACCTTCGGCCACCCGAGCTGAAATAGAGCGCCTTTGACCGAGAGCTCTTGGCATGGTATCTTACGGCCTGATACTTCTGCTACTTCCTGGAATGAAGAAAATTCAAAGCCTTTATGGACCATAAATCACTGACTTTTGCATTTAGTATAAAGTGTCGGATCCATGATCGGCTCAGCAGCAGAGGGACTTGTCATGTGTGTCTAAATTCACCCCTGACAACAAACACATAGCCGGGAAAACCAAAGTGGTGGCTGATGCTTTATCACGACCAATGGTACAAAGCAGACAAATCCTGTCCAAGGGTTTACTATATGGCCCTGGCAAAAACGCAGCAGGTAGACCGAGAGATACCAGCATACAGGACTGCGGTGTCGGAGCTTCACCTGGAAGACATCTCAATAAGTCCAGATAACATGGTACTTCTCTGCGACGTAGCCACTGACCACCCCTGCCCTATAATACCTGCAGCTTGGAGGCAACAAGTCTTTGATATGGTACACAACTTGGCACACCCAGCCATCAGGAAAACTGTTTGCATGGTAGCCAGAAGGTTCATGCGGCACTGCCTCTGGAAGCAGGTCAGCCAGTGGGCTAGAAACTGCACACTGTGCCAGACATCAAAAGTCCAACAGGACACTAGGGCACGCCGCACCCCACCCCCCCCATTGTTCGAGCCAGCATAAAGAAGGTTCAGCCACATACACAAACATTGTGGGACCACTACCAGTGTCCTGGGCACACTACAATGGTTGATTGCTTCACAGGATGGCTGGAAGTAGTCCCACTGACAGAGACAATGGCGGAGGCCTGTGCCAGAGCCCCGATAAACACTTCTGTGGCAAGGTTTGGAGTCCCAGAATATATGATTTCAGACAGAGGTGAACAGTTCACCTCAAGCCTGTGGACAGAACTGACAAACTTACTGGGGACGCAGCTCCACCATACCACAAGCATGCCATCCCCAAGCAAATGGGCTGGTGGAGCAGTTCCACAGACACCAAAAAATGGCATTGATGGCTCTGCTCAAGGGACTCAACTGGACAGACGAGCTTCCGTACAGCCCCCAAAGAAGACCTAAATGCCTCAGCAGCAGAGTTAGTGTATGGTGTACCTTTGGTCATTCCCTGGGGAATTTATGCTCACTGTCAAAGATCTGGTCGAGCCACTTGCAGTAACTCTGGAGAAGCTCAGGGAAAGACTGGGTACCCTGGCCAAAGTGCCACACACAAACAAAAAATTCATCCCCAAGGACTTAAGAACCTGCAAATACATTTTTGTCCACAGGGGACCACGCCTGGCACCATTACAATGGTGGTACAAGGTGATCAGCACAATGGGTCAACATGCATACTGGACATAGGCAGAAAAGAAGAGACTTTCACTGTTGACTGCCTCAAACCAGCACACCTTGACACAAAGCAACTGGTCAACACAGAGCTACCACATCGCGGGCCAGGCCATCCAAGAAAAGGCAGACCATAACCAAGGATGATGCCGTCGGCATCGCTGGTTCTGGGGAGGGTTATGTAGCGGCCTGATGCTTGTCAAGCGAATAGGCACTCAAAAATGGTGGACTAACATGGTGAGTGCAGAAAGCCCACGCACACTAATGGCCTTCATGGGCTAGGAACCTGTAAGCCCATGACCATGGCCAGCTTGCCAGTGATGTCACATCCGCCCACAGCTGTAGGAAAATTGGGCTCAGTGGGTCTATAAAAGCAGGGCTGGGGTGATTAATGAATGAGTCTTTGATTTCACTTACCCGTGTGTATGTTGTTCTTCTCTCACTTTGCAGTCAAGCCTCACTACAATATTTTAATAGAGTTGATTGACCAGCCAACGATAAAGGGGTGACCAATTTAATAATGCCCTTTTCACGTGTTTGATTAAAGTGAGAACAATTTCTAAACAAGTTTTTATGGCTTTTAGTATTTGTTAAACCTAATAAGGTAAATTGATTTCTTACAATTTAAAAAGTAAGTATAATATTTATTGGTGCCAAATTATTCAAAGAAAAAAGCTCATTCTTGTGAAGATTTTAATTTATAACCTGTAAATTGACAGAAATGAGAAATTAAAGAAAGCATAGAAGGCAATGAAATCTGAAGATTAGAAATATAAAGCAATAAATTATTAGCACAGCCCAGGTGCCCTTCCTTAAAATGCCAGTAATATAATTAGATTCTCAGAAAGCAATAGCTGAGGGTTTTAAAGCCAGGTCAAAAAGCAATGGACTTTATGAACATCCTTGTCTGGTGCTAGTTGAAGTCTCAATGGTTTAGAAATCTGAAAATTAGTAAGAACACAGGCAGAAGGGAATAAATATAGTAACTTAATCCATTGAATAAAGCCAGCTCCAAAATTATTTTTTCTAAAGTTTTGAATAAATAATTCCATCCTACCCAATCAAAAGCCTTCTCTACATCCAGAGATATCACACATTCTGAAATCTCCTTCGGAGGAGAGTATATGATATTTAATCAATGGCATATAAATAAGAGTACTTATTTTTAATAAATCCAGTTTGATCATCAAATGTAATGTGGTAAAATATTTTCAAGTCGACGAGACAAAACTTTAGATAGAATTTTAGTGTCAACATTAAGTAAAGAAATTGGTCTATATGAAGAGCATTCTGCTGGATTTTGTATTTTTTAAGAATAAGCGAAATAGAAGCCTCAAAAAGACTGTGGTAACTTGCCAAATTTAAAATAATCAGAAAGAACAGAACATGAATAAGGTGTAAGTAATGAGGAAAAAGTATTTTGAAATTCTGCAGGAAATCCATTAGGGCCTGGTGACTTCCCAGAGGGTAGTGAACATACAGCCTCGACAATTTCTTCATGGGAAATAGGCTGATCCAAGTGCTTTGATTAGCAGCAGATTATACAGGAATATTCAACATATCTAAAAAAAAATCATTACAATATTATCCTTAAGAGAATCAGAACTGTGCAGTTCAGAATAAAATTCTTTAAAGGTATAATTTATTCTAAATGATCAATTGTCATATCACCATTAGCTTTACAAATTAATTTGATGTTTGGCTGCTTAGACTTTTAATTGATTAGCTAATGAGTTTACCTGTTTTATCTCTATGGTTATACAATTGACATTTTGCTTTTAAAAGTTGGGTTTCAATCAGATACATTATCAGGTTTTTTAATGAAAATTACATCAGGAAAAATGCAGCTCGATATTTGCACTGCCTTTCTTGTTAGGAAATATAGAAGCATGCTTTCAGAGAGACTTGGATTCATTTAAGTTGGGTTTTAATTTTTGTTTTTGACTCTGGGAAGGGGGAGATGGGGGGGGGGGAAAGGAAGAGGAAAGAGTGTCTGTCTACTATTTGTTTATACCTTGAAGAAGGTCTCAGGCCTGAAACGTTGGTAATATATCTTTACCTTTTATGGATGCTGTGAGACTGGCTCAGTTCCTCCTGCATTTACTGTGTTTTTACTAAAATGGTATAGATGCCAGGGAGCAGCCATCATTGGAAAGAACTAAGATAGCTGGGTCTTCAGAGACTGAAGTTATGCCTTCCATTGTATATTTTCCTATTTAGATTTTTGTTAAAATTGACCTGACCCAGGACTTGATTTCTGAATCCTCAATTGCTTGCGTTGGTACTTTAGGAGTGTTGTGCTACAATGTTATCTCAATTTGCAATGATGTGTATAGACCTGATGGAGAACTGGGCTAAGGAATGGCAGATACAGTTCAACTCTGAGAAGTGAGGTGCTGCATTTGGGAAAATTGAAGTAGGGCAGGATTTTCTCTTTTAAGTGTTGGGACATCATGTTGAAATTATACAAGGCATTCCTGAAGTCACAATTAGAATATTGTACACATTTGGTTGCCCAACTATAGGAAATGTATTCTAAAGTTGAAAAGTATATTAAGAAAGTTGAGTTATTGTGACAGACCAGAAAAAAAATGGCCTGTTTTCCTTGGAGCATAGAAAGTTGAGACAGGATCTTAAAATCATTGGGTTATTTCCTAGAGTGGCAAAATCTAGATGAGAGAACATACTGTAACATATCAGATAAGTTGGGTGAAGCTTTGAAGTGAAAGGACAGTTTATCCCACAGGTGGGAGTATGGAATGGGCTTCCTGACAAAATGGAGACAGATATGTCGGCTTCCTTTGTTTTAAAAAAATCGATGATGAGTTTTGAGGGATATGAGCCCAATGTAGACTAGGACTGAAGGAAGAGGCATGCTGTTCAGCATGGGCAAGCTGGGCTTTGTGTTGTAGGTCTCCTATATTATGCTGCAATGGTTAGTGCATTGGAGCTCCATTGAGGTTTCTAGCCTTGAGTTAGTTTGAACTATTAAAGAGGGAAACTTTTGAAAAAACTTGCAAGATCAAAACTCTTAATCTAGTTTAAAAATAGTTTGCTCTGAATTTTTCCAGATTCCAAGTACCCTGTAGTTAAAAATGCTGCTCAGTGCATAGATGGTGATTATTGCTTTCAATTTTAAAAAAAGGGTTTGAATAAATACCGCATACTTGACGGGTGGACCTTTATTTCTGTTCTGATCTCATCCACCCAAATCATTGCCTTGTGTGGAGAATTTAAAAAATTGATACTGACCTCTTTTGCAGATAACCATATCCCGGGATGTGTTGTTTTGTCTGAAACCACAGCCTTGTATCCAAACAAAGGAGATGGTTGATGAGAAATGATCTTAAAATATTTTTTTTAAATGCAACATCTTGCAAAGACTGTATATTTAGTAGACCTAAATATCCAATGGGTTTAATCAAAAGTACAGTAAAGAGAAAATGAAGATTCTTAGAAATTGTCAAGAAGACGAAGAATTTGATGAAAGGAAGGCTGAATGGTATTAAATGGCATGAAAAAATACTGCAAAGCCTCAGTTTTATGTGTTTAAAAAAAACACAATGACTGGTAAAGGAAAAAGTGGGAGGGGAGAAATTGCCAAAAAAAAATGGCAGAGTTATGAAGTTGGACACAATCTGTCAGAAATAAGCTCGCGGCCGTGCCTTTGGCCAGCAGGTTTTGGTGCAACTCCTTGTTCATGAACGAAGACCCATGGTCACTGTGGATGTAATTGGTGTATCTGAAGAGTGTGAAGAGGTTACACAGGGACTTAAAACTATGGTCATGGTCATATCTGGGTAGGGGATGGCGAACAGGAATCGTGAGTATTTGTCAACAATGTTGAGAAAATACAATTTGTGGAGGGAAGGGGGCCCTTGAAATCCATACTTAGACATTCGTAGGGGTGGGTGGCCTTGAATAGGAGAGCTTTCTCCAGCGGTAGAAGTGCGGCTTGCACTCTTTGCAGGCCAGACAGCTGTGGGTCAGCTCTCTGATGTCCTCAACCGAGTATGGGAGGTTGCGAGCTCTCACAAAGTGATAGATCCTGGTGACTCTGAGATGGCAGAGGCTGTTGTGAAGGGTTTGGAGGTGGTCTCTTTGTGTGTTGGCACAGGTATTCCAGGAAAGGGCATTGAGAGGCTCGTTAAGCTTCCCGGGCTGCTAAAAGATCTCTTAGTTGTAGGTGGACAGTTCAATACTCAACTTCAGGATCTTGTCATTCTAAATTTTTCCTCGCTATTTGTCATTAAACATGAATGCGACTGCATGTTGGTCAGATAGAAGGGTGAACAGTTTGCCAGCTAGATAATGCCTTCAGTGGTCTGGGCCTCTTTCTCAATGGTGAGTGCCGGAGTTCGGGGCCCTGAAGGGTACGGCAGAAAAGTGCCATTTGCCTGCCCACCTGGTTAAACGTTTCAGCGAAGGCGAAATTGGACTCATCACTTTTCACCTGGAATGAGATGGATTCATCTATGGCATGCATCACTTCCTTGGCAATGTCGCCTTTGATGCGGGTGAAGGCCGCTTGGGCTTCTGCCATTGTGGGGTAAAGTGGTAGTTTTTACAAGGGGTTGGGGTTAGGGACCCATTGTGAATAATATGAAAAAACCCCAGGTACCTTTTCAGGGTCTTGTGGCTATGGTGGAGTGGGAGCTCCACCAGGGGCCGCATACAGTCAGGGTTGGGTCCGATAACTCCATTCTCCACCACGCAGATGTGAAGTGCAGCACACACATTTCTTATGGTTTTACGTGAGGTTTAGGGCTTTAGTTGGCTGGAGGAATTTTTACAGGATAGCATCGTTATCCTGCTGGTCATGGCCACAGATGGTCATGTTGTCCAGGTTAAGAAATGTGGCTTTCAGTTAGTAGTTGTCCACCATTTGGTCCATCTCCCTCTGGAAGACTGAAACCCTGTTCATGACTCCAAAGGAGACCCTTGAATGCCATATATGAATGTCAGATCGGGAGCTGGTGATAGGTCGACTTGAGATCGATGGTAGAGAAGACACGGTTCTGGGAAATTTCATTCACCATATCGGCTATGTGGGGGAGGGGGTAGGCATCCAAGAGGGTGAGCCGGTTGATGGTCTGGCTGCAGTCTATGACCATCCTGTGCTTCTCTCTGCTCTTTACCACCACTACCTCTGCTCTCCAAGGGCTGGTGCTGGGCTATATGATGCCCTTGGTCAAGAATCCTTTAACCTCAATGTCCATGGTGGACTTCGCTAATTGATGGCCCAGAATTATCGAGCACATTGTCCGACTCACTGCTGTTGTATGTGTGCATTGGTGACCTCCAAGATGTCTGCCCCAAAGATTGCTTCCCCCCATGGTTTGCACGTGGTTGTCACTGGAAATGAAGTCGGAAGTGACACCGACCCAGGCTGTTGTCCCCGGGTTCCTGCCACACCGTTCTCCACGACTGGAAGTGGAGCCAGAAATGATGCAGTCTAAGACAGTGACGGTGGCTTCCCGCATGCGGCACTGCAAGGGGAAGGTCTGAACATACTTACCCTTGTGTAGTGCCCTTTTCTTCCACAGCTGGAGCAGGTCGTGCTTCTGTCAGGGCCGTTCTTCTGCGGGTGTTTCATCTGGTTGCAGTAATAGCACTTTGGGTGCTCGGCGATAGCAGCTGCTGTTTGGGACCCTACATCCACCTGTGCTTGGAGGAATAAGCTTCCGCATTATGGTGGGCTTTTCTCTAGTGATTTGGGGAGATCAACCACGTCCTGCAGAGTCCGATTGCCCTTCTCCAGGAGCCTTTGTATGATGTGGTCAGACCTGAAGCCAGCCAGACATGCATCCCTGATCAGTTCCTCATGGCATTTAGTGTATTGCTGTAGCTCACTTGATGGCAACCTCTTGGGATTTCTGTTTAATTGGGCATCTGTATTTCCAATTTTTTGTCAAAATAGTGCACAAATGAAGTTGAGCATTTAAACCTTCACTTTTAGTAAAGTCGTGGCCATTGCATATTTCTCTTATTTGAGAGAGAAGCTAATTAAGTCAGTTTGGTTAGAGCATTTTTATTTTTGGAAAAAGTACTTTCCAGGCAGAGTTACTGTCCTGATTATGGGGGAAAGTCAGTAGCCTCTTTCAGTAGCATCTTATCCCAGGAATTAACAGCCTGGATAGGGGTTAAGTGTGAAAGCAAAATCATCTGAATGCCAGCATGAAATGATATAATTTCACGTCGGGGATAGATGGCCTTGACCCCTACTGCCATCCCCGGCGTCTGTAGATGTCAGTGTGCCATTTAGCCTAGTGTGAAAATGAGAATTGCATTCTAGGACAGAAATGATGCACGTTTCTACATGAGTGCAGGAAAATGAAGGAAAGAAAAGATTAAAATGAAGGTATGAACTTTGCTATGAAAAAGTCACAGTAGGAGAGAGAGAGAGAAAAGTTCTAGCAATAAATAGCAATGGTGAACAATTTATAAACAATGTGGGAAAGTTGTAACACTATTAAGCACAATTTATAAAGACTGTGGGAAAAAGCTGTGGTGGACCTGCCCTCCCAGTATTCCGTGCATCAGAAAAAACCTTCCATGAGTGCTCCATGCATGCCCTTTCTCTGCCACACGGAATTCTGGGAGGGCAGGTCTGCCATCACTTTTTCCCACAGTTTTTATAAATTGTGCGCTATAGCGCTACCAACTTTCCCACACTGTTTACAAACTGTCCATTATTGCCATTTATTCCTAGCACTTTCCCACAGACCCTTATAAAGGCTTATATAGGTCATCTCAACAGCAATAGGGGTGAAGGACTCGTATTGTGCTGCACGTAAAGCTTAATTATGTTATAATTGGGTATGATTAACTTTGTTTGAATATAAGATCATAATACATTGATTGGGGTTTAGGGCAGGTTCACCATCACTCGATGCGTCATGACATCACCGATAGAAGGTAGAACACTCCAATCCCTGGGGATGGTTCCTGGTGATTATTAAAGCATGCAGTGTCTTGGTTAAGAGTGGCCAAGTCTGAAAAGCAAAAGCAGCATTCCTAACTGGAACACTGAGCAGCTTATTTACTGGGACACAAGCGTAAAAAGGGTTATTAAGTCTAAGACTTGCTATATCTTGAATATAAGCTTTAGAAACAAATTGACAAGGTTGAGGTAATATCTTGGAACAAAATGTTAAGACTTTACTCATAGATAAGTATAACATCTGTTCATTTGTTTATACTGAGAATTCAAATAGAATCATGTTCCATAAAGATCTGTTTATACAGCTGTGCTAATTATGTATTCACCCCAGGAACAGTGCCTTAGAATAGCATTATTTCTGATTCACTGAGCAAGAACTGCTCGTTTATAAACTGATTTTTTTTTTCGAAAATAGGTGTAGGAGCAGCTTATATTCATCATGGTTCAACCTTTTAACCCTGATGTTTGACTCAAAAGGAGATATAAAATGTAGAAATTAAAGAGGAAGTCAATCAAAAGAAGCAGAGAGTTAATAAGTTGGACCATTCAATGCTTTTCCAATAATTTTCCCTTTAACTCCACTTCCCCTTTACACTAACCTATCCCTTGTCGCCTACACTGTTACAAAAAAAGCCCAATGTAAACCAGAACACCTTGTCATCCACCTGGGCAAATAGATCCTGTTGGATCATCGAATGTAAATTTTACCTTTAGGTAACTGGCTATTTCTGTTGCAAGTCATCCACCTCTGATATTGGCTCAGTTTTTGTTTTGCATTCGTGTAACTAGACTTGTTGGACAAGTGCTGGAGCCTTGTGACTAGCAGTGATCAGTATGATCAATTGTTCTATTATCTATTTTACTGGTCTTGAGCTTCCATAGATACTTTTTGTTGTATCCATGAAGTGCCAGTTAATGAAGTAGACGAAGGCGATGTCGGCAAGCAGTAATCATGGCTTTTATTAGCAGAAACTAGTGGCACAATAATGAAAGACAATGGGTGCAGACGCAGTTATACCCAAGGGGAGTGTCTTAATACACGTTCAATGTCATTAAAGCAGGGCTAGGCACAGTGAGAGACTGACAGCTCCACATAAATTCACCACAAACCATCCCTCCTATCTTCTATGCAACTTAAGTCACTTTATCTCTTTCCAATCACTGACAAAAGATTCTGGCCCAGAATATTTAACTGCTCTTCTTTCACTGATTCTGCCTGACTTGTTTTTTTCATCAACTATTTTTCATTTTTAGTTGACTTTGTGGTAAAAGTTTAATTCTGCAACATTAAAAACATGGCATTATTGCAGGTAAACAGTAGTCGAAAATTAAATTGAATATAGGCAAAGAAAATAACATTTTAAAACAGGGAAATAAAGTCTAGCGCATGGGATGAAGTTGAAATAGATTTGATTGTTTATACAGGGGAATGTAAAATATCCTATCAACAAAAAACATGTCAAAGCATACTTTCCAGAGACACTGGACCCATTTAAATTTGCCTACAGGCGGAATTGTTCCACTACCAGGCAAATGTTAATCACTGACCTTTTGTCTTTGAATATTTTGTTTAATTTGAGCAACATTTGAAGCGGCCCGTTTTTTGCCAAGAAATCAGTACCTGCAAGAAATCCTAATATTATCAGGACATTTTGGAAATAGTCCAGCATCTGTGGAGAGAGGAAAAGATTAGGTTTGGATCGGAGACTTTGTTAGACAGGCATGTATTTGGAGACAGGAGCTTGTCCCACAACGGTTATTTTTGCATTGCTCCTGTGTTTTCTCAGAGGGCAGTTGATGGTAGGAAAAATGACCTTTGATGTGTCTTCTTAGTGACACTGTTGCCTGTCACTCTGGCCACATTGCACTTTCATTGTGACTTTTCACCCTAAATTAATCATTTTACCTTGTATGCCCAACCACAAATGTTAAGCAATTTAGGTTGATACTATTTTTTATAGTGAATCTAAACTTGTTCAATGCTAATATTTGTTTTCATGGAAAAAAGTGACAATTATGGATCCTGAAAAAAAAACAAGTAAAAATTCCAGGATAATGTGCAGAATATGTCTACCTTATAGATAATATTTTGCCCAATCCTTTGAACCTACACCATTGCTCAGAGGAGGGAGTATTGGAAAAATGTATATTGAATTTTTCAAATGTGATGTGATTGTGAGGAATTAAATATGAAAATGCTGAGGTCATTTGAAAGATGAGAGGAGAGTGATACAAGTAATAGGATTAATAAAGAGCTAAATAATGAATTCAAGTTTATTTGTCATCCAATTATACCAGTACAACTGAATGAAGCAGCGTCCTCTGGTCCATGGTACAGACATACAACGTGGATACAGGCAAACAATACATATGCACATGTATTAAAGTAAATATCTTTAATAAACAGTAGAGTCACAGAGTTGTTTTAGCAGTTCATTCAGCCTTCTCACTGCTCATGGGAAGAAGCTTCCTCAGCCTGGTGGTTCTGGCTCTGATACTTCTGTATCTCTTCCTGACTAGAGTAACTAGAAGATGTTATATGCAGGGTGGTAGGAGTCCTCTCTGATTTTTGTGAGACCTCTTTAAATAATGATCCCTATAAATCCCATCGATGGGGGGGGGGGGGGGGTGCGTAACCCCAGTGATCCTCTCTGCCACTTCTATGTTCTAGTGAATTGATGATGTACAACAACCATACTACACTGTGATGCAGCTGGCCATGATGCTCTCGATGGAACTCCTATAGAAAGTTGATAAAAGGGTGATTGGTAGCCTTGCTCGCCTCAGCCTTCTAAGGAAGTGCAGTCACTGTTTTTCCTTTCTGACAAGTGAGATTTTGTGTCCAGGTTAAGACGCCTCTTAAGTGGACTCCAAGGCAATGGTGTTCTCCATTTTTCTCCACTATTGAGCTACTAGTATGTAGTGGAGGGTGGTTGCCCCTGGTCCACAATAATCTCCTTTGTCTTGGCAATTTTGAGACACTGGTTGTTAGTCTCACGCCATTTCACGATAATTTTCACCTCTATTTTTTAACTTGTATTTGTTGCTGATGAGGCCAACTGCTGTCAAGTCATCTGCAAAATTGTTGACTCTGTTGGAGCTGGATTTGGCATGAATTCATGGGCCAGTCGAGTGACCAGGAGCTGGCTGAGCATACTTCCCTGTTGTGCGCCAGTACTCTGCATGATGGTGCTCGGTGTTCTGCGGACCTGGATAGACTCCGGTCTCTCCATTAGGAAGTCCAGAATCTAGTTACAGAGGGGGCCGTTGAGTCCCAGTGAGAACTGCTTCTCCATTAGCCTCTGAGGTATGATTGTATTAAATGCCAAGCTGAAGTCATTGAACAGCAGCCTGGCGTATGAGACATTGTTCACCAGGTGGGTCAGGATGGACTAGAGGGACTAGGCTATAGCACTGGTAGTGGAACAATTCCACCTGTAGGCAAATTTAAATGGGTCCAGTGTCTCTGGAAAGTATGCTTTGATATGTTTTTTGTTGATAGGATATTTTACACATATTGCTGGTAGGATGGAAAATTGAAGATTTTAATAAGTTGCTTTGGGTGTGCTTTGTTTTGGGGTTTGAATTTGGTTTAACAATAGCCAATGTCTAGGAAGTGGATATAGTTGATAGGGATTCTTGCAGGTTAAAACCAAGATCTCTGTCTTTGTCTTGAAGTAGCATGATTATTGAAAAATATTGAGTCATTTGCTCATGTTTCCTTGGCATTTTTTCTAAGTATGCTTCACTTGTTATACTGTACAATTTATGGATTGTTTGAACAAATTGGAACAAGCTGGAGATCTGGAAGATTGTGGAGAAGAGAACTGATGCTGTGTGACAGGGGGAAAATGTCTGTTTAAAATATGCAAATATGAAACATTGAAAGGGAAATGCAAGGGCATTGAAAATTTTTCCTAACGGGAAAATGCTCAATCAGAATGGCTGAGTTCAAGGCATGACATCATTACACAATATTAGGAGCCCTCTGTAGAGTAGATAGGGATTCTCTCCTGAGATGTCCCTTGAGGACTTCAGTTTTGTGGGTTTTGAGGTGACTGAGGCCAAAAGGTGCTTAATAAGATGCAGGGGTGGGTAATGTGTGAGGTGGAGCTCTCCGAGTACTCACATGCTTTGTCTGTGGTCTTTGCATGCATGGCCTGCCCACAAAGTCAACCTGCTGTAAATAGGACTTCTGTATTGGGGATATATCATGTGGAGGGCACTGATGTTTCTTTGCTTATGCTTTTCATTGAATTTTGAGAACTTTACCCATTGTTGGTGGTGGTGTCTTTGTGAGATTGGTGTGGATAATCAGTGGTTTAGCACAGAAATAGGCCCTTTTGCTCAACATATTATTGCCTACTTTTCTATCTATTCTCAACGGGAGCCATATAACACCCCTGGGAGCCATAGCACATTTAAGGGGGGGCCATAGACTGAAATAATAAAATATTTTGTATGCTATTTATGTAGTTAGGAGAGAAGTACAGAACAAACCAGCTAAACTAAACAACTGCTTCATGAGGAAGGAGGCCCATAAACTTGGAGCAGAATCCTAAGGGGGCCAAAGCCATGGAAAAGCCATATGGCTGATCTGCACTATTACCATTTGCCTGCAGTAGGACCATTTCCTTCCATGCCATATACCTTCTCATTCTCTTAAAACTCCTTTCTCTCACCTTAAACCTTTGCCCATGTTTTAATATCAAAACCACGAAAGTCCTCCAAGCCATGCAAATTTCCTTGTATTTTCTTGAGCATATCCAAAATATGCTATGTGCGGCAGCCAGAATGGCATAGCTCTCCCAACTGTGACCTTTTGTGAAGTTTTGACGTACCAACTCTTGTTTTATAAGGTTTTCATATTTAATCACTCGATCAATGATGGTGATTCCATCCACAAAGTCAAACTTCAATAAGATGCATCCCCTGAGATGTGAGACTTGATCTGTTTTCCAGGTCAGAAGGGAGTGTTGTATAGTAGGGGCAGTTGGTAGAAGAAATTGGTCTTGTGGATTTAAAATCAAAATCCCTCTTAATTTATATTGGAATGGAGTTGACCATGGCTAGAAGCTCAGTTTTTGAGCTGTTGGAAGCACGTGTTGTTTGTATACTTTATCCTGATGGTTAAGAATCAGGATGTTGCTGTATTTCAGAATCAGAATTAATTGGCATGAACATTTCAGGAAATTTCTTGTTTTGCAGCAGCATCCTAGTGCAAATATTTCAATAAACATTTCAAAATAATAAAATAGTGCAAGGAAAAGACTGTGAGGTAGTGGCTCTGGTTCATTGTTCATTCAGAAATCTGATGGCAGATGGGAAGAAGCTGATCTTGTGCCACTGGGTATTTGTCTTCAAGCCTTTTTCCTGATGGTAGCAGAGTGAAGAGGACATGCCTTGTGTGTTGTGGGGTGGGGGGGGGGAGGTGGTCATTGAGGATAGAGGCTGCTTTCTGAAGATGCCACCTCTTGAAGATGTTCTTGATGGAATGGAGATGGCACCCTTGATGCTGCAGGCCAAGTTAACAATCCTCAAAGTTTTTTGTCCTAAGCGTTGGCACCGTCATACCAAATGGTGATGCAACTAAGCAGAATGTCCTCCATGGAGAAGTTTTCAAGAGTCTTTGGTGACATATTGAATCTCCTCAAACTTCTCACAAAGCATAGCCGCTGGGAAGCCATCTTCGTGATTGCATCGACATGGAGGCTCCAGGACAGATCCTCAGAGTAGATTGACAAGCTTCCCATACCTTTCAAAGTTTAGCTCCACTGCTGTAGAAAGTTTGAAAATGTGGCAGACTGTGCAAAGAAAAATTGAAAAAGAGATCATGAGAACCTTGTTCGACACCATTGTTCACTCTTTGTGAATGATTCTATATAAGCCTCGCAATCTACCAGTAAAAGCATTCCTACATTGTGAAACCTGGTAATTGCTTTATCAGATGTACATGAGAGAAATATTTGGTTTGTTGATTTTTATTGGTTAGATCAAGTTGAGAAATGCACAACCCTTTTCTACATGTTATTTTGCATTACATATTGAGGTTTGAGATGTAGAATAATGAGCTGCAGTTCCACCATTGGTGGATGGATGTAATTGCAGGTAAAGGATTTTTAAAGGTTAATTACCATGTAATTGTGGACCTAATTTTATAATGCTGATTCTGAAGCTTTTGAGCTTTAGGCACGTCCAGATGTCTTTATGTAATTCTGAATTTTTCCCAAGAGCTTGCTTGTGAACTTCTCCAACATAAACATTATTTTTCCACAAAGTGGCTATCTATAGATTCCTGTCCTCAATGATCCAAAATATCAAACGCCACCTGTACAATGAATTTGCTGCAGTAGATTTCTTTCTCAAGGACATTTCACATCATGTAATATGGCCTATAATAAATGGTTGAGCTACCAGCTTTCTTAAATAGATTTGAACAATAGTGATATTCTTAACCAAATCAAAATGTTTCAACTCTTTGTTTTATTTTGATTCTTAGAAATATCATTTTGGTGTTTTTGCACAATCTTTAGCTTTTTCTTGTACTTTGGCACAAATCCTTGTTTTGAAAAATTGCATACGCTACACTTTTTATCATGACCAAAAAGAGTTAAGGAATAATTACTGGAAGGAAAGAAACTGGATCAAACGAGCCTGCAGCTGACGTGGACATTTACCCCCTCCATAAATCTTCGTCCGCGAAGCCAAGCCAAAGAAAAGAAAAAAGAAAGAATGGTGAGTTAAAAAAAACTACAGATGTATGGAAAAGTTGAATATGGTTATATTCAAAGTTGAATATGGTTAAGTTCTTCGAACTTTGAAAATTGAAAACTGCATGCTAAACTATGGTGGAAATGGTAGAGAACCCAAGGAGGTTCAACCTTGTAGGATTGTGATATGAATTGAATGGACAAGTGTTATATACTAGACCAGTAGCAATAGAAATTCACTGTCAATGGTATCTTCAAAACAATTATTTTTATTAATAATATAACATTTCTTACTTAATCTTAACTTAACCCCACTATGCACAATTGTGTGTGGGGTGGGGGGGTGTGGGGTGGCAAAACCAAAACCATTAGAGTTTAAGCTTAATTCTGAAGAGATTATTTTAAAGTTCAATCTCAGAAAGATTTTGTGTTGAACCTCAAAGTCTTTACTGCTATTCAAAAGCAATTATGGAGTTAAAGTGTGAGGCATAAGACTTCTCAAAACTCACGAATTTCTTGTAGAGTTGTTTTCAAAGAATTGTTTCTTCATACAAACGATTTTCCTCTCGCATAGAAATTTCAGAACTTGTTGTTCTTCCACAATGATTTCGCAAATCCAGGCAAGGGTTTCATGAATTGGCCATATAGAAAAGGTCATCATGTCCTCTTTTCAAACAGACAGCTGAAGTGGCTCAATTCTTTAAAATCACTTTTTTGGTGTTCCTCCTTTTCATAAGGAGAACACAGGCAGCCTTCCTTCTCCAATCTTTGGAGATTGCAGATTGAAATGATTGCATTTCAATCCTGTGAAACTTACAGGATGGTCAAGCACCTTCTTCTGGTTTCAAAATGTCTCTGTTTCAGTAATATGTTCTCTGAAAATGTCTTTAAATCATGAGACATGATATCATTGCTGTCTTTGAAGTTTCATCTCTTCAAAAAGTATGAGTGGATATGAATCCAAATTGTCTGCCGACACCAGCCAGCAGAACGGCTGTGCATGTACGCAGATGCTTCTGAGCAAACACCTATTATTTTGCTTTTTCAATGGAGACAGTCATAAGACTTTTATGACTGTTTACAGCTTTGCATTAGCAGTTATACTGTCACTTTAAGCAACAGACTTCTATCAGAACAATGAATAAGCATATGGTCTCTGAGATTGCCAGCTGCCATTTTAAAGGATTCTCTGAGTGTGTAATTGTATGTTTGTGTGTCCCTGTGTCCATAGCTACAAAATAATTTTACTAAAAATATATATAATGTATATCTAAAGATTAATATTAGCACAAATCCATCACAACAAGGAACAATTATTTTCCAGGCATTAAGAGGCTCTTGAACATTCGCTTACCTGTGTCTGTTTGCAAGCTGTGTTCTCAACCTGCTAATTTTCAGCTTTTGTATTGCCTGCATGCATACTTTTACAGATTTTGTTTGATTTCCAGAAGCCATCCAAGATGTCACTATTTAATGTACAAGTATTGGAGATACTTGGCAGGTCACACAGCATCCATGGAAGAAAAGATGTATTATTCAAACTATTTACCAAAGGAAATAGTTAACCAAAGGAAAGAGCTTACCAAAGGAAAATTGTTAGTCTCTTCCCACCCTTGGTTTCATATCCATACATTTCCATCTCTGTACATTGTTTATTTCATTTCTATTTACATCATTGCCACTACACTGTCACTTTGTTGGAGTCCCTCAATGCCTGGTAACGGAAAGACTCCAGATTGTTGATGAACCATGACAAGATCCATTGCATCGTTCTCTACTCACTCTTAGCAAATCTGCATTCTGCAAAGAGGTGGGTGAGTGTTTCCATTCAATAGAATACAGGCCTTTCAGCCCTCAATGTTGTACTGACCCAAATATTCCTTTAAAAACATTTATTAAACCCTTCCTACTCCATAACCCTCTCTTTTCTATGAGTCTCTCAAATGTCCCCAATGTAGTCATCTTGGGGAAAATATGCATTTTGGATTTTTTTCCCAATAGTACAGCCTCCTATTGTTGCTGCAAGACCTGCTGAGTTCCTATTTTTAGTACAGAAAGATCTAATTGGGAATACTCCTCTCACTGCTAGCCAGACCAAATCCTGGTGCATGTTTGTGAGCACTGGCGATGAGGCATTCCACCATATGACCTAGACGGGGTGCTCCAGAAAACACCTTATTCATAAGTCCTTGTCTCTCAGTTTCTGCAGCACATTCTGTGCTGAACACTACCTGATGGTCTTGAGGTCAAAGATGATTCTCTGGAAAATCAATTTCACAAAGAATGGGTGGTGTGGAAAAGTACAGCTGACTGAGACTGGTCCATCCTTTGCAACACCTGGGACAGATAGAATCTCAGCATAAAGCGGCACTTGGTGCCCTTGTATTTTGGTTCCAAGCACAGCCTGATGCAGCCACTTATGAAGTTGGTCATCAAGATGAAGGCTATGTTGGGTACGCCCTTGCCCTGATTGTTTGGCAACTTGTGCATGGTGAGCTTCCAGACCCTTTCCATTCTTGGATCCTCATGTGAACCTGAAAACTGCAAAGGTGGAGGTGTGGGGGATGGGGAACACCTATGTTACATACAGCATAGCAGTATTGAGAGCATCTCTTACCTGACGATCTTCCCTGTTATTGAGAGGGAGCACCACACCCACAGACTCAATTTCTGGTGGACCTTTGCGATCCACTTCCACCAATTTTTGTTGCACACCTTGGCCCCTCCAAACCAAATCCCAAATACCTTCAAGTAGTCAGATCTAACTGTAAAGGGGATGTGAGGACTGGTCAGACCTGTTACTAAAGAGCATTGCCTCACTCTTTTAGTTTACCCTGGCGCATGATGCAGACTTAAAATGGCCAAAGATCCTGATCGGCCTGTAGACCAATTGTGTGTCCGAACAGAAGAGAGTGATATCGTTCATGTACAGGGAGGCCTTGACCTGAGTGTCTCCACTACCTGGCATCGTCACTCCTCTTTTGACCTCATCTTTCCTGATGGATTCAGCAAAGGGCTCTATGCAGCACACATATAAGAATGGAAAGAGTGGGCGTTCCTGCCTGCTTCCAGACGAAGCTATCTGTTTCTCACCCATCGATTTGGGCTGTGCTATGGATATCAATGTGGTACAGTTTAGTCCAATTTCTGATTCCCTCTCGAATGCTCATTTTGGAGAGCACATCCATCATGTGATGCATGTGTGATATCCAGTCAAAAGTCTTCTCCTGATCTAAGCACACAGGTGATGGTATATCTGAGCACTGTGAGGCTGTCTGAGATTTTCTTGCCTGGAACTGTGCAAGTTTGGTCTGGGTTAATCACCTCCCCCAGGGCCGATGACTTGATTGACAACAAAATCCTGTCAAAAGCCGATGTTTACAATGAAAAGGGCTTCCAATTCCTGATATCTACATTCTTCTTTCCCCCCTCCCTCTGTTTGAAGATGAGGGTGATTATGTCCTTCTTCATGGAATCTGACATGCTGTATTCTAGTATACATCCAGCAGATACAGTCCCACAGAGCCATGTACAACTCAACCTGTAAGCCGTCACTTCTGGGGGTTTTACTTGACCCAAAGAAACAGCTGGAGTCTGTCAACAACCCCAGGAAAATTGGCTAGTCTAAACTTTTCCTCTTGCTGCCATCTAAGATCACTGTAATAGAGGACAGGAAGTTTTGGGAGACCATTCTGTCTGAAGCCTTGGTGTGGTTCTTTTCAACATAAAAGTATCTTCCAATCCTCTGCATGCCCATCTGCGAGGATGTGAATGAGCTATCCTCTTTCTTAAGATTGTGGATTACGGAGCTCCCTCTGTGAACCTTTTGGAAGAAGAAATATGAGCATGTCTCATTCTGCTCCACTGTGCAGAGGAAGATGATCTTGGAATTCTCCAAGGTGAATAGGGCAGCTTATCAACTCTTCACCTCTCTTGAGTTCCTCCCTTGCATCCAACCTCTCTCAATTGCAAAAGAAGAAATTGCGGCAGGTTAGTCTGGAATTGATTCAGTTCCCTCTACCTCTGTTTTGCTCTGTGATCACCCTTGAGGATAAAAAAAATCGCTTGATGTTCTCCTTGGTCGCTTCCCACCAATTCACCGGCAAGTTAAAGAAGAGTTTAATGGTTCTCCAACCAACATACTCTTTTAGTTTTTCTACATTCTCTGGAGTCAGCAACATTGCATTTAGCTTCCATGTTCCTTTGCCTGCCTACTGATCCTCTTGTAGGTGATGGGAGGTGCGAAGAAGGCAGTGGTCAGAGAAGAGCACTGACATGACATTGGTGATTCTAACCATGAAGGAATTCAATCAAGTCTATATTGGATTGAGTTCTTTGACCAGGTGGGCTGCGCCAGTGCTCTTTCTGCAGGGTTGCTGGAGGTGTTCCATAGCTGTGCATCTTTACTGTCACTATAGGAGTCTGAAGGAGATTTCAGTCTGCTGTCAGCACCACTGGATTGTAAAACTACAATGATGATTCAGTTGACGTCACCAGCCAAAATGACTGACCAGCAGGTCACCAGCAACAGTGGAGGCTACTAGAAGACTGCACTGCACAGGCATGGTATGCACATTGAGCACCTGGACCAGGTGCTCAACATCTTAACCTCAGTGGTTACAAAGTAGCCTCCCTGCAGCAAGATACCCAGACTGGATGCGCAACATCCCCCGACCTTTCCAACGACCCACAACCACCTCCGATTGTTTCTGAGGTGTGGCAACCCACACTCTTCTACAAAAGTCACATCTGCCTTGACTTTCGCAAGGTATTGCAAGCCGTTTCCACATCACATTGTGCGTTTACACTGTGCACATTGAGGGTTGCTATTTTAATCTCTATAGTTTATTGGAGTCCCAGTTTGCAGACTGGAAACACAATCTTGACATTCCAATGTCAATCAGCCTGAGCCCTCGTGATTTCAGGTTCAAGAACAGGAGATGATCTTGCTCAAGTTCCATGGGGGAGATCTGGCCATGCATTTGGCCTTTCATCTCTTGGATGGCTTGTATTCTCTTTCTCTCAGAGCTGGGGGACAATGGCCTTTGCAGTGCTCTTGGTCTCCCACAGACTGGTTGGGGGGGGGGGGGTAGTGCTGACAGTTTCTGCACTGCACCCGGTTTTCCTGGAGCTGGAAGTTGGTGGGGGGGGGGAGGGAGGAGAGGTTGGTCAATGGCCTCTGCATTGCACCTAGTGTTCCTAGAGCTGGGTGATGATGGAGGTGGGTGACAGGCTCAGCACTGTTCCCAGTCTCCCAGAACTGGGGTTGGCTGGGTGTTGTACATCCCACATTCAGGCTTTCTCATAACCCATTGTTCACCTTTCTTTCCTTTCAATTTGTGCTTCTTCTATCTTCATCTGATCCCTGTGCCGGCTTCATCCTCAGAAAGTAAGAGGGTGGTGACTTCTGTTTGAACCTTGAACCTTGAACCTTTTCTTCCCACTGCTTAGTGTTGATCGCCAGATTTTTCTGTGAGGCTTTTTTTGGTTTCCTTTCTTCATGTTGAGGGGGTGTTGACCTCGATGAGGTTGGTAATGTTGGATTTTTCCTATCATTCACTGTAGGTGGCTACTCATTTTGGGTAGGCAATATAGAGGTGGCCTACTTCCCCACATAAGTCGCAACCCTTGCTCTCTGCACAGTACTTGGTCTGATAGCTTCCTGCTGACTGTTCTTGTCGATGACTTCATGCCATTAGGCTGCCATATCACCAGGTTATTTTGTAGTCCCTGCATTCCCTGGGCCTAGTGTGACCAAGTACCCAGAGTTCCCTCCAGTGGTGAACTCTGAGTGGGGTGGGAGGGGGTTTTGGATAAGGACCCCTTTGCTGTCCTATAACCATATAACCATATAACCACTTACAGCACAGAACAGGCCAGTTCGGCCTTACTAGTCCATGCCGTAGCAAATCCCCACCCTCCTAGTCCCACTGACCAGCACCCGGTCCATACCCCTCTTGTCCCCTCCTATCCATGTAACTATCCAGTCTTTCCTTAAATGTAACCAATGATCCCATCTCGACCACGTCTGCCAGAAGCTCATTCCACATCCCCACCACCCTCTGCGTAAAGAAATTTCCCTTCATGTTCCCCTTATAATTTTCCCCCTTCAATCTTAAACCATGTCCTCTAGTTTGAATCTCCCCCTTTCTTAATTGAAAAAGCCTATCCACATTTACTCTGTCTGTCCCTTTTAAAATCTTAAACACCTCTATCAAGTCCCCTCTCAATCTTCTATGCTCCAGAGAAAAAAGCCCCAGTCTGCACAACCTTTCCCTGTAACTCAGACCCTGAAATCCTGTCAACATTCTCGTGAACCTTCTCTGCACTCTCTCTATTTTGTTTATATCTTTCCTATAATTTGGTGACCAAAATTGTACACAGTACTCCAAATTTGGCCTCTCCAATGCCTTGTACAATTTCATCATAACCTCCCTACTCTTGAATTCAATACTCCAATTTATGAAGGCCAACATTCCAAATGCTTTCTTCACCACACCATCTACCTGAGTATCAGCCTTGAGGGTACTATTTACCATAACTCCTAAATCCCTTTGTTGCTCTGCTCTCCTCAATTGTCTACCATTCAATGTATATGACCTATTTAAATTTGCCATTCCAAAATGTAGCACCTCACATTTATCTGTATTAAATTCCATCAGCCATTTCTCAGCCCACACCTCCAGCCTTCCTAAATCACCTTTTAATCTACGGTAATCTACCTCACTGTCCACAACACCACCAATCTTTGTGTCATCCGCAAACTTGCTTATCCAATTCTCCACCCCTACATCCAGATCGTTAATATATATAACAAATAATAGTGGACCCAGGACCAAACCCTGAGGAACTCCACTAGTCACCGGCCTCCAATTGGGCAAACAATTTTCTACCACTACTCTCTGACACCTCCCATCCAACCACTGCTGAATCCATTTCACTACCTCCTTATTTATACCTAATGCCTCCACCTTTTTTCCTTACCTCCTGTGGGGAACTTCGTCAAAAGCTTTACTAAAGTCCAAATAGACAACATCCACAGCTTTCCCTTCATCAACCTTTTTTGTAACCCCCTCGAAGAACTCAATCAGGTTTGTCAAGCATGATCTACCCCTGACAAAACCATGCTGATTACTCCCTATCAATCCCTGTACCTCCAAAAATTTGTAAATAGCATCCCTCAGAACACTTTCCATCAACTTGCCCACCACAGACGTCAGACTTACAGGCCTATAATTCCCAGGTTTGCATTTGGACCCTTTCTTAAACAGAGGAACCACATGCGCCACCCTCCAATCCTTTGGTACCACCCCCGTGGCCAGTGACATCCTAAATATCTCTGTTAATGGCCCCACTAACTGTCCACTAGCCTCCCTGAGTGTCCTAGGGAATATATTGTCCGGTCCGGGAGATTTATCCACCTTTATCTTTTTTAACACAGCCATCACTACCTCCTCGGTTATCCTTATATGCTTCATGACCTCCCCACTATTTTTCTTTACTTCAACTGTTTCAACATTTTTTTTTCCCTAGTGAATACCGAGGCAAAGAAATCATTCAAAATTTCCCCCATTTCCTCAGACTTCTCACTCAGCCTACCCTCGCTATCTACAAGGGGTCTAATTTTATCTCTCACTAATCCTCTCTCAGCTTCACCTTCTCTTGGCATTTGTTGATCTAGATTCCAAATGTCTTCGTCCATGCAGGTCCCTGTTCCCTCAACACAACTGTCTCGGAAGGTGAGCAAGTCCACCATTGGCATATGTGGCTTGAATATGTGCACCATTATCACTCTTTCTTTCTGCATTGGACAGGGAAGAGTAGCTGTGCCTTGAATAGCAAGCGTCAGGTCATGGTCCATTTTTCCTGGAAGCCGCGGAGCATCCTCTGCCATCCTGCAGGAATATGAATGTCACATTGAAGTGACTATTATCTGCAACATCCTGGAGGCAGTAGATGACCTTCACCTCAAATTTGCAGCATTCCATCAAGATCTTACAGATACAGAGGTCCTGGGAAAACCAGGATCATTTGCAATGTCCTTCACTGCCCTCCTGATAGTGTTCCGGATCCTTTGTCTTCCTGAGGGGTTTGCTGTCATGGCCATTCTCGACAGACTTGAGGAGGTATATAACCAACATTTCTGGCCTGAGCCCTTCATCAAGGTATGAGAAAAAAAGCAGATATGCACCTGAATAAAAACGGTGGCAGGAGGGAAGAAGGGGCAAGAGGGAAGAAGGGGCAAGAGGGAAGAAGGGGCAAGAGGGAAGAAGGGGCAAGAGGGAAGAAGGGGCAAGAGGGAAGAAGGGGCAAGAGGGAAGAAGGGGCAAGAGGGAAGAAGGGGCAAGAGGGAAGAAGGGGCAAGAGGGAAGAAGGGGCAAGAGGGAAGAAGGGGCAAGAGGGAAGAAGGGGCAAGAGGGAAGAAGGGGCAAGAGGGGCGAGGAAGAGCACAATCAAGAGGTCATAGGTGGGAGGGCAGAAGCTGAAAAGTGATAGGGTGAGAGAGTAGCTCTGAATGGAGAGGGAAGGGGTTGTGAGCTAGAGAAAAGGAGACAGAGAGATAGGGAAAGAGAGACATGGGAGGCCTAATGGAAAACAGAAATCAATATTAATGCCATCTGGTTGGAGAGTGCACAGATGAAATATTAGGTGTTATTCCTATTTTCAGATGGTCCCAGTTGGCAGTGCATGAGGCCATGGGAATGAGGCATAGAACTGAAATGGTTTGCAACTGGGAGGTCCCTGCTATGGCAGCAGACAATGTGAAGGTGCTCAATGAAATGATCTCCCAGTTTGCATCCAGTCTCTCTGCTGTAGAGGAGGCAATAACAGGAGAACCGAATGCAGTAACTGTCCCCTACAGTTTCACAAGTAAATTGTTGCTTCACTGAGAAGGACTGGTCAGTACCCTTAATTATGGTGAAGGAGGAGGTGTGGGCACAAGTGTAGCATTTTCTGGGTGACAGGGTAGGTGCAAAGGGAGCAATTGGTGGGAAGGGACGAGTAGGCAAGGGAACCACGGACAGAGAGGTCCCTACGGAAAGCGGAGAGGGAATGATTTGCCTGGTGGCGAGATCACATTGTAGGTGTCGCAAAGCTTGTGGCATAAAGATCTGTGTTTGAGGGTGAAATAATGTCATGGATAAGTAGGTAACAGAAAACGCAGTCTTGATAATTGAGACATTTTCAGATTCAGTAGGTAATTAGTGGGGAGCTAGGGCTTCAACTACTTACAATCTATAGCCCCTTTCACACTTGCAAGTGTTAGGAATTAACAGTCAATTGGCCTAAAAAGGGTCTCATGTCGAATGAAAATTGTCTCAATGGCAGCGTGAGGTGACGTCATCTCACACCAGGGATAGACTGCCTCTAATAATTTATTTCAGTGGTTCTCAACCTTTTTCTTTTCACTTACATACCACTTTAAGTATGCCTATGCCTTCAGTGCTCTGTGATTAGTAAGGGAGTGGGAAGGGAAAGTTGAGAATCACTGCTCTAGACCCAATTGTTACTGAAATATTTTGCTTGAGAAAAATTGTCATTGGCCCATTTCCTTTGGAGTTATGAAACCGTGCACATAACGAGTCAATTAGCTATGATTAAAACAGTGGTTTTCAATTTTTTTCTTTTCCACCTACATTTACTAATTACAGAGCGCATAGGGAAAACTTAAAGTGGTATCTGAGTGGAAAGAAAAAGGTTGAAAATCATTGCTTTATTTTGTTCTTTCAATTGAGAGCATATTTTTTTATTATAATTTTTTTATTTTTCATATTATGAACCATATCAACGAAAATATATACAAACATTTCTCATTAAATATACACAGTGGCATTTTCTCCCATTTTTTCCCCTTCCCACCCCCCCTCCAAAACCAATAAATATTCAACATAGATAATACAATAAAACCATTAAGCAATGTCATTACACAATGAAAAATAAACAAGAAAGATGTGTGATCTACTTTTACACACTGGATCAAGTCGTTTTGTCTTCTTATCATTTTAGCGGGTGGAGGTCCGAGGCAAGCTCTTTCTGTTATGTTCCATGGACAGTCCCCAAATTTTTTCAAATAATGTGACGTTATTTTTTAAATTGTATGTTATTTTTTCCAATGGAATACATTTATTCATTTCCATGTACCATTGGTGTACTCTCAGGCTCTCTTCCATTTTCCAAGTTGACATTATACATTTTTTTGCTACTGCTAAGGCTATCATAATAAATCTTTTTTGTGCTTTATCCAATTTGAGGCCTAATTCCTTACTTATATTACTTAGAAGAAAGATCTCGGGATGTTTTGGTATGTTATTTTTTGTGATTTTATTTAATATCTGATTTAGATCTTCCCAAAACATTTTCACTTTCTCACATGCCCAAATTGCATGTACTGTTGTTCCCATTTCCTTCTTACAGAGAAAACATCTATCTGATAATATTGGATCCCATTTTTTTAACTTTTGGGGCATGATATAACCTGTGTAACCAATTATACTGCATCATGCATAACCTTGTGTTTATTATATTCTTCATAATTCCAGAACATAACTTTTCCCATGTTTCATTTTTTATCTTTATGTTTAAATCCTTTTCCAACTTTTGTTTGGGTTTATTGCTTATTTCATCATTTTCTTTATCTTGCAGCTTAATGTACATGTTCGTTATAAATCTTTTAATTATCATTGTGTCTGTAATAACATATTCAAAGCTGCTTCCTTCTGGTAATCTCAGTCTTTTTCCCAATTTATCCTTTAAATAAGCTTTCAGTTGATGATATGCAAACATTGTACCATGAGTTATTCCATATTTGTACTTCAACTGTTCAAATGTTAATAAATAATTTCCCAAAATAATTTTCTATTCTTTTAATTCCTTTTCTCTCCCATTCTCTAAAGGAAAGATTATCTATTGTAAAAGGGATTAGCGGATTTTGCGTCAATAGTAATTTTGGTGTTTGGTCATTCCTTTTTTTTCCTTTCTAAGTGAATCTTCTTCCATATATTGAGTAAATAATCCAGTACTGGTGAGCTTTTATATTGTACCAGCTTTTCATCCCACTTATAAAGTATATGTTCCAGTACCTTCTCCCCTATTTTATCTTGTTCCATCTTTGTCCAGTCTGGTTTTTCCCTTATCTAGTAAAAATCTGATAAATACCTTAATTGTGCTGCTCTATAATAATTTTTAAAGTTTGGTAACTGCAAACCGCCTTGGTTGTACCTCTCTGTTAATTTATCTAACGCTATCCTCGGTTTCCCCCCTTTCCATAAGAATTTCCTTATTATTCTCTTTAGTTCATTAAAGAATTTCTCTGTTAAGGGAATTGGTAACGATTGAAATAAGTATTGTATCCTTGGGAAGACATTCATTTTGATGCAATTTACCCTCCCTGTCAACATTAGCAGTAATTCTTTCCAATGTTCTAAGTCTTCCTGCAATTTCTTTATTAGTGGCTGATAATTTAATTTGTGCAGGTGGCTTAAGTTATTATCTAACCTATTACCTAGGTATCGGATTGCTTGTGTTTGCCATTTAAATGGTGATTCTTTTTTTAAATTCTGTATAATCCGCATTACTCATTGGCATCACTTCACTTTTATTTGCATTGATCTTGTACCCCAATATTTCTCCATATTCCTTTAATTTCTTATGTAATTCTTTTATTGATATTTCTGGTTCTGTTAAGTATACTATGATGTCATATGCAAATAAACTGATTTTATACTCCTTCTCCTTTATTTTTATCCCTTTTATTTTATTTTCAGTTCTTATCAGTTCTGCCAATGGTTCTATTGCTAAAGCAAGCAGTGAGGGGGATAATGGACATCCCTGCCTAATTGACCTACTTAATTTAAATTGGTTCGATACATATCCATTTACTCTTACCTTCGCCAATTAATCCAATTAATATATTTTTCTGGTAGATTGAACCTCTGTAATACTTTGAATAATTAATTCCATTCTACTCTGTCAAAGGCTTTTTCTGCGTCTAAAGCAGCAGCCACTATTGGCTTCTTATTTCCTTGAACTGCATGAATTAGATTAATGCATTTATAGACATTATTCACTGTTCGTCTTTTCTTAATAAATCCAGTTTGATCTTGTTTTACTATTTTTGGTACACAATCGGTCAATCTGTTTGCTAATAATTTCACTATTATCTTATAATCTGAATTAAGTAGAGATATTGGTCTATATGATGCTGGTGTTAGTGGCTCCTTTCCCGTCTTTGGTATTACTGTAATTATTGCTGCCTTACATTAATCTGGCAAGTGTTGTGTTTCTTCTATCTGGTTCATTATTTCCAGGAGAGGAGGAATTAATAACTCTTTAAATGTTTTATAGAATTATTGCTCGGCAGCTTTTTTAATTTATCCTGTACTTCCTCTATTTCAAATTGTTTTATCATTTTGTTTTGTTCCTCGTTTTGCAATTTCAGCAGTTCAATTTTAGCTAAAAAAAAAACTCTTCTACTTTATCATCTTTCCCCCTTGTTCTCAGTTCGGTATAATTGTTCATAAAATTCCTTAAAGTTCTCATTAATCTCTATTGGATTATATGTAATTTGTTTGTCCTTTTTCTTTGATGCCAATACAGTTCTTTTAGCTTGTTCTGTTTTAAGTTGCCAGGCTAATATTTTATGTGTTTTTTCTCCTAGTTCGTAATACTTTTGCTTTATTTTCATTATGTTCTTCTCCACCTTATACGTTTGTAATGTTACGTATTTTATTATTTTTTTGTCCGCCAATTCTCTCCTTTTTATAAGTTCCTTTTCTGTACTTACTATCTCTCATTCTAACTGCTCTATTTCTCGATTGTAGTCCTTTTTCATCTTAGTTACATAACTTATTATCTCCCCTCCAATGAACGCTTTCATTGTGTCCCATAATATAAATTTGTATTACACTGATTCCGTATTTATTTCAAAATATGTTTTAATTTGGCGTTCAATAAAATCTCTAAATTCCTGCCTTTTAAGTAACATGGAGTTTAACCTCCATCTATATGTTCTCGGTGGGATGTCCTCCAGTTTTATTGCTAATAACAGGGGTGAATGATCTGATAGTAGTCTAGCTTTATATTCAGTTTTTCTAACTCTCCCTTGAATATAGGCCGACAACAAAAACATATCAATCCTTGAGTATGTTTTATGCCTACTTGAATAATATGAGTATTCCTTCTCTCTTGGGTACTGCCTCCTCCATATTTCCATAAGTCTCATTTCCTGCATTGATTTAATCATAACTTTGGCCACTTTATTCTTTTTTCTTGTCTTTTGTCCAGTTTTATCCAACATTGGATCCAAATTAAGGTTAAAATCCCCTCCTATCGATATATTTCCTTGTGCATCTACACAATCTTCAAAAAAATATCTTGCATAAACTTTTGATCCTCTTTAGGTGCGTACATATATATTGAGCAAATTCTGAATATATCTGACACTTTATCATTACATACCTCCCTGCTGGATCTATTATTTCCTCCTCTATTTTGATTGGCACATTTTTATTAATTAATATAGCTACACCTCTAGCTTTTGAATTATATGATGCTGCCGCTATGTGTCCTACCCAGTCTCTCTTTAATTTGTTATGTTCCACTTCAGTTAAATGCATTTCCTGTACAAATGCTATATCTATTTTTTTCTTTTTTTCGGTAAATTTAATAGCCTCTTCCTTTTAATTTGATTATGTATTCCATTAATGTTTATAGTCATATAGTTCAACATGGCCAACTCATATCCTGTTTCCACCTCATTTCCGCTTCCTCACCACCACCATCCCCATTTTCATCTCTCAGTTTTCCATTTTTAAACTCAATGTATTACAACACATTTAAAACATAAAATACTCTTAACAACTCCCACATCCAACATTCCCTTAACCCCAATTATCCCTCCCCTCTCTGAGTTGCCCCTTACCCCTTGCCGGGCAACCACAACTCCCCTTTCCATTTGGATTGTGAACCTGTTCACAAGCGTCAACTGATTTAACTGACAGTTATTCTCTCCCCCCAAACCCCACCCCCAGAAAACACTTTTTTTTACATATATAATAGTTATTTTTTCCCCCCCTTACTTCCTTCCTTCCCTTCTCTTTCCCTTCTTTAGTTCTTTACATATACATTGATTTTACATCTTTTTATATATTTTATCACCATTCTTCATTCTTGTTACATCTCTTCATCTCTCCTTCTGTCCTGCAGGTGTTCTGCAAATTCTTGTGCTTCCTCCGGATACGAGAACAGTCTGTTTTGCTCCCGAGGGATAAATATTTTAAGCACAGCTGGATGTCTTAACATAAATTTATAACCTTTTTTCCCAAGGATCAATTTTGCTGTGTTAAACTCCTTCCTCTTCTTTAAGAGTTCAAAACTTATGTCTGGGTAAAAAAATATTTTTTGACCCTTGTATTCCAATGGTTTATTGTCTTCTCTAATTTTATTCTATTTCCATTCCTTCCTGCATTTCTGTCATTCCCAGGACCTTTGGGATCCGTTCTTTTATAAATTCCTTCATATCTGTGCTTCTTCATCTTCCTTCAGGCCCACTATTTTTGTTATTTTGCCTACTATAGTTTTCCAGCATATCAATTTTCTGAGCTAACATCTCTTGTGACGCTTTAATTTTTTTAATCACTTTCTTCCATTTTCCCCTCATAAGTCATTTACTTTATTTCTACAGCCATTTCTCGTTCTTCCATATTTTCTACCCTTTTCTAGCTCTAATCTTTGCACTTTATCTTCTGTTCTTTTGATTTTTCTTTTAATTGCACTAAATTCTAATGACAACCATTCTTTTAATGCTCTCATTTGTTCTTGAAAAAAAGCTTTATCTATATTCTTTCCATCTGTTTTGCCTTCTATTTCTCTGTGAAAATTTTGGTCTTCTTTCTCTTCTTCTGTGTCTGTACCTGTATTTGTGTCTTCTTCTCTTCTTTGTATCTGTGTCTCTTCTGACTTTCCTGATGAGTTGCTTGTCTCACTTTGTCAGGCCTCTTCTTGCTTGGCCTCTTGCTGTTGGTCCTCTTCTTCTGAGCTGTTCATCTGTTGAGCCTCCTGCTGCTGCTCTTCTTTCCTTTCACTCCCTCTCCTGGCGCTGTCCTCTTCTTCCAGCTGAGAACCCTGGTGTCGGGCATCCCTCAGCTGGTCGCGCTGTGGTTGCCCACTCCTCGGCTGAGCCCCCCTTCTGTCGGTGTTCTCCTCCTTTGTTTGCGCACTGCGCGACTCCTCATGCATGCGCAGTTGCGCACTTTTGTTTAGCTCAGAGAGCCATTTTTGCAGTCCAGCAATCGGGGTGTCGTGACTCCGCAGGGCCAACACAAACCTTGGAGATCAGGCTCTCTTCTCCACCACTGCTCCTTGTTTCTTCATGCAGGTAAAGCCTTTTCCTTTCTCTTCCGGTGTCTTCTTTTTTTCCTGTTGTTTTTACTTTTTCCTTCTTGGGTGCCATTTTCTTTCTTTCCTCTACAATTTTATCTTTTATTTTTTATATTTTGTATTTATTGAACTTTGTCTTTTCTTCACTTTTTTTCTTCCTTTCTGGAGAGGGCTGGTATTACCCTACCGGCCACTACTCCATCATGTGACTCCTCCCCAATTGAGAACATATTTAAGGGAAAATTTTGGTTTAGAAATGCAGTTACCTATTTATAATGAAGTGGAAGCCCTTATTAGGAGAGGAAATATTTTTTAAATTACCTCTGTGATATATCTTTTATTGCAAATTATTAAACAGAATTATTAAACAGAGTGTGCACAAATCGAGACACAATTGGGAATAAGATCTGAATATTGCAGCTGAGGAGCAAAGATGGTTAGATCTTTGTCAAGATGGTATGATAAATACTATCAATGTAAGATATAGATTAGTTCAATATAATTTTTTACATCAGCAATAGTTGATTGTTGTTTTGAAAAGCAACAGATGAAAGAACTCGGAGGATTAGGTTCAGAGCTGCTGGCTGTCTGAAAGCTGCTTGCTGTTCTAAGGGGGTCATTTGGTTTTGCAAGCAAAGAGAGTCAAACAGGCTTTTTCTCTGAGTGAGAGAGAGAGAGAATTCAGTTCAGCAGCAGCAGCAGCTGGGACTGGAACAGGATAAGCTGGCAAGCTTGTGGAAAAACCCCATTTTGAAGATGGGTTGTGAGTGCTTATTTCAGGCTGGTCAAAGCCCTTGTGGCCCATACAAAAGGAGAGGACTGGTTGCCTAATGTTTCACTTAAAATAAAAGAAACAAAAAGGAACTTTGTGGTGACCTGAAAGAAAGAGGTTATCATCTGGAAAACCTTGATGGGCAAGTTTCTTCGGCAAGACACTGAAGTGGCTGATTAAAAAGAATCAGTTTGTGTCCACCGACAACAAATCTCTCTCCGAAAACAGACAAGAACCTTTCTGAGTGGTAACCATTTATCTTTCAATCAACAAAGCCTGCTGAAATTCATAAATGTACAATTCTGTGCACAGTATAAGAATTGCCTGCAACTAGCAAACTTGGAGTGAGAAGTGAGATTGGACTGTGAATTAAAGAACTTTTCTGAACTTACATACACGTGCACTTAGAATTAGAAGGGGGTTGTTAGGTTAAGTAAGTTAATAGTAATAAGATAAAGTTTGATCCTGTTTTCATGTTTAAAGATAATTAAAAGCAACTTTTGTTTAAGTAACGATTTGTCGTGGTGAATTTCTATTGCTGCTGAGTTTTGGGATCCTCTGGGCTCATAATACACCACAAAAATTGAATAGAATGAAACCAGATATATCGGATCAATGTTTTAGGTTCTTCCATTCAACTTGCTCATGCTCCAAGGGAATACCTTTTGGGTGGATTCACAACATTTTTTAGAACGAGTTACAACTACAGTACTTCGATTAAATTCAGATTGATTTTTACTGGAAAACATAGAAGGAACAATACCTAAACTAAAATTGTCAATATACCAAGTGAAATTTGTTACAATAGCATTGCCAGTAGCAAGGGAATGTATTGCAGTGACTTGGAAATTGGATGCATATTTAGATATGGGAAGATGGATTGCAGAAATTCAAAGTTGTATTCCATTAGAGAAAATTTCATTTAATTTGAGAAATAAATATACCATATTTAGGTTTAAATATATAGAAATGTTCTACCAGCCATTTAAGACCTTCTTCCTTAAAATGAAGCTTTACGTACAGCACAGTATAAGCCCTTCAGTCCCTTTTGTTGTTGTACTGTCCTATATACACCTTTATAAGTGATTGTGGGAAAGTGCTAGCAATAAATAGCAATAGTGGATAATTTTTAAACAGGGTGGGAAAGTTGGAAGCCCTATTGTGCATTATTTGTTGTTATGAGCCCAGAGGGCCCCAAAACCCAGCAGCAATAGATATTCACCAAGACAAATGATTACTTAAACAAAAGTTGTTTTTAATTATCTTTAAACATGAAAATAGAATCAAATTTTAACTTAACTAACCTAACTTAAACCCCTTCTAATTCTAAGCGCATAATGTGTGTGTAAGTTTAGAAAAGTTATTTGGTTCACAGTCCAATCTCACTTCTCATTCCTCCAAGTTCACTAGTTGCAGGCAATTCTTATACTGTGCACAGAATTTAACATTTATAAAGTTAACCAGGCTTTTGTGATTGAAAGCTAAACGGTTACCACTCAGGAAGGTTCTTGTTGGTTTTCAGAGAGAGATTTGTTGTTCCAGGACATCCACAACTGATGTACTTCCATCAGTCATGTCAGTGTCTTGCTGACGAAACCTGTCCCTTTAGGGTTCTCCAGATGATAACCTCTTTCTTTCAGGTTACCAGAGTTCCTTTTTGCTTCTCTTATTTCAAGTAATACATTAGACAGCCAATCCTCTCCTCTTGGATGAATCACAAGGGCTTTGAGCAGGCAGTCTTCCAAAATGGGGCTTTTCACAAGCTTGCCAGCTTGTCCTGTTCCAATCCCAGCTGCTTCTGCTGGCTGTAACACTGTGGAAGTGATCTCTGTGTGTGTCTTTCTCTCTTTCTCTCTGACTGAGAGAAAGCCTGTTTGACTCTCTCTGCTTGCAAAATCACATGACCCTCTTAGAACAAGTTCTCTTCCAGACAATCTGCAGCTCCAACAAGATCTTTCATCTGTTGCCTTTTGTAAACAACAATCCATTAGTGAAGCCTCTTGAGCACTTTTCAAAGCTTTTGCAAAAGTTGCAGAGCTGATATGTCTAGCATCAGGCAGAGCTCCAGTATTTCAAAGAAGATATGTTTAAAAGTGTTTGTATGTGACCTACTCAAGCAAACATTTCTGAATTTATCTCCCAAGAACATTTCTATATACTCTGTCACATTGTACAATGTGGGAAAGTTGGTAGTGCTATAGCGCACAATTTATAAATACGGTTGGAAATGAAAAAAAATCAATGGCTGACCTGCCCTCCCAGAAGGCTGTATGGCAGAATAATGGCTGTATGCAAGGCTGCATGCACAGAGCGCTCATAGTGGGGTTTCTCTGCCGCATGCTATTTAAAAATTGTCCACTATCGCTATTTATTTCCTTTCTTTCTCTCCCGCTCCAATATTCTCCAAGGCAAAGCTTATACCTTCATTTTAATCTTTTCTTCCTTCACATTCCTGCACTTGTGCAAAAACAAGTCATTCTGTCCTAGAATCCAATTGCCTGTTCTACACTTGCCTGATTGCCACGCCAGCATCTGAAGATACTGAGGATTGCACTAGGGATCGAGACAGTCTATCCCTGGCATGAGTTCACGTCATTTCACGCCGATGTTGAGATGATTTTCATTCCACACTAGACCCCTTTCAGTCCAATTGGCCATTAATTCCTGGGACCACTTGCATGTCTGGAAGGGGCTGGTTTGATATCTGACAACATGCCAAATCTCTTGACTCCTTCAAAACTTTGGTTGGAATGCTTTCTTCATAGTTCCCTCTGCTGGGACCAGGATGCATCTTATGAGATGTGGACTCCCAGGAACTTGAAGGTTTGCCTGCCCTCTGTACTGTCAATGCAGAGAGCTGTGTGATCCCTCAGCAACAATAAGATCCTTGGTGATGAGAGCAAGATTCTTGTTCTGGCACCATCCAATCATGTTCTTGGTCTATATCCTGTATTCTCGCCCATTTCCAGTTATTTGCCCAACACTGGTGGTGTCAGTGAATTTGTGAATTGAGTTGGGACTAGACTTGGCTGTAGAGTTATGGGTGTATAGGGAATAGAGTAGGGAACTTGGCATGCAGATTCGGGATGATGTGGAGGAGGTGATGTTACTGATCCACCCTTGGATCTGCTGACAAAGAAGCCAAGCATCTAGTTACAAAGGGATGAACTGAATCCCAGATTCTTTGACTTCATTATGCTCCTACATTCCTTGTATTCCTCAAGGGAATCCCTTGAACCTGTCTTCCAGTATCTAATGCATGCCTTTTTTTCTTTCTGGTCTGTGAGCCTTGTTAACTAGGGTTCCTTTACGTTGACATTCCTGCCCTTTACCCAACTGGGGATGTGCTTGTCCTAGTCATTTGTTATCACACTCTTAAATACCTCCCATTTGGAGTTCCTCAGGGTAGAATCCAAGGCTCAATCATCTTTAGCTGCATCAGTAATCTTCCTTCAATTCATAGGTCAGAAGTAAGATGTTTTGTTGAGCCTCATTTGCAACTAGGATAATGAAGCAGCCCTCAACGAAATGCTGCAAGACCTGGACTATATCCAATCCTGACCTGATGGCTGGTAATTGTCAATCATATGCTTCACAAGTGCCAGGCAATTATATCCAATAAGAAAATCCAAATGTAGCTCCCTGACATTGCCATCATTGAATTACCCATTATCAATATACTGGGGGTTACCATTGATCTGAGTAGAGTAGCCATGGAGAATGTGGAGGAAAACCCCATACAGACACGATGAGAATGTACAAACTCCTTACAGACAGCGCGGGATTCTCACACTCCCTACCATTTACATGGCTTAATTCAGGATTGTTGGGACATGCTCTGCTTACTGGGATTCATGCAGCTTGAACACATTCAAGAAACTTGAAGCCATGCAGGACGTAACTGCCTTCTTGAATATCCACCCTATCCACAATCATCCACTCAGCTGGCACACGGTAGCAGGTATTTTTTACCAATAATTTGCCAGACTCTTCCACACCTTCAAAATCCACAAAAATGCTATACACAATGCCAGAAAAAGCATTAAATATCATCCAGACTTGGAAATGTATCACTACTTCTTCCTTATCGCTGGATCAAAATTCTAGAATTCTCCCTAACGGCATTGACGGTACACCCACTTTGCAAAGATTGCAGTGGTTCAAGAAGGCAGCTCACCACCATTTCCTGAGTGAAGCTGTGAAAGGCAGTTACGTTCTGGCTCAATCTCCACTTCTCTTGATTGAATAAAAGAAAATTCCTCAAGAATCCCGCGCTGTCTGTAAGGAGTTTGTACATTCTCATCGTGTCTGTATGGGGTTTTCCTCCACATTCTCCATTTTCCTCCTACTGCTCAAAACGTCTCTGGATTGTAGGTTAAGTGGGCAGCAAGGGCTTGTGGGCCGAAAATGCCTGCTACTGTATTATATGTCTAAATTTAAGTTTTAAAATGTATTTAAATAAACAGCTACTTGGAGAAATAAATGCATCTCAGGCATTTTCTTAAATGTTGCACTAAATTTATTGAATAATCCAATGATCAATTATGTGGATGATTAACGCATGTATAATTTTATGCCAAGGCAGGAAATCTATCAATTCTTAATGTTTCATGGCCCACTAAAGCCTCTGGTTCAATTAATTAATAAAAAAAAGTATAAAAGCATGCCTATTTCATCTAATGGCTCTAATTGGTTCTTAATTCTGAAAGTTCTCAGACGTTGATAGCTCTACATAACAAATGCAGAATACTTATTAGAAATAGGGTAACAATGATAATTTGAGAAGTCAAGCAACTGGAGAGCTTGAATCAACCAACAAAAGTGGGAGTGCTTTTCTGCTTTGAATTTAACCAGCTTCATTGCCTAACTCTGTCAACCATGTGATTGATCTATGATTTGTTTGAATCAGCTGATGTGGTGGGGGTTGTATTTGACCTTGGTGCATCTCAATTTGGAGATAAAAATAAATGTTTTGTCTCTAAATTTTACCTGGGTGTGCTTAGGAGTAGGCCAAATGTACCCAGGCAGCTGTATTTACTTTCACCTTTTTGATCTGAATGCTTGACTCACTATGAATGTGTTCTATACACTTGATATCCAAGGCAGCTTGCAGGAGATATACAACTTGTACTGATCTACAAGGGAAATGAGAGGTGATAATCGACAGAAAATTTGCCTAGTTTCACTCCATGTCATTCAAACTTCAAGGTTTGAAGTTGACATTAAAAACTTGCAGGCCTATGCTCTCTTGACTTTGTCTCACTGGCAGGACAGACCCAACAAAGTATTATCAGACAATACTTTTGAATTGGGGATATGAGTAGCTGGGATACAACTCTGAGAGTCTGGTTGTCAGGCACTTTCATTTGTGGGACAGTCTCCAATTTTAGCAGCTTTTCAGATGTTATTATGATGTGCTTTGCTGTCTTGAAAGGGCTCATGGCATCTTCTGTCGTTTTTTTAACCTAATTGTCTTGCTTATGTTTAAATGGGTGATAATTAGCAGTGACAAAATACAGGTTTCCTAAGCCATTTGATTTCAAAGGTGGGGCAGGAAGTGTTGGGAGGTGTTGAGGGTGGAGTGGAGGGGTGGGGTGGAGTGGAGGGGTGGGATGGGAGGTAGTGGAGGAGTGGGGTGGGAGGTAGTGGAGGGGTGGGGTGGGGTGGGAGGTAGTGGAGGGGTGGGGTGGGAGGTAGTGGAGGGGTGGGGTGGGAGGTAGTGGAGGGGAGGAGAGGGGTGGGGTGGGAGGTAGTGGAGGGGAGGAGAGGAGTGGGGTGGGAGGTAGTGGAGGGGAGGAGAGGAGTGGGGTGGAGGAGTGGGGTGGAGGAGTGGGGTGGGAGGTGTTGGGGTGGAGTGGAGGGGTGGGGAGGGAAGTGTTGGAGTGGGGTGGAGGGGTGGGGTGGGGTGGGAGGTGTTGGGGTGGAGTGGAGGGGTGGGGAGGGAAGTGGAGTGGAGGGGTGGGGAGGGAGGTGTTGGGGGTGGAGGGGTGGGATGGGAGGTAGTGGAGTGGAGGGGCGGGAGGTAGTGGTGGGGTGGGAGGTGGTGGAGTGGAGGGGTGGGGTGGGAGGTGTTGGGGTAGAGTGGAGAGGTGGTTTGGGAGGTAGTGGAGGGGGGGACGGGTGGGGTGGAGGGATGGGACGGGAGGTGTTGGAGATGGGGGGTGGGGGGCAGTGAGGTGTGCTGGCAGTTAGGAATTGATCCCATTGGTTGTCTGGAGGATAAAGACCAGACAGATTATTTTGAGATATGAATGAATGAGTTTTGTGCTAACCCATGGTAATAGTAACAATAAAGTAATTAACACATTTTCTAGGCCTATTTAATCAACAGAAATTTGAGATGCAGGATTTAAATTTGCTTCTGGAGTACTAATCTAGCAATTTAGCTGGTCTGCACTAACTGCAACTGTGATATATATCTGTTTATTTCGTATATATTGTGGTAATTTAATTTATACTATTGGTGTATCTTGCATACCTATAGCTACAGAAAGTAAGAATTTTGCATTTGTACATTGTATTTGTGTAGGTGACATTATATTTGTGCTCATTGCATTGTGATGGTTTTATATTGTGCTTTGGTATTTTCTATATGGAATGTTCTATCAGGAGTTTGCGGAGATTTGATAAGACATCGAAACCCTGGCAAATTTATACAGATGTGTGATGGAAATTGTGCTGACTGGCTGCATCATTATCTGGTATGGGGACACCGATACCCCTGAGTGTAAAGCAAAAGGTAGTTTATAGCACAGGCATCACAGTCAAAACCCTCCTCACTATTGAGAACATCTATGGGGAATGCTGCTGTCAGAGAGCAGATGCAATCAAGGATCTAGACCACCCAGCTTACACACTATTCTCGCTACTGCCATCAGGAAAGAGGTCGAGGTGTCAGAAGACTCGCACCACCAGGTACAGGTGGGTGCAGCTGCTACCCCTCCACCATTAGACCCTTCAACAACAAACTCCATCAGGGACTCATTTAGGGAATCTTTATTTGTTTTTTTTTGGTTCTTTACCTTTGTTTCTTTGTTTACATGTGTACATCGTGTCCAGCTTTTTGCATGACCAATAAGTGATGATTCTGCTTCACCTGCATGTATGTTCTCTGACAATAAATCTAAAATATCTATTTCACATTGCAGAAATTAGATGCTTCCATGAGAAACTAATGTGTTCAATTTAATACTGATTTCAACATTGTCAAACTAATGTGTTGCAACATAAATATTGTACGAATTAATTATTACTTTTGTATACACTAATGTTTATAAATTAATGATTTAAATTGTGTCCATTAACTGTGTCTGTTCCTTTAGTGCATTAGACATTACAATTACTTGTATGGTGTCCTGTAAGGATCTTTTTTCTTGATCTGAGCTGCCTCTGTTGCAGTTTTAGTTTTGTGAACACTTGAGTTGATATCACAATCTAGTGACATTGGGAGATCAGAGGGGGAGAGGGTAAGCAAATTTAACCCCTTTTACACTTGCATCCCACTAAATCAACTGTTCAGTGTGCCAGGAGAGCAGTGGTGTTTTTGCTGTTCACGCTTGACCACTCCTAACTGGGGCACGACATGCATTCACACTTGCAAGAAGCCATCCCCAGGATTAGGACTGTTCTACCTTCTACTGTCGACGTTACGACACATCGAGTGATGGTGGATCTGCCTTAAATCCTGATCTTGTATTTGAACAAAATTAATTATAACATAATTAAGCTTTATGTACAGCACAGTTTGAGTCCTTCAGCCCCTGTTGTTTTTGGGCCGACCAAGATAAACCTTTATAAGGGACCGAAGGAAAGTGCTAGCAATGAATAGTAATAGCGGACAATTTTTAAATAGCCCAGGAAAGTTAGTAGAACTTCTGTGCACAATTTATGCAGCGTGGGAAAATTGTTACTCACAACTTATTAATGGGGTGGGGGGTGGGGGGTGGGGGGGGGGAGGGATAGTGCCATGAGTTCTCTGCTGTATGTCATTGCGGGAAGTCTGGTCCGCCATCACTTTTTCCCATGGTCTTTATAAATTGTGCATTATAGTGCTACCAACTTTCCCACGTTGTTTATTGCTAGCACTTTGCTCTCTCTCTCTCTCCTTCTGTGACTTACCCATGCCAAAGCTTATACCTTTTTAATCTTCCTTTACATTCCTGCACTCACGCAAGAACTTGGGTCATTTCTATCCAAGAATGTAATTGCCCATTCTACACTTGCCTGATTGCAACGCCGGCATCTGCAAATGCTGGGGATTGCATAGGGTCGAGTCGCTCTATCACTGGCATGAGATGATGTCATTTCACGCCAGTGTTGAGATCATTTTCATTCCACACTAGACCCTTTTTAGGCTGATTGGCCGTTAATTCCTGGGACCAGTTGCGTGAGTGAAAGAGGCCGGTTTGATATCCGACAATGTGCCAAATCTCTTGACTCCTTAGAAACTTTGCATTGGAATGCTTTCTTCAAGGTTCCCTCTGCTGGGTCCAGGATGGGTCTTCTGAGATGTGGACTGAGGTATATGCACCACTAGGTTCAGGTACAGTATCAGACTCCTCCACAACAAACTCAATCATGGGCTCATTTAAGAATGCTCACTTTGCACTTTATTGTTTTTTTTCTTTCCCCCCCCCTCTCCCCCCTCTCTCTCTCTCTCTCTCTCTCTCTCTCTCTCTGTATTGAATTGAATTTTTTTATTTATATAGCACATTTTAAGCATTACAGAATATTGCTCCAAAGTGCTTTACATCAATTAATCAAAAAATACACAAAGCACCAAATCAACAAACACAAAAGACTTGACTGGTGGTTCTCAACCTTTTTCCACTCACATCCCACTTTAAGTAATCCCTATGCCATTGGTGCTCTGTGCTCTGTAAGGGATTGCTTAAGGTTGGAAGGGAAGGTTGAGAATCACTGCTTGAGACCCAATTGTTACTGAAATCTTTTGCTTGAGAAAAATTGTCATTGGCCCATTTCCTTTGGAATTCTGAAACCCTGCACATAACAAGTCAATTAAGTACGATTAAAACAGTGGTTTTCAAACTTTTTATTTCCACTTGCATACCACCTTAAAGTAATCCCATACTAATCATCGAGTACTTATGGCATAGGGAATACTTAAATTGGTATATGAGTTGAAAAAGAAAGGTTGGGAACCACTGGACATCATCTCGCAGAATAGTAATGGGTTGAAAAACCACGTGGGTGGCAACAGGCTGACTAAATACACTGCCGAGCCCTACAAACCCAAACGATCTGGCTGGGTGTTGCAGCTCCCTGGAGAGCCATGGCAAAAGCGAGGCTAAGAGTTTTATCTGAGATCAGGGGAATCAATACAAATTCAAATTGCACAGTTTGTTTACATTTCCTTATTTGTTTATTACATGTGTACGTTGATTCAAGTTTTTATTGCACTGCCAATAAATGATAATCTACCTTGCAGAGAAAAAGAATCTCAAGGTTAAATGTGAGGTCATGTATGTACTCTGGCAATAAATATGAAATTAAATTTGAATAATATGCAGCTTGAATTTCAAAGCTACTTTCATTGTATGATGCCATTAGAAACCATAGGTGGGGGCTTTACAAAATATGGTAATATTTTTTATATTTTAAATTAACCCTATTTTATTGCTGTTCTACAACATATCTGGAAAACTTTTGCATTAGAACACTGACTGTAGGGGCCAAAAATGGTGTAATTTGTTTTCTTACCTTGTTAGGTCAGCATCCCATTAGTCCCTATTGGCATCGGAAGTGTTCCAAGTTTGAATAGTTTTCCACAGCCATCTTTGTTGTTGTGCACACGCGCGGTTCCAGATGCATGTGCAGTGCATTCAGGTGTTGGAGGGCTGGCTGGAACATGCATGGTGCATTCAGGTGTTGTAGTTGCGGCATGCGCAATGGGGCAGAACGTGAATTGGGAGTTTAGATAGAATATTATAAACTATATAACAATTACAGCACGTAAAGAGAACATTTTGCCCATTCTAGTCCACACTGAACTAAGTACTCTCCTACACCCTGCCCATAACCTTTCATTCCCCTCCCATCCATATACCAATCCAATTTTTACTTAAATGACAAAATTGACCCTGCCACCACTACTTCTCCCAGAAGATCATTCCACCCAGCCACCACTCTCTGAGTAAAGAAAATCTCCCTCATGTTACTTCTAAACTTTTGCCTCTTAACTCATAACCTCATTTCAATCTCTCCTACCCTCAATACAAAAAGCCTATCCACATCAACTCTATCTATCCCTCATAATCTCAAATCCCCTCTTAACCTTTTATGCTTCAAAGAATAAAGACCTAATTTGCTCAATCTTTCTTTGTAATCTAGATGCTGAAATCCAGGTAATATTTTTGTAAATCTTCTCTGCATTCTCTCTACCTTGTTGATATCCTTCCTATAATTCGGTGACCAGAACTGCCCATAGTACTCTAAATTTGGCCTCACCAATGCCTTGAACAGTCTCAACATCACCTCCCAACTCCTGTATTCTATGCATTGATTGATAAAGGCCAGCATACCAAAAGGCTTCCTCACCACCCAATCCACATGAGATTCTACCTTCAGGGAATTATGCACTGTTATTCCTAGATCTTTCTGCTCCACTGCATTCCTCAATGCCCTCCCATTTACTATGTATGCCCTGTTTTGATTATTCCTACTAAAACGAAGCACCTCACACTTATCAACATTAAACTCCATCTGCCATCTTTCTGCCCACTCCTCTAAGCAGTTTAAATCCCTCTGCAATCTTTGAAAACCTTCTTCAGTATCCACAATTCCACCTATTTACTAATCCAATGTACCACCCCATCATCCAGATCATTAATGTATATGACACAGCACTGGACCCAATACAGATCCCCGAGGCACACCGCTTGTCACCGGTCTCTAGCCAGACAAACAGTTATCCATTACGATGCTCTGGCATCTCCCTTCCAGCCACTGTGGAATCCATTTGACTATCTCAAAATTAATACCTAATGACTGAACCTTCCTAACTAACCTTCCAAGCGGAACCTTATTGAAGG